>NC_137016.1:38520734-38908234 GCF_032717465.1 Coenobita brevimanus | reverse complement strand
ATTTACCTTTGCCGTGATATAGTGACGCAGTGTAGGATTTGGTAGTATCGTGTATCGGAATGGGCTGTGAATAACGAAACTGATAAAATTTGACGTATAATAGTGAAACCCAAGTGTGAAATGTATGTACCTTTGTGTAATAGAGAGAGAGAGGAAAAAAATTAAAATCAGTGTCTTAGACTTTAGTGATGTTTTTGTATCTACGAGAGAGAGAGAGAGAGAGAGACATTGGGGGAAAATGGGTGTTGAAGGAGGTAAGATTATGCTGGCTTTAAAAATTGTACCTAAGAAAAAGGCGGAGAGGGAGAGAGAGAGAGAGAGATAATGGGGAGGCAGGAGAGAGGACAACATCCCAAGGGACCAATACTGTACACTTTTCATTTCCCTGACACCCTTCCCCTCCCCTCCCCATCTTCTCTTCTCCCTCTCCTCCCCTCCCCACCTTCTCTTCTCCCTCTCCTCCCCTCCCCACCTTCTCTTCTCCCTCCCATCCCTTCACCACCTGTCCCCACCTTCCCTCCCCTCCCCTTCCCACCTCCCCTCCCCAAAACGTCTCCAGTCCATCGCTCATCCCCTCCCCAGCTCCCCCCCTCCCCCTCCGTCTCATCCCTTTATCACCCCTTTCCAAGCGCCTGTCTCTCCTCATCCCCTTCTCCATTAAACCCTTCCTTCGGGTGACTTATTTTGATCATTTTAATCCTAGCCGACAGACGATTTTATTCAGCTTGAGATAGGGGGTTTGGAATGGGAGTATGTTATAGGCGTCATTATTACCGCCTTCACTATTAAAGATGTGGTCAAAGTTTAAATAAATAGATAGATAGATAGATAAATAAAAACGTCGTGGAATTCAAGGGGTTAAGCTAAAATAAATCTTGGTTTTGTAAGATGGAAGATAAAAATGAATAAAAGAAATAAAGAAAATAAAGATAGTAAAAAGTAAAGAAAGTCTACGATACTGATTTTAATTTTAATTTTTTTTTTTTTTTTTTTTTTTTTTTTCCCTCCCCGCTTATCATCTCCCCACTCCTCACTTTCGCCATCTCTCCCCATTTCCTCACATTTCTCTCCTCACTTTCGCCATTCTCCTCATTTTTTTCACATTTCCTTTCTCACTTTCACATTTTCCCAATTTTTTTTTTTTTCATCTCACTCCCTCTCCACTCTCACATTTCCCTCCCCACTTTCGCCTTGTCTCCCCACCCTGAAGTCCTCCTCACTTTCTCCCTGCTTTCTCACATCTCCCTCCTTACTTTATCCCTCTCTCCCCATTCTCTTACCTCTCTCTCTCTCTCTCTCTCTCTCTCTCTCTCTCTCTCTCTCTCTCCACGTTCTCACATCTCCCACCCCCTCTCCCCTCTTTCTCACATCACCCACCCCATCGTAATCCTAATTTTCCGTTCTACCCCTTTTTTCTCTCCCCGCCTTTCTCTCCCCAGGGGCTGCTAACACTGCATCCCGTCGTCCCCCCTCTTCCCTTTTTACTCCCCCATACTTTCCCTCCCCTCCCCCCACCCTTCTTTTCCTCCCCATAGCTCGTCTCTCCTTTTTCATTCCCTCCTCCCTATTCTATCCCTTCATCGCACCCTACCCTTCTTCTTTCCTCCCCACTCCTCTCTTCTCCTCTTTTCACTCCTTCATCCATATTTTCTTCCCTCTCCCCACCCCTTTCTTTTCCTTTTCACCCCTCTCCTCCTTTTTTCAAGCCCCATTCGTATTTTCTCCCATCTCTCCCTCCCCTCTCCTTTCCTTCCGATCCCTCCCTCTCCCTTTTCACTTCCCTCCCTGTACTTTCCCTACATCTCCCCCATCCCCACCCCTCTCCTTCCCTCCCCACCTTTCTTCTCTCCTTTGTCAGTGCCTGTCTTTTATCCTTTTCTCTCCCTTTTTTCTCCATAATTTTCTCCTTTCTCGCCCTCCGCTTCCTCACCATTCTCCCCACCACTCTCCTTACCTCCTCACCCCCCCTCTTCTCCCCCGTCAGTGCCTGTCCTTCTCTTCCCCCATCCCATTCTTCTTCCCTTTACACACCCCTCCTTTTTTCTCTTCCTTCTGCCCACCCCTTCTCTTTCCTTCCCGCTCACTCGCGTAGGGAGAGGGGAGACGGGTGAGGGGAGAAGAAATAGTAGGATGAGTTAGAGAGAGTGAGAGAGTGCCCGTAATGTCACTGCTGTCCTCGCAAACACATACACGCCTCTGTACACAAGTGGTTGCAACACACACACACACACACACACACACACACACACACATCTTTACGTCATTTGCTCGCACGTGTACACTTAACTGTATACACACACCTTTCGTTGCAATTAAGGTACCTTGACTCTACCTCAAAGTACACCTAGAAAGAGAGAGAGAGAGAGATGGAAACTCCCTGCACATCTGCACGTGATTTTATGGGCACGTGTGCCCTTAATGATACATACACACGCGTTTTATTACTCCCACGTGCAGGGCGAGGCGCTGACAAGGATAGCACCAAATATCGGGCCATTTTAAGCTCTGAAATACGGGTGACGAACTTCTGCGTTCATTCATTCACCTTACAGAGGATTTTCTTCAGCTTAGGAAAGGCATCTTGTAATCTCATGGGTTTAGTAAGGCTATGTCTAACCCCTCAGTTCGAAAAAATCTGTCCATAGCTGAAATAAAATCATGAGTTGATGGCAAGGAAAAAACAAGAAGAAAAGAAACATATCCATGATCTCTTTGCTTTAAATCCTTAAAAAATTCGTCCTAGTTACAGTTAAAAAGAAATATAAGTAAATATAAATTGAAGGTATAATCCACGTTTCCAGAGACGTAAATGAGATAGTTTTTGCGAGGGTTCGAAAGTGTAAAACGAATTCTGGATCCAAGTGCCTGTATGCAAACCCCTTCCACATTCCCGCTTATCACTGAACGTAGTCGCAGAAAGGGACCAATTTAACTACTTTATTACGAAATGTCTTCCGTAAGCTTAAGAAAAAAAAAAATGTGACAAGAGCATGAACATAGGAAGACATCGTATCAGTGGCGTAGCAACGGGGGGGGGGGGGATCAGGTCTTCCCTTCCCACTAGCCCCTCATTTGGAACGGGATTTTTGAAATGTGAGGACAAGGTGTAGCATCCCCCCCCCACAGCATCGTACTGAAGGGCTTAATTGAGGCTGTTTTAAACCTCCATCACAGCAAGAGGTCTCTCAAGGGGAATACAATCATCTAAGGAAGAAAAAAAAAAAAGTTATCGTACCCAAGGTGTTATTAGACCAGCATCTCATAAGGTAATGACTGCCGAGTCTCGTAAACGGACTCACTGTTATCTTGATACACGCATCGCAAGAACTTACCTTCCCATTTCCAACGTCATGGCACACAAAAAAATGTATGATTTTTCTTAGCTGTAAACACCTCATTTACCGATCGTGAACATAGGGACCCCTCCCCCTCCTCATTTTCTTGTGGGATGATGATTGTGTTGTTGGTGATGATGGTGGTGGTAAATCTGCTGCATATAAGAGTTAAAGGTATTTGAATAGTGAGTAAATGGGTGTGTGGCCTGTTATATTGTGCTCTTTTTATTTTTACTTTTTCAAGTGATGCTTTCGTACTTTATTTTTTAATTCCTTCCACCTAGTATAACAGTATGTAAGTGGATGGTGATGATGATGAATATTATTATTACAGTATTCTACTTCATCGTCTACTTATTATGATGATGATGGTGATGGTTAGCCAATGTCAGCTTATTTATTTAATTTTACGTACTGGAAAACTTAACGGATTTTGGTGGGAAAAGTGTAGATATAGTTTTTGAAAATATATTTTGTTGCAAGTAAAGGGAATAAAGCAGAAGAGCACTGCCCCTTTAAAACGTATAAAGAAAAAAAAAAAACATTTATGATTATTTTTTAGTCACGTTATGGCGAAGGATTTCAAGTTTTCACTGCACATAAGTATTTGCTGTGTGGTCTGTTTTGTTTGGTGGTTGTTTGTTGCCTGGCCTTTTCTCTATTTAAATCACTCATTTTTCAGCTTCTGTTCTGCCAGTGCGAGATCAGATAAGCCACACCAGCCATTCGCTCTGCTCTCTTACCACCCCAGCACCTCTAACCATGTGTGTTTGTGTGTATTTCAGGAGTCTGACAACCTCTGGTGGGATGCCTTTGCCACAGAGTTCTTTGAGGATGATGCCACCCTCACCCTCACCTTCTGCCTTGAAGATGGCCCAAAAAGATACAGTGAGTGTTCTTCAGTTGCCTTTGTATTTCTGTATTCCAATATATCAATACAGTAATTAATGATGATATGGCATGCTTGCAGAGAGTAGAACCCCAGAGAAAATGGGAGAGTTATGTGGGAATGAAAAGGAATGAGATGCAGCTCTGATGAACAGATAAAAAGGAAATCTTTGAGTACATTCAGATAGGCTTAATGTATAGGAATAAGGTGCCAAAGAAAATCTCAAAGTTAAACCAAGGTTAACATTAAAAGAAAAGAACATGTGCTGTGGAAAATAGAAAATAGAATTGTTAAGAGAGAAAGAACTCTAGGGAGTGGCTGAAAGACTGGGAAAAGTGGTATGTTAAATACCTTGAAGGTGGTTTGGTCATAGCCTTTCCCCCAGTTAAGAAATTTCGAGGAGGGAACAGAGTATCAGAAACAGTGACAATCTTGAATCAGATGCATTCAAAAGGTGTTGTGTACAGAAATAGCATTACAGACTATAGAGACATAAGTTAACTCATTTCCTTTCACCTTTTGTTGCAGCCATTGGACGGACGTTGATTCCAAGGTACTTCCGGAGCATCTTCGAGGGAGGAGTGACGGACCTGTACTACTCCCTAAAGCATCCTAAGGAGTCCTTCCACAATACCTCCATTACCCTTGATTGTGACTCATGCACCATGGTCACGCATCATGGCAAGCCCATGTACACCAAGGTATTATTGTTAGTCATTTGTTACGGTAGGTCTTGATAGTATGAGGTAGTAATAAATGCATTACCTACAGTACTTCAGTCAAATGACTAGGTGGAAATACATGCTAGTTGTTCTGTTTTGTGCATGTGCATAGCACTTTGAAAAGTAATGATGATACTGGCTTGTATGTATGTATTGATTTTAGTCTTATTTAGATTTTAATATTACCACAAGGGATGGTATGAAATTCTCACTGAAGAATTGTGATTTTCTTATTTAAATTTATAATATTATAGTCAGAGATAGTATGAAAACCTTGGTGATGAATTACCACATATGGCAGCTGTCACGTATGTTTTTAAAAAAAAACTGTCCACAGTGAACATCAGAGTTCAGTTGATTTCTTGTGAATTATGCAAGAATTTGGTCATTTTGTATGTTTGTACTGTACTAGAAGTCACAGCAGAATTCAATTATCCTTGAGCTAATTCTTCAGGTCTCTTAGATTCTTGAGGATTGAATAGGGAATCACTGCTAGTTTAAGCTGTTTTTTCATGCTTTGTTTTAAACATTAGCTGTATGGACTACAAAATATAAAGATGGAATAGTAGATATGCTAATAGATAGTGTCACAACAGAGATGTTGCCTAGGATTGCAACCTGAAGGATCACCATGGATGTATGGCACTGTTTTTGCTATTTTCCAGTGTTTTCTCAGATAATTTGCAAAATGCAGTGTTATGCTCCTTTATATTGAACGCAGTATGTGGTGTCATTCTGCTGTAGTCTGGCCATTCTGACTCTGTGTACCAGCTGAGAGAGTACTTTGAGTCATGGAAAAGCCAAAATCATTATGTGGTGTAATTATGTTTAATGAAATCTGCCACCTTATGTAATTCTGGTGCCATGCCTATTAAGTTGTTTTTTCCTCACATTTAAATTTTGTCAAGCATTATTCATCAGAGTTCTGAGCCATTAAAAGTTTGAATGTGTACCAGTTTCTTCCTCTTTGCAAGCTCCCTCTTTCCTCATCCTTCCTTCTCACCTTTAGTTTTCTTATTCATCTTCACACTTCATGCTCCTGTCACAACAGTCTTTCAACATAACTTCAGCAAAAGATTGCTGGGAGCTCTCAGTGGAGTGACTGTTTTCCTGCAGTCCATTGGGTTTAGTCCAGTTCCACAACAATTATAGCGTTTTGTTATGTACCCATAACAGGTATGCACTGATGGCCGGCTGATCTTGGAGTTCACCTTTGATGACCTGATGCGGATCAAGTCGTGGCATTTTGCTGTGAGGGGACACCGTGAGCTGATCCCACGCTCAGTGGTGGCCATGCACTCCCAGCAGGACCCAGGCATGGTGGAGACCCTCGGCAAGAACATCACACGTCAAGGCATCACCAACCACACCTTAAACTACCTCAGGGTATGTTAACACTTATCACGAGGATAACTGTAGGACTGTACTGTTACTCTGTTTCTGTTACAACCAAGCGGTGTTACTCAGCTGAGAATGATTATAGGAACCTGAGAATGGTAACAGTGATACCATTAACCTTCTTATCACCAACTCACGTATAGTATCGTATGCATGCTAATGCCAAATGAAGGTGTGAAATAGTCCTAGGAACGTGAGTGGGTTATTTTTGGTTTCCTGAACTGCCATTTTTGTTCTCTTTCTAAGTTTGTTGTGCTGTTGAGGCACTTAGTATGACAGAGTACCTAACTAGAACTAGAAAATTATTGTAAGGAGAAGATCATCCTGCATTTACCAGAGTTAGTTATACAATAGGTTACAAGTGGTCCTTGTATACGAGGATGGTGTTTAAAAATATTACAACTTTTTCTATACATTTCACATTGTATATTTGGGGAAATGGGCTAGTCAGTTTCATAGCCATCAGTGAAACATGGCAGTATTTTTGTAATTTACTGAGGAATTAATGGCAAAAAAGAGCATAAAGAAGGTGATATACAATGAGGACTTTTAACTATGATTCGGTAGTGATTATGGATGAATTAACCCCTTGAATTGGGGAGACTCCCCCTACCCCCTCGCTACCAGATGATTCTGTTCAATTTAGGAAGGACCTTTTGTGTTGAGGGGGTTTATTATGGGTACATCTAGCCCCACCAGTTCAGATAGTCTTAAGCTGAGTGAAGTTGTCAGATGGTTGCAAGAATAAAATTAAAGGGATGTTCCCAAGTTCAGAGAGTTAATAAAGCTGCTATGGAGTGTCTTGTTAGTTGTTATAGAGAGACTGATGATGATGTAGACTTTAACATTCTTATATGTAATCGTCTGCAAGTGTTCCCTGTCTTCATATCTCAGAAATACATTGATTAACTTCTACAGTAAGAATTAACCATTCATTGGGAGTAATACCTCTTTGCTGAATAAAATCATCTTCCATTCACCAGAAGAAATTCCAAAGTGTACTTGAGCCAGTGCATGGGGGAATCTAGATAGGATTTAGCTCTTTTGCTGGACAAGGTTACCCTTGATAGAATAAAATACAGTAATATGGTATTGGTCAGGATAATATTCCAAAGCGTACCTCACTCACTGATGTAGTAATTGTTGGTGTGTGCAATTTTGGAGTTAGAGTTTATATATTAGTTTTCTTCTGTCAGTCCTTGATACATGAACTGCAGTGCTCCAGTATGTCATCTTAACATCCCATCCCCTTTCTTATATGTTAGCACGGTTTTGTGTGTATGAATGCAGGGTCAGTAGTTGTCATGGATAGTGCAGTGTAAGTGGTGAATAACTTTGTGCCATTTAAGAATTTCTCTGCTACTGTATGTTATTTGGTCTACACTCAGAGATTTCTTGTTGTATTTCACTTCTCTGTCCTCTTCACCTCAGTTGTATGTGAAAACAGTATTTTTGTCCAGAATAATCAGAGTAACACCATACATCCTACAGCTTTGATGATCCCGATTATAACTCGTCTGCAGTGACAGTACTATATTTCTAATGTATGGTATAGTATCTCACAGTCATGTCTCTGTCGTCTCTGCAATCTCATTTACTTCTTTCCTTCTTCAGCTGTCATCTCACAATCATCTGTGTTTCTTCACATTTATCTCAGAGCCATATCTCTCAGTTACCTCGCAGCCGTATCTCTCTTTCGATTACCTTAGTCATATCTCCTTCATCTCTATCAACTAAGTCATTTCTCTCTTTGTCTCATTTGTCTCAATCATGTCTCTCTTCATCCCACTTATCTTGCAGCCATATCTCTTTCAGTTACTTTAGTCATATCTCTTTTTTTCATGTCTGTCTCTCAGTCATATCTCTCTCTTCATCACATGTATCTGTCATATCTCTCTTCAGCCCAGTTATCTTGCAGCCATATCTCTCTCTTCACCTCAGTTATGTGTGATCCTGGAGCCCATGCAGGAGCTTATGTCACGGCACAAGGCATATGCTCTCTCGCCCCGTGACTGCCTAAAGACCACGCTCTTCCAAAAATGGCAGAGAATGGTTGCCCCCCCAGGTAAGTCACTCAATATTTTCACCTTTCTCTGTTTGACTCAGGACCCTTGTCAGAGTTTCAATAGATAACTTTATAGCTATGTTGAGTCAGTTGTTTATTGTAGTTACTTTGGGTTTTGTCCTCCTTTATTAATCTCTTCTTGCATCTAATTAGCCCATACCAAAGAGAAAATCACTATCACCTTTTGTTCAATTGCAAGTAGGAAAAGCAGTACTGCATATTCACATTTTTCAAGTTCCTGTGAAAGGGAAGGTTTCATTAATTGTAGAAACTATACATGTACTGGTTTTCATAAATATATTTTGTTCTTTGTTTACCATGTAGAAGTTTTAAATATTGTGATTTACTAAAGTATTATTGTTATTTATGCACAGTTTATGTTTTTACCAAATTACTTTGTATTTATCTTAATACATTGCCATGTAGTGCTTCAGCCGTTTTTAAACATAACAGGTTGTCACTTAGAGAAAGTCAAAATATGGCTTGAGGTGTGCTGGGTAATATGTTGGAATTAAGATTATATATGTACAGTATCATATACAATCAGCTGCATATTCACAAGCATGAATTATCATGGAACACAGTAATGGGAAGGGATTTTGTGTTCTATTGTTGCTGAACTGTATGCTTACTGAACTATGAACATTAAAAACTGTACCAGTAGAAAATATCCAGAAACAATGTAGCTACTATACTTGAGTAATTATTGAGATTTTCATTACTGTGCAATACTTTTTTTTTTTTTTTTTTTTAATGCAGTGTACTGCAGTATATTGCAGTTGTACAGCTTATCATGGCTTCATGTAATATAATGCATACTTTAACAGTAAAATGACATATCAGTTTTAGAGGGTAATGTTGTGATGAGTACTGTATGGCTATTTTATCTGGGAGTGAATAAGCAGCTTAGCATAAGAATTAGTCAGCAAACTGTATCAGATCAAACAGTTATAGAAAAACTAGCAGTACCTTTCCTAGTATTATTGAAGGGTTATAATAAGAAGACTAATTTTGAAATAAACATTTTAAAAAAATACAGTAATTTTCCTTTCAAGAGCGTTGTAAAAATCTCAGTACAGTATTACGTGTCATTATTACTATCAGGGTTACCCTGAGTGTTTACAGTAATCCCTCCACTAGCTTTTATCTCCCATGATACATGTAACATAGATTACCATACACTTTTGTCAGTGACATTTTGATTAGTAGTTAGAAAATTATATACTTTTTTTTTTTAATATATTTATTTATTTATTTTTTTTACTGTTGCCCAGATGTATGATGTTCCTGCATGTTACATATATACAGTAAATTTTATATCTTCCTTTTTATTTTATTTTATTTATTTATTTTTTTTGCTGAGGCTGTATATAGTGTAATGGTTATGTTTTGTTCATTGCTGTGCCATTTTTGTTTTAATTTGCTATTAACCCCCAAATGCAGCCTGGCTTCAGCAAACAAAGAGGCAGCATTTTGTAAATACATATACAGTATATTATAACTAATTTTTTATATATTAATTTCATAATACTACCTGGATAACCTCTTTTGCTGTTCCCTCATATAGGCATCATCTGTTTTATGTTCACTCACATTACTTGCTTGTGGCATGGTTGAAATAATTGAAAGGCTGTTCAGTAAACTTCCAACTTTTGAAAATTTTTCAGTTGTAATGAAATGTGGTACATGTACCTGTAATTTTAATTTCCCCCTTGTTCATAAGATTTCTGTTAATCATTTTGGTATGAGAGAGAGTCATAGGTAAATAAGCAGTGCTGTTTTGCATAATTTTTTTCACACAAGTACCACATCTGTATGTGGGTTTGTTTAAGGTATGAGATGAATACTGTAATTTATTTGAGCCCAGCCACAATGCAATGATGTTAACCCTGTGTTGTTGTTACTTGTCGATGTGATCAGCTGTGTTTTGTTTGTCTTAGGTGCAGCTAATCAAGCAAATGGTAAAAATGGTGCTGATGGAGGTATGTGGTGGACTCACTTAACAGCCGTTGAGCGTAATGTTTGGCCACAACTAACCACTTTAGAGCACCCTACTTCTGTTGCTGCTGCTACTAACACCTCACATTAACACCTCACCTCTCCTACTTTTTCCCACACACTTAGCCATTTACAACTCACTACTGTCTTTCCATCTCACTTTTCACACCGTGCACCCTATAAGTCACTTCACAATCACCACACACTTGCTATCACTCCCTCATCACACATTGCCTGTGAGTCATTATATCCCATCATTCATACCCTTTACTATGTTGCTAATGAATGAATTGTGAATTCTTTGTACTGTAGCCATAAACTTTATGTTGTGTAACTTTAAATATTTATTGTATATACAGGTACTGAGCTTACCAGTTTAATCATGAGATATGATATCTCTCTCAGTGATTGTTCTGCCATGGCTGATGTGTTTATGTAATATCATTCTTAATTTAGATTTTTAAAAATTGCAGTTGTAGTTGCCCATTGGAGTAGCATGAAGTTTGAAGTTATATTTAACCCCTACATCCTGGGCATGGGATACAATGTCCCCTTCTGCCTGGGCATTTTTACAAAAATACTTATCTTCATTTCAAAATTACTGTTTGAAGGATGAGGTTATTTTAGAAAACTAGGATGCCAGTGATGAAATTCAGTCTTTCTTCTGCAAGTAGCAAGAAAGAAATTGTTGCTAGCCTGATTGATATAACTGTGGTGATTATTAAAATGCTGTATAAGTGTTTTTTTTGTGAAAAATTTTGTCCAGCAAAGTGTAGTGGCACAAAAATGTGAGAGAAATAAATATGTTTTACCCATATGGTAGCTGGAGCACATTTAGTTAGCTCTGAGTGGTGTAGGGAAGGATTGTAATTGACGATAGGACCACCAATGTCATTCCCTTACACAGAAAATTCATGTCATAATGAATTCTCGGTTGGATACTCCTTTCTGTATCATATGTCGTCCCGTGGGGGGTAGGGGTTAAATATTTTTGGTGGTATTGAAGATTTGAAAGTTTACCATTTTCGTAGTGTATGAGTTCAACATTTAGAGTTGGTGACATGAAACATGGCTTGTAGTTTATAATTACTGTGTTAATGAGAATAATGTGACCTCATGACAAAATCAGGTGATCTATAAGTAATCTACATACTTTACTTGCTGTTAGACTGAATACTGTATGCAAAAGTTTTATACTGAAACTCGTATTGTGGTATGTGTACAGAGAATATCATTTTGTATATAGCAGTATATCAAAATTAGTTTCCCTTCAAGTATGGGTTATTATAGTTTATACACAGGTTCATTTGTCATTCATAACAGAATTATATGCCTCACTATAATGAATTTAGTTATCCAAGTATTCTTTCACTGTGTAGTACTAAATTACGTGAAATCGTGTTTGTACTTTTTTTTTCTTTCTTTTTTCATCATTGAGTTCTGCAGTTTGTCCTGTCTCAACAAATTTAATGTTATCAAACTGAGACCCCCCACCCACCCACCCACCCAAAAAACACACACACACACACACACATAAATATACGTGGTATAGAGGGAATGGGAATCGTGTTGAAAGGCGCCTGATTGATTACGTGCTCATAGAGAGGCTGATGCTGGGAATAGTTGCTGATACGAGGGCTGTGAGAGGATGATGTGGAGGGCTGTCAGACCATATGACTGTGGTATGAAAGATCAAGCTGAGAGGAGTGAGGTGGACCAAGAGCAGTCAGGAAGAAAGACTGAAAGTCAAGAAGCTGAGGATCAAAGAAATGGCAGATGAATACAAGACCAAAGTAGGGGAGGAGTTGGAATCAGTGAATTGGAATAAAATGGATCTGGACAGCCTGCGGAATGTATATAGGGATTGGTTAATTAGGAATGCTGAAGCAGTGTGTGGTGTGGCAAAAATAACAACAAAGAAGAAAGGTATGGCATGGTGGGATGAAGAGGTTAAGAGAGCAGTAGAGGAAAAGAGGAAGAAGTGGCTAGAGTGGTTACAGGACAGGGGTTCAGTTGAAATAAGAAATGAATATATTGAGAGCAAGAAGCACCTAAAGAGACTAGTGAAGAGGAAAATGAAGAAGGTAAATGATCCACGAAATTAGGAAGTTATTTTGGAAAGAGGTGCAGAAATGTATAAGTGACTGTGGAAAGAAATATGAAAGTGTGAAGGATGAAAGTGGTAGATCATTAACCCATGGGGATAAAGGAAGGACCAGATGGAAAGAATACAGTATTTTGAAAGCCTGGTGAATGGGAATGGATTGCAGGCCGCCTCTCTACCGGTGGCCGAATCGGTAGAGAGGCAGCCTGCAGTCCTAATGGACCCGGGATCGAATCCCGGCTGGGGCAGGGAACAGTTTAAGGATTTGAATTTCTTAAAAGCAGACTCTCCTGATCTACCAGATGACCCGCCGACATGTCATAAAAATACCCCCGCTAATACCAATACACCAGTCCTGTATGAGACAGCCCTAGCATATATTCAATATGGATGGTGGGTGTTAGTGCCGAAGTGGTGACATGTGGAGGTGTAGGAGGACTGCTAGGCCTTGGGATAGGTCACTGCCCCCAAGAAATAGGCCTTGAAGCCTTTGCCCAGAGTTTTAAAAAAAAAAAAAAAAAAAAAAAAAAAAAAAAAAAAGGAGAGAGAGAGAGAGCTGCTGTAAACATGATTGTTTTTCGGGGTGTGCAGAGATGGAATGCAGTTCCAGGAAACGTGACACTCGCACGGGTGAAGAATGCTGTGGAGGCTGAAAAATGGGAAAGCAGCTGGGGTTGATGAGATGTACGCAGAAATGATTAAGTGTAGTGGAGAGAGCGGAATGAAGTGCTTGTTGGAGGTATGTAAGAAGGCATGGATGAGTGAAACTGTGTCAGCAGCAGAGTGGATAAAGGCTGTGATTGTATCCCTGTACTAAAATAAAGGTGAATAAAGTGAGTTCAAGAATTATCATGGCATAAGTTTATTGAGTATGGTAGGGAAGGTATATAGAAGAATTATTATAGACAAAGTAAGAGAGATATCAGAGTCCTAGTGAGTGATGAACAAGGTGGCTTTAGAAATGGCAGAGGATGTGTGGATGAAATATTTGCAGTGAGACAGATAGTGGAGAAGGCTTGTACGAAGGACTATTAAGCTGTTTATGGCATTAATGGATCTGGAAAAAGTGTACGTCAAAGTAGACAGAGAAGGATTGTGAAAGGTTTTGCACATGTACAGTGTAGATGGTAAGCTGCTAGGTGCCGTCAAGAGTTTTATGATGATAGTGAGGCCTGTGTAAGGGTAACTAGGCATCTAAGTGAATGGTTCACGATTAGTGTGGGCGTGTGACAAGGTTGTGTGATGTCCCCATGGTTGTTCAATATATATATGGAGGGGGTGATGAGAGAAGAAAAAACACAAGTAATAGAGAGAGGGATGGCATTGGTAATAAATGGTGATGGATGAAATATCTCAAATTTGTTGTATACTGATGATGCAGTGCTAATTGCAAATACCGGTCAAGAACTTGGTAGACTAGTGCTGAGTTTTGCTGTTATCTGTGAGTGTCATACCTTGAGAGTAAATGTAGAAAAGAGTAAGGTGATAGTAGCTGAGAAGATAGTGAATCCCAGTGTGATGTTACAGTGAATAAGTGAGAGTTCAAATATCTGGGTACAGTGATAGAAAAGAGAGGAAAATTTGCAAAAGAAGTGGAAAGTAGAGTGGCATAAGGAAGGAAAGTACCTGGTGCTATGAAGGCCTTGATAAGAAACAGAGGCTTGTATGTTGCAGCTGCGCGAGGCTTACTTGAAGGAGTGTTAGCGCCAACTTTAACATATGAGTGTGAGACTACTGTATAATGTGCCATGAAAATGAGTGAGAGCAGTGGAGTTGAGACTGCTGAGGAATGTATGTGGAGTACAGAGTGGATAGGATACGAAATAACATGATTCGTGAAAAATGCGGAGTGTGGAAGTCTGTGGACACCAGAATCTAAGAGTGTACTGAGATGGTATGGTCATGTGGAGAGAATGGATAACAGCAGAGTGGTGAAAAGGTATATCTAAGCGAAATTGAAGAAGGGAGGAGGCGAGGTAGGCCAAGGAGAAGGTGGAGGGATATGGTGGATGAGGGTGTGAAGAAGAGAGGTATGGAAGTCAGTGAAGCAAGGGGACTGGCAAGACTTCGAGCTGTCTGGATGAATGTTGTGAGAAGTGCATGATCAGGGATTTGGCAAGGTTTTTTTACGTGACAGCATTCGGATTGACTCTGTCAGATACATTTATGTGAAGCTACAGAATGTGGTGAAAGTTTTTTTTGGCATATCAGATAGAGCCAGGATTCCATGGGCTTGAATGATAAGTGAATGGAAATTGGTCAATTGAACTGGGCAAACTTGGGTTGTCTGGACGTTGCTACTCATCACCTTGCCCTAGAGTGGGAAAGGAGGCCTGGATGATGATGATGCCAGAAAGTTTTGTTTATTTATTCCCACTTATTGAGTGGAATATACAAACACTGATAAATGATGTAAGTGTGTAAAGACATATTAACAGGGCAAGTCAAAGTTTTTGGTGTTAATGCATCAAATTAAGAGTATGACAGATGATCAGAGGTGAAATATTTACAATTTCTCAAGAACCTTGATAAAATTTTGTGTACTTGATATCGCTAACATAATTACATGATCACCAGGTCCTTGCAGTTGTTACAGAAAGTATTCAGCATCTCATTATTACAGTGGTCAAGAGTTTCTTGTTTATAAGGGCTCTAGGAGTGTAGAGCAATAGTTGTACAAACAGCAGTAGCAGCCACAAGTAAATGTTATATTTTTAAACAGCACTTGCAGATATCATCATCATATCATCGTCATCATCACTAGTAATTGAGGTGAGTAGGATCTGTTGACAGGAAAAAGAAAACCTCTAAAGGAGGAGAAATATCTACATTTTCTAGTGCTCAGTGAAATAGGTAATACATCTATTTGCTTTGCGTTTCACTGTGGCAAGTTAATGGAATTTACTTGGGAAAGTTGTTGTTGTTGATTTTGCCTTAGACTCATCTGGACATGAACCTAGTGGAGTACAGGGAAATCAGTTATGGAAAGTTTTTGTCAGAGCCATGTATTGTTCAAAGCAGGAATAAGATTTTCCCTGGGAATAAGAGAAAAATTACATCTTCTGGATTCCATATGCATTTTGGAAGACAAGTAAATGATTCTGGGAGGAGAACTGTGATCCCTCCTCCACTCCCCCCCCCCCACACACACACACTGACACATGTGCACATGCACAGGTGTGCCGGAGTGTACAGTCCTGTAATTCTTAATTCAGTGATGTGGAGTGACATGGTAATTTTGAAATATTCATTTTATATAATTAATAGTAAAAACTATGTTGAGTAATTATCCTGCTGTGTTATAAAATGGACCAGCAGTGCAGAAGAGATTAAGATTTAATCATATGTAATGAATTAACCAAAAAACAAATTGAGCTAATTATCCAGCTCACTGCTTAACCATCTGCACTGCATGTACTGTTTGCTGTATACTTTAATTTATTGATGTTTTTATTTATTTTTTGTTTGATTTACTGTGTTGGAGTGTTCTTAGTGAGAGAGGGGAGGGTTTTGATATTGTTTGTACCATACTGTTGTTTGCTGATGATACTGTGTTAGGTGAAGATGAGTGGGATTTTCAGGGCTCAGTGAATGAGTTTGAAAGTGTGTGTGAAACAAAATCTCATTCACTTATTCATCATCTAAAAGTTAATATAGTTAAGAGTAAAGTTATGGTCTTTGAGAGGAATGAAGTCATGGAGTGCACAGAGACCAAATGGTCAGGAAATGGAAATTGTGAGTGCTTTCAAATAATTTGGTACTGTATTGTGATGAGCAGGGATGAATGTTTAGAGGATGAAGATCAAGAAATGGTGCAGCAGGGAAGAAAGATTGCACATACGCTAGAGCGGTGATAACGGATAGGAGAGTGAACAATGAGGTAAAGAATGCATTGCATGTTGGTATTCTGATCTCCATGCAAACATATAGAAGTGAGGCTTGACTCTGTTCAACACAATTCTAGAGTTAGAGGAGTGGAAATGAGTTATTCGAGTGGAGTAAATGGAGTTATGTGGTGAGACAGACAAACAAATAAGGACGTTAAGGAACATATGGTGTAAATGTGGATGTGCTGGAAAATATTAGGAGAAATACCACGAAAAGTTACGGCCTAGGAAACTGTATGTGAGTGAAGTGGAAATGGAGAGAGGAGGGGGAGACTGACTGGGAGATGGAGGGTGGGGATGGAGGGGTATATTAGTGAAACTAGTGTGAGTTGAAGAGAGGGCAGTCTGACGGAGGAGAAGATGGAAGGGTGAGGTAGAGAGGTACCGATATATGAGGGAGAGGAATGTGAGTTGAAGAGAGGGCTGTCTGATGAAGGAGGATTGGTTGACATAGAGAGGAATGTTTGTGGCCACTCCTTCCAAGATTAAACCATCTGATCATGGATAGATAAAAGTATATTTTGTTTGTTGTTTGTGTACATCCTGATGAGCCTGGGGTCACAGCATCACAGTAGCACCATTTTAAGTTCATTTTTATTCTCCACACTTAGCCGCACACACTGTCATTCTACCACGTCAAAATTTCACCACCCTAACTTCCCACACCACCTGTTCTCCACATCACCACACCATCAGTCCACCCCACTATCAGTTCAGCACATCACCACTCTTTCACACCAACATTCCACCACACCAGCACTCACCATTAGCACACCAACAGTCCATCACACCACCACATCATCTGCCAACACAGTACCATACCACACCACACCACCTGTCCACCACACCACCAGTCCACATCACTAGTCTACCACATGTTCACCATGCCACTGGTCTGACACACCACCACATCACTTGCCACCACACCACCAGTCCACAACATCACACTACACATCACTAGCCAACACCAGCAATCCATCACATCACCACACCACCTGTCCACCATGCCACCACACTACCATACCAAATCATACCACCACACCAGCTATCCACTACACCATCCATCCACCACATCACACCACACATCACTAGTCTGCCACACCATCACACTACCCCTCCATTGCACCACCACAACACCAGCAATCCACCACACCACTGGTCTGCCACATCAACAGTCCACTATGTCGCCAGTCCACCACATTACTAGTAAACCACACTGCCATTGTTCTCAACATCACAAGTCCCACCATAGTACTTTTTAACCACACCACAAATCCACTACACCACCACTCCATCATATCACCAGTTAGTCTCACCCAACTAAATACATGAACTCTGTCTACTGTAAATTATTTCAGCAACTCACACCAATCTCTTACACTCTTTCTACTTATCCTGTAAGTTACACAAGCTCTTTCATCCATGTGTCTAGTCAGTTATAGCTTCCCTTGTTGGTTAGGCTGACTGTTCAATTGAGCACACAATTTGTCCTAATCACCACACCATTATGTCCAGTCTGCCACACTTTGCCTTTTGCCACTACACCATCTGTCCTTGCCATCACACCATCTGGCCTCCACTACACCAAGTGTCCTTTTCACCACACCATCTCTTCTGTCCACCACTGTTTGTTCTAACCACCACACCATCTCTTTTGTTTGTTCTCACCACCACACCATATGTTATGTCTACCACAGTGTCTGTCCTCTCCACCACACCATCTGTACACTCCACCACACGATGTGTTCTGTCCACCATACCATCTGTCTTCCACCACACCACCTGTCCTCTCCACTACACCTTCTGTCCATTCCACCACACCTGTTCTTTCTGCCACACCATCTGTCCTCTCCACAATACCTTTTGTCCTCTCCACTGCACCATCTGTTCCATCCACCACACCATCTCCCCTCTTCACCACACCATCTCTCCTCTTCACCACACCATCCCTCCTCTCTGTATCATTTGTCTTAGCCACCACACTATCAGTGTTATCTACCACACCATAATGTTTGTTCAGTATCCCTGATGTCTGGTCAGGCATACCATCAGTCTAGTCTGCTACATCATCTGTCTTGTGTATCAAGTCATCTCTCCAATCAGTGTATCATCTGTCTTAACCATCTGTCCCATCCACCACACTTTATGGCTTGTCACATACTGTAGAGTGGTATCTCCATTAATGCATTGCTTTGTTGTACAAGTAGCCCAGTAAGTAAAATTTTTACCCTTTCGTGAGTTACATGATACTTGAGGGGTAACGTGGCCCCTTGTGTTGTCACATGGGACTTAGCCATGTGTAACATCACTCCGGTCAGGTGTACTGCAGTTGGCTTCTGTTTTGTGTGTTTATGTATGTGTGGGTGTGTGTTTACCTAGTTGTGATATACAGAAAATGAGCTGTGCTCGTGGGGTCCCGTCTCTGTTTCCTTGGAAAGTCAGATTTTGCTTTGACTCATTTAAGTTTTTAGACTGGATGATCTCTTTGTCCAGGCTATTCCACAGGTCTGTGCATCTATATGGAAAACTATATTTCTTGATATCCTTCAAACAACAATGGCTTTTTCAGTGTCATTCTGTGCCCTCTTGTTACTCTCCCATCCCATACAAACAGATCATCTCTGTCAGTTTTTTCTACTCCCATCATGGCCCTGAACACTGCAATCGTATCACCTCTCTCACTCTCCTTTCTTCTGAAAAAGGCAAGTCTAGCTTTTCAAGCCTTTCACTGTATGACAGATCTGCCAGGCTAGGGCCATCTTGGTTGCTCAGTCTTGTTTATATCTTTCTTTTTATGTGGGGACCACACTACTGCCACATATTCCAACCTTGGGTAGATCATGGCCACTGTCAGTTTTTTCATTGTTTACTCATCCATTTAATTAAATGCAACTCTTCTGTTAGTCAAGAGATTGTACGTTTCTCTATCTTGTTAATGTTTTTCTGGTGACAAATTATTCTGGACCAGCACTCCCAAGTCCTTCTCTTCTGTCACTTTTGTGATTGGTTCATTACCTGTCAAATAATTCAGTGATGGTCTCTTGCTGCTTTTGCCCATTTCCAATACTTTACATTTTTTTGGCGTTGAATTTCATTTCCCACATCTAGCTCCAATCATGAATCCTGTCCAGGTCCTCCTGCAGCATTTTACAGTCTTCTTCAACTTTCACTCTCTTCATGATCTTTACATCATCAACAAACAGACTTGCATAAATGTTCATTCCATCTACCATATCATTCAAGTAATTCAGGAACATTATGGTGGATAACACCGAGCCCTGTGGGACTCTGCTTGTTACTTCCTTCCATCCAGACATCCTATCTTTTATTACTGTCCTCATTTGTCTGTCTCTTAAGAAGTCTCTCATCCACTCCAAGAGGTTCCTCTTTATTCTGCCTATGTGTTCTAGTTTCCACATTAGTCACTTGTGGGGTACCTTGTCAGAGACTTTCTCCAATTCAGTATACACAGTCCACCCAATTATCTCTCTCCTGTAGCATGCCAATCACCCTTGAGTAGAAGCTCAACAGCCTTGACCCTCCACTTCTGAATCCAAACTGATTTTTTGCCAAAATGTCCATCTCCTCCAGAGATTTTATCCATCTGTCTTTCAGGATTATCTCTCACAATTTTGCAATTATGCTAGTCAGGGACAATGGTCTGTAATTCATGGGTTCTTCCTTGTTCCCTCGTATAAATTGGCACCACATTGGCCTTCCATTCCCAAGGCGCTTTCCCTTCTTCCAGAGAACACACAATTAAACTGTGAGTTTTATCTGCCAGTTGTTCTCTGCATTCCTTTAGTATCCAATTAGAGATCCCATCTGGCCTTCCTCACATTTTGAGTTTCCAGTAATTTATATACTTCTTGCAATTTAACTTTGACATCTTTTAACACTACATTTCTAGTCACTCCCTCCTCCACAAAATCACTTTCTCTAGTGAAGACTGTTTGGAAACATTTGTCCATTATTTCAGCTTGCGTAACTGCATCTTTATAGACATTTCTTTCTGCTTCCAGCTTATTAATTTATTCATTTTTTTTCAATTTGCCAATTCACAAACCTGTAAAATGATTTAGGTTTTTCGTTACATTTGTCAGCTATACCATATTCGAAGTTTCATTCTTCCTGTCTATGTATTCTTGTATATTCATTTCTAGTTCTTTTATATTCTTCCTTTGCTCTATCATTACCTCTCTTTCTGCATTTGTTTCATGTCTTCTCCCATTCTTTTTTTTTGCTATCATACACCTTTTGTTGACCATGTCATTTCTCCAGGTCTTTTTCCCACTAATTTCTGGCACATACTTTTCCACACCAGTATTATAGAAGTCAAGAAGGGTATCTCACATCTTCTGTATCTCTCTTTTTCCCTGAATTCTCGCCAAGCCGCATCTTTGAAAATTTTTCTCGTTCCTGTAAAGTTTGCTTTCCCAAAGTTGCATCTTATGTGCCTGTATAGCTCATCTCGTCTCCCCATTTCCTTCTGTCGTTTGAAACTCTGTCACTACATGATCACTTTTTCCTATAGGGCACAGATATTTCAGAGATCCATTTGCATCAGGTTCTTTGGTTAGAATTAAATCTACAATAGTCTTGCTGGTGTGTCATCACCTCAAAATCTTGTCTCATCTTTGACCCACTGGGTCATTACATTATCCATTGCTACATTTAATAGTATACTGCCCCATGAATCTTCACTATTTCCTGAGACCCATTTCTCCCAGTTTACCTCATTATAGTGAAAGTCACCCATCAGGATTATGTTGTTGCTTTTCTCAATAACTTTCTGCAGGTATCCAACAATGTCCAACAACATCACTTGATATTCCTCCTCATCCCATGCCCTTGTCTTGGGGGGGACATATTCCACTGCGATGTCTGTCTTGCTTTTCCCTCTGGTTTCTATTATCATGTTTGTCACTTCAGCCATACCTTCTCCCAGTTCCACATTATTCACATTTAGGTTGTTTTTCACTGCTATTATCACCCCCTCTCATTTTTTCCATTCTATCTCTTCTCCCTAGTTTGTATTTCCCATCTCCCATTTGGATTTCAGTATTCCATCTTAGCTTGGTCTCTACTAAGCACATAATGTCTGGCTCATAATCCTCAAGAAATCATCTCTTTCTAGCTTTGCTGAGATTAGACCACCTACATTAACACATGCCACTTTCAGTCTTTTTGTATGTTTTTTTATTCTTTCTCCTCTCTCCCTTTGTACCACTTCCACAATTTCTGATCCATAACCCTCCAATAGAACCCTTTCTTCTCTTCCTCTGATCTCTGGTTGTTTTTTCCTTCCTTAACAAGTTCTTTTATTTTATCTCTCTCTTCCTTATTTGTAACTCTCCTTATCCAGATATTTTTTAATCCCTCCTTATCTGCTAATTTCCAAGTCTTGTTGATTATTTCATTTACCATGACCTGAGACTGAAATTTTACTTTTAGTGGCCATGCTCCTCTCTCCACATACAGTCGGCGCAATGGAAGTCTGGACCCTCTAATTCGCACCATATATTTTGTAGGGTCCAAGAAATATTGTAGGAAAATTCATGTAGTTGGTGGATTTTTTTCTGGTGGTTTCTTGCGACTTTACAGGCTTAGCAGCACGTGCTGTGAGTTTATGAGCTCAGTGCCATCCTGACTGTGGATGGGAAAGCACATCAGATTTTCTTGTCCTGCCTGGCCTTTGTTAATTTCAAAGCTCTCGTTTTCACACCCTCCTCTGCCTTAGTGAATCATTGGAGATGGGTCCCAAGACACTGACTGATGTAGAAAAAGACTGAATTTTAACTAAGAGAGGAAAATGTAAAAATTAAGGAGAGGCTTCAGTGCAGCAGTACGGCTGGGGATCTTGAAGTCTGTATGAAGTCGATGCTGTATGGTTCTTTCAGACACATCTTTCAGCAATTGTGGGTACATATCTTTCAGTTGTCTAGCAGTCAAATGTGGGTTTTTTTATCATAGCTTGCTTCAGTAACCTGTCTGTCGTTGGTGATGTCTTCCTTTTAGGTCCTAGCCTGTCTTTATGTTGGGAAATTGTGTTCTTTAGCAAGTGGCAGGCAGCAGCAAGGAGTGACATAACGGTGGATTTTCCTCACCCAGTTCGAATACAAATATCCTTAATTTTTACATTATTCTCTCATAGTTAAAATTCGGTCTTTTTCTACATCAGTTAGTGGCTTGGGACCCATCTCCTATGATTCACTAAGGCAGAGGAGGGTGTGAAAATGAGAGCTTTGAAATTAACAAAGGCCAGGCAGGACAAGAAAATCTGATGTGCTTTCCCATCCAAAGTCAGGCAGGCACTGAGCCCATAAACTCACAGCACGTGCTGGTAAGCCTGTAAAGTCTCTAGAAACCACCAGAAAAAAATCCACCAACTACAGGAATTTTCCTACAATATTTCTTGGACCCTACCAAATATATGGTGCGAATTAGAGGGTCCAGACTTCCATTCCGCCGACTGTATTTTCCCAGCCTAAACACTTCTTCAGTCTCCTCTTGGGCTTCATCATTTCCTTCCATAACTATTGATACTATTTCCTTCACCATTCTTAGTTCTTCCCTTTGTCTTTCTGACCTCACTGACATCAATTTTTTTATTTATTTATTTATTTTTTTTTTTTCAAACTTGCGATATCACATTTTTCCTTGTCTGCTGCATGTCTTACAAGTGACCCTTTACTTTTTAGTACCCTAACTACTCCCTTCTCTACATTTTCAAGGCTTTCTTTCCTCTGTTGCCCTATAATTTCCTCAAGATTTATTTTCCATTCTTCCTGAATTCTTTTCCACCCCTTATGCCTATCCTTGATTTCCTTAATGTGTTCATCTTGTATCTTTTGATTCATTCTGTTCGAGTTCACTTTTCATCCTATCCCTTTTTTCCTTTTAAACTGTTCTATTTCATTTGAGGCTCAATCATTACTCACTTTTAATTATGACATTTCTCTCTCTTGTTCATCACTGTGTACGCAGACTTCGTCTAACTCAGTTTGAAGCTCTTTAATTACTGACCATGCCTTTTTTAACTCTCTGGCATTCTTCTCAGCCATTTTCTCTATGCCTCCTACTCTCGTTTGGTTCAGTTTGATACTTCCATTATTCTGGTCATCATTGGAGAAAAGATTGACTGGATGTAAACACTGGAGAATTTCCTTCCACGATTATGTTACTGAACGAAAAATTTAAACTTCCACTGTGTCTTATGTTCTTATTCTGAATCCTCTAGTTTTTTCACTAATATCAGACAGGACCATCACTCATGTGCTCATTCCACATACTCACAAATAGGGTGGCCTCTTCTTCCCTGCTGATCAGGCGTTATCTTCCCACGAGTCAACAAGGACTTCTGCATCCAACGACGTCTGGACTATGTGTGTGTGTGTGTGTGTGTGTGTGTGTGTGGACTGAATGCCCGTAAACAGTTAGGCCTCTGATGATTTCCCTATTTTTTATAGTGTGCATTTATATAGCGTGGCAACCTACCAGTATCAGTTCGTCGTTCTACTTGAGATATCACTGTACTGTATAGTACCTGTCTCGTCATATATATAGCACCATCTTTTCTATCCACTGTACCATCTTTTGTATGAAATATGTAACTAATCCCACCCACCATACATATGCTCTGTCATTTATACAATTTGTCCTAGCCAGGACCTTATCTTTCCTGTTTTTACATGCTCTCCATACCATCTGTCCTCAGAAATATACAGCCTTTCCCATCCACCACACCATCTGTTCTGTTAGATACACAGTACTATCCATCCTGTCAACAGTAGACCCTTGCTGTATCGAACCAATTGGGGGGAAGCCTGGTTCGATAATCCCAAAAGTTTGATCTGAGGGTAAACCCCACCCCCAGCTAGGAATACATACAAATGATTGAAAATAAATGACTACAACATCATATTCTAGTACTGACGTCTTCATGACTATTACAGTTATGATCTGTAATTACAACTCAGTAGTCATGATGGGGAGAGCAATTTCAGGCCAGTCTGGAGTAAGAAGAGTAGGAAATGTGATGCACACCATTTATCGATCCTAGTTCAGTACATCTGACAAAAGTTTGATGTGCTCTGAGGAATTCAGTAAATTTGAAAGCCTATATATCAAGGTTTGATATAGCAAAGGTCTATTGTACTAAATTTTCTCAAGTAGACAAACTCACGTACTCTGTCAAATTCAAAGATTCATTTTAGTATACAGTACTAGTACTCTCCATCAGTGTCCCACAGGGCTCAGTCTCCTCACTCTCACTTTTTAACCTCTTCCTCCAGTACTTACCAGTCCTCTCTAATTCAGCAACAATTTTTCCCTATGCTGACGACTTGGAAATAGCATGATAATACTCCAAAATTCAACAAATAGCAGGCTATCTACAGCACTGCATTTACTCAGTGTAACACTTGCTTACACAAAGCAGAATAACTGCTTCATCAACCAAATCAACTATCGCAGTCTTCACTCCGGATGGATGTGAATTTCAAACACAACTTCAGGTCTCTTTAAAAACTCACTCCCATTGGAGATAATGTGAGCCCAAGCTGGGCCTCTGCCTTAACAGTCACAATAAAGGAAGTGTTTTAAGTAGCACAGAACAAAGCTTTAAGAATAAAAACTGGAGGTACAGAACTGCATTCTTACACAGTTTTCACCAGGAAACAAAAATACTATACTGGCATACATGAACATGAGAGGTGCACAGGTCATTGTTTCAGCACAAGAACCATCCCATTCATGTAACTTTGTTACACCACCCCGTCACAGAAAAAAAAAAAAACAGCCTCCTAGCACTACATAACACCTCAGCAACATTCCTCCCCCTCCACCCAATACTACTCTTAACATTCACTTAACCACTTTAGCCATCCAAAACCTCCAGCCAAGCAACATCCTTTATGAACCCCCACCGGATATTCATCCCTCCGAAACTTTCATTCCTTAACAACACAGGTGCACCTGGCTTGACTGCACTGTGACCATCACCCGTTCCTGCTTGAGTACCAACACAAAATACAACTCGCAAACAAACCAGTGTCAGAACTGTAATGCAGCCCACTGTACCACAACAATATCTCGTTTGCCTCACTTTCATAGCATAATGCAATCCTTCCATATAACTTCAACAAAAGATCCCTTCAAGTGCCTGCTTGAAGTGACGTGTTGCTTGCATTCCACTGGCTTCACATCCAGATGACTTTGGGATTACTGCAGTGTCCCATCCACCACACCACCTGTCCTATCCAGCACAACACCTGTCTGCCCACCACACTATATATGCCATCTACCTCACCATTTGTCTGTCCACTGCACTATATATATATATATCCCATCTACCACACCACATTGACTTGGGTTCAGTCCCAACCAGGAGGAAACATTTAAAAGGATGCAGTAGTATGTTCTTTAATATGCTCCTTACGTGTTCACTTCCCGTCAAGATTTCTTCAGTGATACAGTCTCTCTCACAAGCACAGCCACTTCAACACAGCTTCCACATGCGCCTCTCACTCTGTACTTCAAAAGCTTTGCGCACCTGTATCCATGGGTGAAGCAGTAGGTTAGGGTGGGTTACTACTCCAGTGACAGAACATGGTGTTCCTCAATCCTACAGATCAGTTACCTTTCAGAACCTATAAATCACAGCTTGAACACGTATAGTAAAGCTGCCCCGCCCATGTTACATGTGTACAAACCTGAATATACAATACAGTGCAATACATGACCACCCCACCTGTCCCATCCACTACACCATCTTTCTTTTCCATCTGATCCCCACACTTCATATGTTACTAACTCTGCCTGTTTTATGTCATCTCAGTTCCTTTCTGGTGTTTTCCTTCTCACATGTCCTGCTCACCTTACCACCTGTCAGTCACAGTAATCTTAACAGTACATGACTTGTCCACCACCACTCAGTCAGTCACTCTTTTATATCCTGCCTGTTTTGTTTCTACACTGTGTGAATTAGTCTGGTCTAGAGAAGATTAATGGTTAAACAGCTTGAACATTATACAGGCATTACTAATACAGTACTGCATCTTAACAGAGGTACCTGGGAAATGCATTTTGCCAGTATTATTCTTGCAGTTGGTTATGCTGTTTTGGAGTGGGTTTGTAGAGTGTTTTCTTGTGCCTTGCATGAGCACTTATGGAAGTCTATTTTCTGCATCCTTATGTCCATAATTTAGAACCTGTAAGCAGTTAGCTTATTTATCAAAAGTTTGTGTTATTAATTATGGTAGATTTTCCACAAGAGAGCAATATGATAATGAAAAAGAAAAAGCAATAAAGACTGTGGCTTGAGTAGTTCCATTCCACACACTGTAGTGGTTTGCTGTTACCTTAGCTTTGATCTCCCCATTGTTACAGAGACACAGCGTGCACCCAACAAACGACGGAAGCGGAAAGGCTCACAGTCTGGCCAGAATGCCACAGCTAACTCAACAGGGTCGAGCAAGAAGCGATCACCTGGCCCAAACTTCAATCTCGCCACCCAAGTCTCCGTAAGTATGCTTGAAGTGGACTCAGACTGTGGTGGTGGTCACAGGCAGGACCCTCTGATCTCACTCTCGAGGGTAGAACCAAAGAGACCACTGGTGTAGCATGGCTTGTGGAAAGAAATCCAAAGTTATTCCATTGAAGTGAAGCAGTGTTATGCTGTTTTGTACTGAGGTTTGCATTATTGTAGCTCATTGCAGTGTGAAGATGCAGACAATCTCTTCATAGTTGTTCCATTAAAGGCTACACTACATAACAGATGGGTAATATCTTTATAAGTTAGGTTTAAGTGAAGAAGGCACTGTCATATTCTTTTCTTTGAAATTGATTGTAAATAATTTCATATTGAGTGATTCTGGACGTTGATCTCATGATATCATTGGTTCCTGACGAGTGACTGCACCACATTTGTCTTTTCCCTTTATTTACGAGTAGCTGTTATCAGTAACTTGTCAGCGTATGTTATTTATACCTTCCATGGATTGTATTGATCACTTCGTAAGGCATTTTTGTGTTTGCATGCCATTCTGATAGTGGAACGCTTCTCTCCCCAGTGACCAGCCTGATCATTTCCCATGAGGTGAAGCAGATCTCATCTCTAGGTAGTATTGCCTCTCTGGTTGCTCTAGTTAGTGCCTTGTTTATAGGTTTAGCAAGATTAACTGTGGAAGTGTCTGGGAAGCCATCAAGGCCATGGCATAGAGATCATTTTGGAGGGAGATGAAACTCCAGTGTTGCTGTTTCTTGTAGGCCAAGCCAACTGGAAGTTGCACAATACATGTACTCTCTTTATCTTGTGGTGGGTGCTGGAGAGGGGCACCCTTCAGTTGTTATTACTAATATAACTTGGTGGTGGGGCTGTCCAGTTATACAATCATCCCACAGATGGAGGATGGTGGACTGCAGGAGAGGGACAGCTTCAGCCTGCAGTTCGCTAGATTCATGTTCAGATGATCCTGGGATCACAAAATATTTTAAAATCCCATGTTGTCATTTCTCTCCATATATACTTTTTTTTTTTTTTTTTTTTTTTTTTTTTTAAATGATAAATAATACATGAGCTTGATTGTTTCCTGGATACATCCTATTGTAATTATAAGTGGATTAGTCTGTGTACTTTCTGTTGCATTTGATCGCTTAACTTCCCAGTACGTGATGCCTGTACAGTACTTCATAAAGTTTGTGGTGCAGATCATGTGTCTTGCTGTTATGTCATAAGATTATTTGGTTTTGTTTATTTTACTTTTTGTAGGTGCACATTTTGTGTAAAATTTTGTACATGGATACTTTTGCATACAGTTTACTTTGAACTACCGGTAGCAGTAATCAGGTTGTTTTAAGCTTCATATGTTATTTAAATTTCAAGATTTTTAAATGCACAAATTTTCAGAATTTACAGTATCATGTTGTTATAATTTAGTGTCTGCAGTATTACGTTGCGTTTTACCGTAATAGAGTGTGATACTGTAGATGACACTCAAGAAGTTTTGTTGTTATTCAGGTTTCATAACCAGTAGCCCCGGTGTTACTGGTTGTTTTTTTCAGTTTAAAGCATTTGGCATTTGTGATACAAGAGTTTATTATAATATTTGTTTAATTTGTAGTAGCTTTCTTGGGTACAGACTAACCTCAAAGTATTTATTTTTGTAGTACTGTACTGTACACAGCAGCTTATTAATTGCTTCATACTTACACCATCTCCTTAACTTTATGGCCTTTTTTCATAGCTCCATGATAATCAATTAATTGAGTACAGTACTGTAATTTAATATTCCTAGAGTCTGTTTCTCAATCATGTACATTATTTAACTAGCATATTGCTACTCTATAAATTTGTCTTAGTAAGACATTTACATCACAGTACATTGAAATGGTGATGAAAGAAAATTTAACTGCATAAAATTAACCATTTTATCCTGACATTTTAACTCCCACCCCTACTTTAGTTGCTTGCAGAATAATCAAGACATTCCATGGTAAAACACAGACTCAGGTAAATTTCTTTAGTGAAAGTAACATACCCATTGTCTGCAGTATCCCATTTGTTATACAGTATAAAGGAAAACTGACTGTGAGTGGTCAGTCTACAGTTATTATTAATTGTTTCATTATGAAATTTTCAAGATGTTTCATAATTGATAATGTACAGTACATAGGTATAAGTCTCTCAGATTCAAAAGAAAGGCCATACTTCAAGAATGAAGTCATACTGAAAATATTGCATGAATTGCATCCAGTATTTTTAAGGTTTAGTCTAGGTGTCAGATAATCTATGAGAACATTTGCATCTTTAAGATAGTTGTATTCTATTATTGCTCCTACATTTAAGGTGGAACTGTATTTAGTGTGTCAGTGCTGAGAGAGATGCCTGGTTAATAATAATTTTTTGACTGAAGTTGAGCATTATGAATGTAGTCACTTGGCATTAATTGGCTAAGCTAAAGTTTAAAGAAGGTTGTTGCTGGCAGCTGATGAGAGGAAATAAAGCAAAATCACAGCCTGTGCAGTACATGTGAAAGTTTTAATTTCACTGTCATTATTTCTGCTTAATGTCAACATAGCAATATATTCACAGAAGGACAGATCAGACTGAGGAAATGTAGGCTAGCAATACCTTTGATGACGTTAAGTCTTTGTATGAGGTCAGAAAGTCATCAGTACTAGCTACATGGCTCTTTTTAGATGTTACAATGGTGTTTGTGCTTGGATGGGGTTGGGTGGGGGGTGGGGGAGTTTCCTGGTGAGGGCAGGTTATGGTAAATGTGTGTGTAAAAGACACCAGAGAAAATGTGAAAAGCAAGAACTGAAAATAAATGATAAGTGATGCTACATAGTTAACAGGACTGAAGTGAAGGGCAGTTCCATGTTGTTGGTGATAATGCTAGAAGAAAGATCGAGATGGGACTCTTAAAGTTCTGTACCCATAGTTAACTATTTCAGAGAATTTGACATGATCGTTGCAACACATTTTCCTGGTCCAGTTATCAGTGATGCAGGTGTTGCATCAAATCCATAGTAATTGTTCTAGAGAGAGAAATTTCAAATCACATCATTCTAGCACACCATAGTGGAACTTAAGTTGCACAATTGCAGCAGTCAGCAACTTAGTACGCCTTCCTGGAGCAACAGGAGAGATGCTGAAAGCTGCTGAGTTAGTTGTCATGTTGTGCTTCATTTTTACATTTTCCATTTTTTCTTAAGCACTGTTTATTGTAAAAAAAGCTAATCCTATGATTGGAAAACTCATGAAACTCTGTATCTCAACAGGTTCCTAAACAGTATTGGCTATGAGCAAGTTTTTATCTTACAAAAGTGAGAATACCCAGTATGTGCACATAATGTTTTTCTGCTTGAAAAGTGCTGAGAGGTAGTCATAGTCTTATCTTTTCATTTTGTTTTTAAGTTCATAAGACAGTAAACATTTAAGAAGCCAGTAATGTATGATGTTTCCCTTTAAAAAAAAAAAAAAAAAAAAAAAATCACAAAGTCCTTATATTGGTGAACAGGAAAGAGCTAATAAACTTAATCCATGAAATAAGCAGTTTTTATGTACAAATAGGAGGCCACTGTTGCAGAAGTGTTATTCAGGTTTCCACACCGTACTGTACATACTAACCCCTTAACTCGAGTAATGTCCTTAGTTTATTATTACTACTGCATTAGCAGATGGCTTCATTCAGTTAGGAAAAGCCTCTCATATTGAAGGTGTTAATTAAAGCCAAACCTGTCCCCTCCGGTTTGGTAAGTCTCTCCTAAGCTGAATATAATAGCTCAGAGGTAGCAAGAATATACACCACAGATGCAAAGGGATGATGTAATGGTGTCTTCTAATAGCTTTGTTCTAATATCTGGGTAGCACAGGTACAGTATTTACATTGACGATGTTAACGGATTCGGAAATTTTCTTTTCTGGTTTTGTGAATGTACATGCTGAGAATCAATACTGTACTCTTCTACACTGAATTAACTCAAAATTCACGATTGTGTAACCTTTTAAATGTTTCATTCTCATTCACTGCCAGTTGCATGAATGAGACTGTTTTGTGTGACGGTGTTTATCACTGCTTGTCACAGTATTCTCTTTCATGCATTTCACCTTCACCTGCTTCAGCCACACTTTGGTACAGTGTGGTGAAAATTTAGATAAAAGATAAGTTAGTGTTATTTGACTTGTTTAGGCCAGGGATGTCTATTACATGTCTTTATTACACCCTCTTGACAATATTGTTAAGCTGAGGTCGCAGCAACAAGCACTTGAAGCATTTCTTAAGTGGAATAAAATTGCTTTATAGCATTAAGAATCAACTGAAAAGGATGTTTCCATGAGTCAAAGAGTTAAATTGAGTTACTTGAAGATTAACCCATGGTTTGCAACTTACCCTATTCAACTCAAGGGGCATGTTATTTTTAATAACACCACGAAGTTGCTTGTAGCAGCAGCATTGTGCAGTTTTTATGGGATATAAGGTTTCCTTTCTCATCCCCTCTTGGTTGAGCCCAGAAACAAAGCAGCAGTTGCTGCCATTAGTGAAATTCATGTTCTTCCTGGTCCATTTATCATGACGTTAGCATCCAAGGAAAGATCAACCCTTTCCCCAAAAATAAATAAATAAATAAAATGAAAATAAACTTGACTGCAAGGTTGACAGTGCCTAAGATAAAGAGAGGAAAAGATAAAATGAATTATCATAAATAACACATCATGCTCAAATTATGGCTTATTGGACTTAATGGCAACTCACTGAGGCTTTGACAGGACTCTCTTTTACTCATATAGTTGCCAGTTTCTTGCCAACTAGGAAATTTTGGATCACAGTAACTCCATGGTGAGTTGAGCAAAAATAAGTAAAGGGTAAGTGTGTAATACCATTTCCAAGACAGTGATGGACTTTATGAAGCCATATTGCACTTATCATGAAATTGGCAAAATTGCCGCACCACAGAGCCTGTTTTGCAACCCTCATGCTGCAGTCCATTGGTTAAACCCTTAGAGATGGGACACATTAATCTGAAACATTAAGCTTTCTTTCTTTAGCTGGTAATCTATAATAACTGATAGAATTATAGACATACAGTAAATGGGATTGAACTGCAATATACAGGTCTCATAAATGTCACATACACTACGTTGAGTTAGAGATACAGTAAAACCTCGATATAACGGACTTCAAGAGACCGGAATTCGTTTTTATCGGAGTTGAGGAGCTACCAGACTAAATTTCAATATATTGGAAAAAGTCCAATAAAGCCAGAAGCAGTCTGGACTGCCTGACCACTTCAGCTATGTTCAGCACAGTAAGGTAAGTAAAATACATGATTATGAGTGTACAGTGCAGTATATTAATGTAGTGAAGTTATAACACAGTGCAGTACAGCAATAGTAGTCAGAACTGTTTAAAAACCGTTCGTGTGATCTGGACTAATGTCTGATATATCGGGAAAAGTCCGGGTTAGCAAGGGGAAGTCCGGATGTCGCTTTTCTCGGAATTTCGCATTTTTCAGAATGGCTTGGGCCCCTTTTAGTCCGTTATAATGAGGTCTTACTGTACATGGGTGTTAGTTCATTCAGATGTACAATACAGTACTGTACTTGTTTTCTTTGGATTATAGAAGCTGAAATGGGATTGCTTTATTTTAGTTCAGGGAAGGAGGAAATATTGATCAGTATACAGATTCATTTTTACGACTTTGAGTAGCTTTAATACAGTTTAGTGTAGTACTGTATGTTTCATTTTCAGTTTATTAATTTATTCATTTACTTTTTTTTAATGAGTTGAAATGGAAATAAAGTTTAGAGAGGACAGTGTGTGTCTAGTGAGGCAATGACATTAAATTATTTCAAGGTTGAAAATGGTGTATCTTGCATTTGTGAAAGAGCACAGAGTATGATAGATGATACTAAAAGCATTTAGCTAGGGAAGGTATGAGATGTACAGGCATTGATAGATAACATAAAGCGTATGAATGTGAGAGTGAGTGCCAAGTGTGAATGTTAAGGGTAGAGTGTGGTGGCTTGAGTGAGGGTGACATGGCTACTGAGTGTGTGTGTGTGCCAGCAGGACGTGATGGTGGTGGGGGAGCCGTCCCTCATGGGCGGTGAGTTCGGTGACGAGGATGAGCGGCTGATCACCCGGCTGGAGAATACCCAGTACGACACCAGTCAGGTGGAGGACGGCAATGGAGCGCCACAGGGAGCTGGTCCCGGTGGCCCTGGCCCTGGACCCACAGGACCAGCACCCTTCAATAATTCTCCGATGACCGGTGGTCCTGGTGGCCCTTGGCCAGACCCAGCGAGGCAGCCTCAGGATGCTGATAAGAAGAGTCCAGCGATCAGTCAGTAGCCCAGATATGTTAACACCATTAGCTCATTTTCATGAACCAGGCCTAACAGTAAGTACAGTACACAGCTTCAGCTGGGTGTTGCTGAAAGAGAGAGAATCCCCATGCTGCATAAGAGCCAACCTGTAGTCCACAGTGGAATCCCCTGCTGATGTTGTTTGTTTGGGTAAAGTGGATTGAAAGGGCAGCAGCAGGCAAGTATTACAAGCAACACAGTTGACATTAAAATGTATCATCAAGTTATTTCTTGATCGCAAGTGCTAATGATTGTGTAAATATACAAGATGGTAAATGACTTTTTATGTTCTAAACTAAACAAGACTGGCATTTTGAATAAGGGGTTTGTAGGGAGAATTTTATAGGATTGTCAGTAATTTCTGCTCCAGTTCTTACTGTTTGACATCGTGAATATTTCCATAAAAGTTTAACCCCAAAACTGACTCTTCAGAGAGGAAAGTAGAGTTTTTAAAAAGCTTGAGATGTATGGAGATTGTCACCAGATATTATTCAGATCCAGGAGCTTCTTTTATTGACCTTTTTTTATATCTGGTGGTGCACAGTTGTAAATGCTTTGTAATTTTATTATTTAGACAAAATTATAATAGGGACCAACGTATGGTCAAATTTATAAGATTGAACAGGTTTCCATTTGTGTTGTCTTTCTTACAGAGTTTGATAAGCCATTAATATGGTAATATTCAGTCAGATAGAGGAATGAGAATTGACCATTTGCAGATATGCGTATCATGAGAGATGGTAGTTGTTCCTTTTATTAATGTTTTATGGGTGACTGTCCAGTGTGTGGAATGATCCCTTTAAAGTATTTATACTTTTGCCTGAGGGTGAAAAAGTTTATGATTGATACTGGAGAGAATGCTTGAATGTGAGCCTTTATGTTGTATGTGTATATTTGTAGCAATCTAATATTTAAGTATGGCACTTAGCCAGAATTGGCAATATTTCCTAATACAGGAAGTACTCAGTGCTCATTCATCTTTTGGTAATGGTGATTTTATTTTATTTTATTATATTGCACGTAAAACTTTTACTCGTACAGTAATATTTTGTGTTCATTGCATTGCAGTGGTGACCCTGTTGTGTTATTTATCACTGTTTTCTCATGAAAGTTCAGTTGACCCAGTGTAAGTAGACATATTAATGCTCTCTCAAGTATGTATGTAAATGATAACAAGCACCAATGAAATGTTCCTTTGTTAAAAGACTTCCAGCTCTTTTCACGTATTTCTTTAAATTTTTTAATTATCATCCACATTTAACATGCATTTTCCATGCTGTATTTTAATATGGACTTCGTCATTATACTGTAGTATGATGACTTGTTAGAAGTGTCTTTCTTTTTTATTGCCTTGATGAATGTTTTGCATGTGTATGAGTTGTTCAAGGAATAGCAGTATTTTTTTTCTTTCTTTCTTTTTTAGTTTTCACTAATCAAAATATGAGCAGTGTGCAAAGGGAGTTTGGTAGGTAGAATGTTTTTTTTTTTTTTTTTTTTTTTTTTTTTTCCCCAGTGCATCAGTATTTTGTGTGAAATTTTAGTTTCACCTGTGTAGCTGGAAATGAAGGAGAAGTACGGCAATGATAGGTAGAGCAACAGTAGTGTCCGTACTTTTTTAAGTTTGAATTTTCTTACATATTGCAATTTAATACTGTACAAAACATTGATTTTTATGTAAGGGTCAGCAGAATTTTTATATACATGTAAGTGAAAATCTGGTTCTTAATGGCAGTGTAACACCATTCATACTCGGTGATGGCCAGCATGTTATACTGCACTATGGAGATGTGCTGGTGCCAGTACACATTCCACAAATTTAACTTTTTTGTCCTAGGTTCATTACTAATTCACATTATTTATCAGTTTTAGTAAAATACAAGAAGTTTTTGTACAGTGTAATCAGAAGCTTATGTAACCCATCCATATTTTATACAAAAGATCTCTTTCTTGACTGAACATATACAGTACTTGTGAATCTCACAGGCTTCAGTCCATATCATGGGGGGTGGGAGCTGAAAGCACTGACCCCAGTACACCCTACACCAGCCCTCAGTGCACCCCAAACGGTCCAGTGTGTCACAGCTGCCCTGCCCCTGCACACCCGAGGCTCCTCCACCACAACTCTCCCTTGTGTTTACCTCTCTTGTAAAGTGTACAAATCTTTGTTTGGATGTGATTGGTCATCAAGATTTTCCCTAAGAGGAAGCTACTATTTCTTGTCTTCTAGAGTGAGTGCTGATAATAAATATTTTTAATCTATAGACTGTCTTATTGAAATAGCCTTTTTGGTTTTGCTGTCAGTCTGGGAGCTCTGCATTGTGTCAGCACCACAGTTCATCACATTCCTTTTTTGGGGCAATGGGGGAGCTGAAAGTTGCTTGTAAATCTAGCAACTCTGCCATCTGGGTATATACATGCCACCATATCAAGACATCCCTCTCCAGCATCCAGATAACTGTGTGTAGTGCCACATTGCTTAAGAAAGCAAAAAGCAAGCAACTCCCAACAACATCCTCCCTCCTTCACAGAGTGCAGTACTTCCCAGGCATATGTACAAACAAATAGTCACCACAGCCATCCAGGGCCACCAGCCAGAAAGTATCCTTCATGGACATCTACTAGACACTCATCCCTTAGAAACTGCCCTCCAGAAAGATGTGAGTGCATGTAACCAGACTATGATGTGGCCATCACTCTCCCCTGTTACAGTGCCAACACAAAATACAAGTCACAAACTACTGTCCCCTTATTGCAATGCAATTTCCACAACACCGCTCACGTACTGTCCTCGTGCACCTGACTTTCACAACGTGGATAATTCTTCAGTACAGCGAACCCTCAATTTAACATACTTTGATTGACTGGATATTGGATTTAACAGACATTACAAAGCCACTGGATTCCATTGACTATAACAAAGAGTGTCTGGTAAATGAGTTGCAATACATAGGTTTCATGAGGAAGTGCAATAACAAGGATGTGAAATAAACTGCACAAAGGTGGAATTGTGGGACAGGTTAATGTAAAATGGGTATAGTTTTCATTTTTACTTTTGTACTAGAATATGATGTACTCATTTATTTTCAAATGTGCTTGAAATACCACATCGGGGAACCATCGGATTTAACAGCTTATCGGCTTTTTCAGCTCAGGCTTAACCTCATTTAGTCCCTCATAGGGAGGGTCTGCTGTATAATCTCAACAAATGATGTTTGGGAACACCCAGCTGAAGTGGTCAGTTTCCTGCAGTCCACCGTGTTACATATAAATGAACCTGAAGCCATAAAGACGGCAACAATAACTGTGCAGTAGTTCTGCAAGGGAAAAGGGGAAAGTGTGGTAGGTGGAGGCGCTCACCATCCACTCACTCGATGTAGTGCTGCTTTGGGTGTCTACCCTTTCCTCTCTTCCATCCTTCCTTTTCTGTCTTTCCTTCTTTCTTTCCTCTTTCTTCTTTCTGCAGGTGACTTTACACTCCCTCTTTTGTCTTTCTTTCCTTCATTCTTTCGTCTTCTTTTTGCCTATGGGTAACTCTACACTGAGTGACAAGCCGAATGGTTTCCTGTATACCAGGAAACCATTTGCTACGCTGGGTGGTAACCAGATAACCAAATTATGGCACCTGGTGGTTTAGTGGGTAATTAGGTGCTCCAATTGGATTGAGCCTGTGTAGGCTTATATCCAAGGGGTGGTTGGGGTCTATTGCTCCTGTAATGCCACTCGAGGATGAGTGAGGCTGGACCAACTTTCCTAGCCCCGGGTTCTTACGCTCCTTATGGGATGACGTAGGATTGGATGACGGATGGATCAATAAGGGGAAAAGGAAAGACTGTAGAAGAAGGGGAAATGACCAATATTAAACCTTAAGAAGCAGACTAGGCCACAAAATCTAACCCCGAGAATTGGGAAAAATGAAGGTACCGGTATCCAGAATTTATTAACCCCCTAGGATGAAAGGAAATGTTGTTCTGAATTGGCAAATCCCTCTTTTGAGGTTCTTTTTCCTAATTTGACAATGCTAACAGACATCTAATATGTGAACACAGTTGACAGTTCTCAGAATTGAATCCCTTCATCCATGCCTTAACCCGAACCTTTCCACAAAATGTGGTCTGTATCAGATAAAAATCATGAAGTTGACCTTGTCATGTGTCCCAGACCTTTGACCACTTGTTACAAAAAAAACAATAGGTCAGCCTTGCAGCTGATCCTTAATCCTAAGTATGGTTGCAAGGGGTGACAGACGTACAAAGTAGTTCATTTGATAGCATTTCATCTCAACCTGGCCCTGTCCCCCAAAAAAATCAAAATAAGCCTTACATACATGTATGTCGTTTGCTGCTGTTCTGCCCGACACGTATGTATGTTGCTCACAGCAGAAGGATAATATGAAAAATTGAACTTCATCTCACATCATTGGAATTTGAGCAGACATTTCTGACTGAGTGCATCATAAATGAACACAAGGTAAGTGAGTCATGTTAGCTTAGTACTGTACTGTACTGTATACAGTCACTACTTGTTTTACAATGGGGTTACATCAGGTCATACCTTATCGTATACTGATTTTATCTTAAATCAGTGGACTGAAACAGTATAAAAGGGGGGTTACGTCAACTGTTTCCCAAAGTCACCTACCCAAGACTGAAATAAAAATGACAACCCATCTTAATCACTTCCTGTGTCTTTCCAAGTCGTCTCCAAGACCAAAACAAACACTATCACACCAATATTGGCGGCGTTACTCACATACAGTAAATTGTTGCAACAACACAACACTCACACTTGCGTAACGTTGGCCTGGTGCTACACAATGTATATGCCTACTGTAGCACGATGCTTGGCTGAGAGGTGACGATATCGGGGGGGGGGGGGCACACGTGAACAAGTGGAAAACACAGGGCTTTGAAGGGATGGTGGGACTGCAACTGAACCAAAACAATGCTCTGCACACTGGGGCCGCCATCTTGCCTGAGACAAGCGACTGTCGCCGTGCGTGTGCCTGGCGCTTTGTACAAAATTTTCCTCGGGCAATATCGTTATAGCAGGAAATTCATCAGAAATCGGATTTTGGGGTGGAACTTTTCTGTTGTCGTTGTAACGAATTATCGTAAACCAAATAAATGTAAAACAAGTAGTGACTGTAATCCATTTATTGTTTGCTTTTTGATTTGCATTTACAGGGGAAGAAAAAATGCTTTTTGATCCTAGGTATCTTTCATTTAGAAATATAAAATACAATTGTTTTACTTTGGATGCACAACTATTATCATTTCATCTGTTCCTCCAAGTATGTAGACTCGGCTCGTCTATAGTATCCTGTTTCATAATGCAGATTGCTTTGTACACCCTTACCCTGATAACCAGCAGTGTTGTTTACCAGTGGAAGTGTTCCAGCGAGTATGTCAGGTATCGCAGTAATTTTCCGCATAAGGTACTGAAGAAAAGACAGAAGTGCGTTCCAGACCCAAACCCAAACTCTCATATACCTTGCTTAGTCAATAGAGACTGACACAGAAACACCTTAGGTAATGTTATCCTCACAAACTGTACTACTTGCAAAAAATGGCACATTAAACATCACATGCAGGAGGGTAGGGTGGTGGGACATGTGATATTCAGCACTGCTTCAGGGCAACTAAGCAGCCAGGCAGGCTGCTGGCAATGTGCCAAGTGGGGATGGGGAAGGGAGATAGTGGGGATGGGGTAGGGTGGGGATATGGAAGGAGGCAAGAAAACCAAACAACCCTACTGCCACCCTCCCTCTTCCAGTCTCACATTCACTCACTCACTCTCTCACACACACACACACACACACACACACACACACACACACACACACAGGAGAAAGTGGGGGTGGGGGAGGGTGGGGGGATGGAGAGGGAGACAACCAGGGGTGGGAGAAGGCAGGGGGACAGGGAGGAAGACATGCCAGGCAGTGCTGAGTGCGGTGAGGAATGGAGGAGGGACGGGGCAGGAAAGGAGAGGGGATGGAGGGAGGACCAGGAGAGCCTCGTTTCAAACCTAGGGAGAGGCAAGGTGTCAGACTGGAGAGGCGGGGTGTCAGACTAGTGAGGTGATGAACATTCATATTGTTCGGATTGTGGGAATATTCCCCTATTTCTTGTGTTTGGTCTAGTGAAGTGCCGGTTTTTGATGCGCCGGATAATGGGCAGGGGCATACATGTTAGGCAGTTATTTAGGTTCTAAAGTTACCACAGTGCAGTTATGTCCATCACAACACAGAATGCAGGCCCAAACATGGCCAAATATAGCATTTCCTGCTTTGGAGGTTTTGTAGCACCTCTTCTTTGGTAATATGTTTTTCATGGTGGTAGGTGGTGGTGACCATCATCCACTCACAAGGTAGTGCTACCTACTTCTTCCTTCACCTTTATCATTTTTTTCTGTGTCAGCCCCCCTGTCTTCCAATTTCTCCCATCTTTCCTGTCACTTTTTATTACTCTTCTTTCCTCTTCAGCTAGCCTTACATCGAGTGAGAAGCCTTATGGTTTCCTGTAAGTCAGGAAACCATTTACAATGCTGGGTAGTAAATTATATTTCCACCCCATACGTGTTCCTTACACGTCAACAAGAGGGTTGGTGGAGGGTTAGTTCCCCTCCCTGTAAAACAACTAACTCAAAGGTATGTCCCACCCCTTAAGGAATTATGACATCTGGCTGTAGATTGATAGATTTTACACTCAACTGGTCTGTTGTATATTACTGACATCTTTCTTACTTAACCATTAATTGCATAAATAACATACAAGAAACAATTTGTGTGCCATATACTTAAATGACCAGAATGTGATCCTTAGACTTTACCAATGAAGGGGAAAGAGGACTGAGTCAGTTCAGCAGCAGTGTCCCTGAGTTGCCAGGATCACCATTTTCACTTGATCCTTATTTCAGCCAGAATATTTTATTTAGCTTTGAGGAGGTTTTTCATAGTAAAAGGATTAAAAATAATCTCCATAAACCCATGCAGTACCATATTGTCTTTTGATTTTTTCTGGTAGCCATCAAACAATTTTGTCAGTCTTAGGAGAGATCTTTCAGAAAAGTAGTTTGGAATGTCTGTTAAAGTAGCCATCCCACTGACTCATACACTTCATCCTTCTGTTGCTGTCCTTTGCCATCTTTTTTGGTTCCTTCCATACCTTGCTTTCTCACACATTCATTTACCATCTTCCACTCACAAGGTAGCAGGCTGGGTATTCTGTAGTCACAAGCTCAGTTTCACCAGGAGCTAACCTTGTGAGTTACCAGGAACTGCTCATGGATTTGATTTCAATATTACATTTTCTTGGATTCCATATGTCTCAAATGATATGCCATGAAAGCACCCCTACCGATAGCTAACACAAAATTAAATTGTAATATCCATCACATACCATGGGTAAGGTGATGGGCTCTAATACCCAAATGCCAGGTGACATGTGTGGACCAGAGAGAATTAGCCTTCTGTTGGTGTGTCATAGGTAGAGTATCTGTTCCAGACCTTGGGAATGGCCTCTCAGGCTATTTTCAGAATCATATGCATAGAAAACATAAAAATAAACAAGCTCATTCACCTATACCTTTTCATTACCATATTCATTCTTGGGGTGATCACCATTTGACCACACGCTTCTTTAATGATCAATAGATTTCCTCATTTCACACCTTTAACTAGCTTGGGAGATACTTCATTGCAAATGGGATGTTGCTGCAGGATTTGCAAAGATGTATGTAATATTTTACTTTTAGGCAGAAAATTTTGTCATTAGCATACTGAATCTGTACTGAAGATGCTGTTCATTCACTTAACATCTCATACTTCTGTCCATATTTTATAGGTATCCCTGGTGTTGTTAGTAAGAATACTAACCAAGTATTTTCTGCATGTTATGAAGGAGGGGTTGGTGTGAGCTGGAAAATCCACTGCCCTGTAAAATACCACCAAAAGTTTACAAGAGTCTTAGATCTGTTTTATGTATATATATATATTCCATATAATATTTTTGCAAAGAATGACTTAACCGTTATCCAACTATAGAATGTAAAAACATGTTGATTGGGAAGGGCGCTATAGTAATGTACCAACCCGACCACGTACTGATGTACACACAACAAGGACATACCCATCTACTGATGTTGGGAAGTAGCAATGGTACAATCATGGAAATATGTTTCTTTAAAGCCATGATAGCTATCCCCAGCAAATGGCAGTAATGCAATAATAAATATATATGAAGGAATGTGTCTTAAAATCTTTTCTAATGACAGTAACAGGTGGTAGGTGGGGGCACTCGCTATCCACTTACTCAATGTAGCACTGCTTTGGGTGTCAGCCCTTTCCTCTCTTCCTTCCTTCCTCATCTGTCTTTCCTTCATTCTTTCCTCTTCCTTCTGCATACAGTTGACTTTACACTCCCTCTTCTGTCTTTCTTTCCTTCATTCTTTCCTTTTCCTTCTTCCTATGGGTGACTCTAAGCTGAGTGACAAGCCAAATGGTTTCCTGTTCACCAGGAAACCATTTACTACGCTGGGTGGTAACCATTTAACCAAATTATGGCACTTGGTGGTTTAGTGGGTAATTAAGGCTCTCCAATCAGATTAAGCCAGTGTAGGTTTATATCCAAGTGGTGGTTGGGGTTCATTGCTCACGTAATGCCACTCGGGGATGGGTGAGGCTGGTTACTCTCTTCTTAAATGTTAGGACCAACTTGCCTAGCCCAGGACTTCTACGCTCCTCATGGGGCGGCATGGGATTGGATGATGGATGGATGGATAACAGTAACAGAGAACAAATACCAAGTCATCCATTTACAGTGACCCCTTTAATTAGATGCTAATGTATCACTGAATTCTTCAGTGGAATTGGAATTGGCACAAATGGTACCATAAAAATCCATATTATAAGGGAAACTGGTAGGGTAAAATCCATAAATTTCACCCAAATCCCCCTCTTCTCCCTCCTGAAAATTTTTGACCACCCCCAGTTCATACCTAATATATGTAACAGTGAACATACAACTTCTAGAAATATCACTGGACAAAAGAAAGGTGATTACTTACCATGATGGGTTGGAGTGATGCTTGGATGTTGGGGAGGGGTGTATCACTCTCACTTTTAATAAATATATTCTTAGTGCCTATTGTTCCTTCTGTGAAAAAAAAACTGTTTCCATAAACATGCAAGCTGATGGTGCTAAGGTGATGCCACCAGGCTGCCTCCTTTGTGTTACATAGCTAATCGCCTGCTTTTGGTTGAACCCATATCCATCTATGCATCTCTCTCTCATTTTAATAAGTAATAAAATATTCTTAGTGCCTTTAGCTCCTTATGAGGAAAATAATGAAATGTTTACATAAACATACACACTGATGAGCAGTGCCAGCTAGTCGCCAGCTCACAGTTCTACTGATATTCATCTATGCATCCCTCTCTCACTTTTAGGAAATAACAAAGTATTCTTAGTGTCTGTAACTCCTTTTGAGGAAAAAAAATAAAATCTTTTTGGAAACATGCACACAGATGCATGGCATCAGGCTATCTCCTTTGTGTTATGTAACTTACATACAGTAGCAAGTTGCTTGTTTTTGGTTTTACTCTAAACCATCTACACATATCATCATCACTTTTAATAAATTACAAAATATTCTTCAGGCCTGTAGTTCCTTCTGTGGAAAATAAAACATTGCCATAAACATGCATGCAGACAGTTCCAGGCTGCCTTCTTTGTGTTATGTTACTTACCTAGCTAGTTGCCTACTTTAGGTTCAACTCATATCCATTTAAACATCTCACTTCCACTTTTAATAAATAATAAAAAATTCTTAGTGCATAGCTCCATGTGAGGAAACTAATAAAATGTTTATGTAAACATGCACACAGATGCTTGGTGCCAGTCCATGTTGACACATCACCACAGGGAACTTCGGACTGTCGGCACTCATCAGACCATGCTTTTATATTAGCCGATTTAGGGATTTTCCTGTGCAAACAAGATTCATGCATAACAAGAATCAGGGTAGGATTTACTTCTCCGTAAATTGTAAAAATCGCAAATGGAACTTGTATAATAGGAGGGGTCACTGTATATTAGCTCTAGCTCCTACTGCATTGCTGCCATTAGTCAAGAAGAGATATCACAGGTACAGAAATATAGTTTTGTGTACTGACCACTGTACACTTAGACAAGGAGATGGAAAAAAAGTAAACCAAGAACCAGCTCCATGCATGCTGCCACACTCAGGGCAACTCTGAGGGAGTGCAATGCACAGACATTGCCAGCAACATAGGTGTAGCACACTGGTCTAAGCTGATACTGGAAAGAGGACAGGATAGGAACCATCAGAGTCATAGAACAGTTATTGGTTAGGCACACCATAAAGTTGGTATGTATCTGTGACAAATAACAAATTTGTACATGATCAGAACCAGAAAGGCAGTAGTGACTAACTGAACTAATGCCAGAAGGTAATCTTAACTTTAAAAACATGTGTATCAAGAGGGCAATACATTTATAAGGTACTGTATACTGTAATGCATGTGTGAAAGTAAAAGATAAAAGGAAACAATCTTACCCTCCTAGAAAACTAGGCTATAGTAGACATGAGCATCTCAGCTATGTTAACATGCTAATTAGGCTCCAAATGAAAAATAATAGCAGATGCTGAGCACTTGTGTTCATGGCTGGCAAGTCCACAGGGAGTAGTGGAAGCAGCCAGAACTTCATGAACAACAGCTCAAAGTTATGTCAAGAGCTCTCTGAAACATGATAAATGAAGTGTGAAAATTTACTCTAGTAAAATGGATAAACAGTTGACCATGGCTTTTTTTTCTTTTTTTTTTTTCAACATGCGAAGTACATATAAATAAACTGACCAAGGGAGGCAAGAGGTGGACCACACAACATAATGTGACTGAATTGCAAGCTATGAGGTATGTATAGAAGACCAGTTGGCTGGAAAAATACAGTAAAATCAGTAGCACAGAAAAAGGGAAAATAGCAGTTATGTAGGAATAATTCATAAGAAATGCAAGTAAATTATCACGATACTGAATACTGTACCATAGTAAATGTATGCAATAAGCCCTGGCAGCTCTTAAACGGAAATACAGTACACTAATGTAAAAACTGAAACTAAGATGACATATGGCCAAACAGACAAAACTCTGTGACAAGCTCTGGCACCCTTAGTGAAACTGCTGTGCAAAATATCAACGCGGACATGCCAGTTCCACCTGACAGACAAGTTATCCTTAATCAGAGGTGCTGTCATAATAAAACAGTACAGTACCAATAAATGAAGAGAGCATGCCTGAAACAAGGACACACTTGCCAAAAGATGGGAAGAAAAGAACAGGGGACGAATGGAAATGCAGAGGAGATAAAATGGCAGGAAGCACACTGAGGAGATGGTGACAAGCCAGGGCAAGGTACCACATAAGAATGGCTTTGGCACCAAATGGCTGGCAACCTCCATCCTGGTGTACTTTCTGATGTTTACAAAAGTTTGACCTTGTAGGGGATTGTGATAGTCCCCAAATCACCATCATGGTTGTGTGTAGCAGTCAAAGGCAGCCTAACTCTATAAAGATAGATTGCTTCTGTCAGCTGAATATTATCTAGTGGTAGTCAGACTGATATAGAAAATTGGTCCAGCCTGTGTTTTGGGGTTAATCGAATTGTGTTCAACCCCTTAAGAACAGGGTACTTCCTTCGGCTAAATACTGTAGTCATCTAGCAGTTCCTAGACTGGTGTCCCAACTGTCCTTAATGGTTAAGCTTCATTTCTGTAGGTGTTAGAACAAGTGACTACAGGAATAAGTAACTATTACTGTTGTTACTGGGCAATTGCATGACCTGTTGTCACTGAGGTGGAAAAAATCCCGCAAAATAATTTTTTACTGTAATTACAATACAGTACCTATGTTTTTAATCACATGATACAGTTCTTTTCATCAGTAAAGGACCATTCCATTCATCTAGCTTCATTCCACTAATTCAGTTTAACCCTCAACTACTGTACCACAACCATTTTAAAAGTCAACATACTGTATCTCAGCTTAAAGCAACTGAGTAAGTAGTTCAAGTCAGTGGAACCAAAACCTAGTCCTGAAAATTATTTAAGTAATGTACTGCCCAGCTACTTGTACATGCATTCTATCAGTTTTCATGTACCTCACTTCAATCAAGTACTGTATATAATTACTGTATGTACACTCAAAACCTAACTAACCATTTCACAGTGCTGTCCCATCTGCTTCTTCAGGTATTCTTTTGCATTTTCTTCATTCTTGCTACTTTTCTTCATTTGATGACATGATCAGTATAAATACTGTACTTTTGGCAACTAGCAGGTTAGTATGCTAGAAAAATAATACTGTATTCCAAAAATATGAAGTACTGATAATGATATCACAAAACAAACACTTATGTTTCTAAGAGCAAACATTGGAGTTTCAGTAGGGGGTAGAGGGGAAGAAATTCCCACATAGTCTTGTAGTTGAGACCTGGAGGACATTTAGGAAGGTAGTAGTGACATATATGCTCTGGTGATATCTGGAGCAAGTAACTAAGTACCTTAAGGACAAGTTGGTGATTCATGTTGTCATGAGAGAGTACAAGGGTAGAGAGCACATGCACCCCTTGCTCCCTCCCTGGCTATGCTACTGTGTTGTGGATATGTGATGTTGATATGTTTAGTCTGTTCCAGGGCATACTGGTGTCTGATGCAGATAAAAGGGTATTAATGAGAGACCAGTGTAAGGGAAGATGGAAAAAGGGGCCTGAGAAAAGAATTTGTTGTTGGCTGCAGATGATGCAGGTATGGTTCCATGCCTTGGTAAAACAAAGCAGTTGGACTCTGAGTGTGAAAGAGTTTGTGAGAGGATATTGATAGTGAATATAATGATAAGATGGTGATGAGATGTAGTAAGGAGACAAGACAACAAAGTCAATGCCTAAATAGGAGGAGCTGGAGAATGTTGAATGTTATAGGAATTTGGGGATGGACACAGTAGCAGATAAGAGTCAGGTCAGACCTTGATTTGCTACCAGTACAGTACTACTCATATGTAATCCAGTACAACCTGTTTCATGATCAGATTGCTGGCAGCTAAACTGACAGTTTCACTTGTTTGTCCAGTGAAAAGGGTGGCTAGACACCTTGTAAGACTAACAATAAGACTTGTCAAAGGATGAATTAGTTTCTTAAGCCATAGTGGTTATATACTTTAATACAGTAGATGAAGCTCATTAGCTATGGTTAGCAGTTCACCTGAATAACAAGGCCCAGTGTCCTAGGAACCGTGCCCCTGTCCATTGGCAAGTGGTAAGTACTTCCCTGGCTTGGGAGATTTGGGAAGGGCTTGCACCCCGTTCCTAGTAAAACATCCACTTCCATGAATATCAGCAAGAGTAGATGGATTAGGGTCAGCTTGTCTCAACTGATCTGACATGTTTTTGTTAGGGGATCCCTCCTCACATGCTAGTGGGATAGGGCTCTTGATCCAGCTTGATCAACAGCCTCATTGAGGTGGCACAAGTTATGGTGTTGGGTATTGTGGCAATGTGGTCCATAACAATGATGAGTTAGAAGCTCAGGTTTCTTGTCACATTGTATTGGCTTGTGTTGGTATGGACTCATTCACGTTAAGTACAGTATTCAGCTATGTCACTATTTATACAAAAGGATATGATGATTTGCATCTTTAAGATGCCAGTCCTTATTGCATTATTTTATTAATGTGATACACTGACCTTTGGAGATGTGAATAATTACCATTCCTTTGGTACTAAATGCCCTCACTAGACAATGTGGTGTCAGTGGTACAACTGTGTGTGTATTATGTGATTATTCCATTAGACTGAGTTACTACCTGCATAATACATGAATGCCAACTCCAGCTGTATGGTCATGTGGCATGTCTCCATGAGGCATGGTGGTAAAGTGTAGTCTCTGAAAGAGATAACTTGGAATGGAGGAGATCAAGAGTGAGACCACAAACTCTTGAGTGAAACAAGTCATTTCTGCCAAGAGTTTCTTAGGCTAGGAAGAGTTGTTATTTGGAAGCTTGCATGAACGAACTCCTGTGGGTGGAGTTGGAGGGTTAGTGAGGTTATAATTAAGCATCACTGCAGCAGTCTCTGTCATGACTGAGTGATGGCAAAAGATGAAAACCCAGGGAATCAAACATAAGCCAGAGGGTAGAAGAGGGGGGGCAAAAGGACTAAGTATGCTTGAGAAGAATGTGGAGTGAAAGATCAATGACTATTCATATGAAGAGTTGATACAGATGATACATATAAACAGCAAAGTACAGGAGATAGTATGAGGGAGGAAGTAAAGGAGGCTGAAGGGTTGTGTGAAAGATTTTGAATCACAGAAGCTAAGCATTTAGATGGCTGAAAATCCTTTAAGGAAATATACATCAGTAAAGAGTGATTGTGAGTGATGTGAAATATCCAACAGCAAAGACTGAATGTGAGTAAATGAAGTTTTAATATTTCCCTTTGGGGCCAAGTTCAGTCCCATGTCTCCAAAGCAGATAACAGAGAGCATGTAAAGAATGAAAATGAACGATTTTCTCAAATACATAAAAAGAGTACATGTACAACTATTTGTGAAAGTGAAAATTGAAGTAAAGGCAATATTTGAATCAACCGCCAAATTGTGGAAGTGTCACGTGACTGGCCGCCATATTGCATGTGTACAGATGAGGAAGAGGTCCGTGGGTGCCCCTTCAGTTGGACTGTTTCTTGTTAATCACTCTTCGCATTATCATGTAACCTCGTTTAGTTTGCAGGTGAGAATACTTGTACGTTACTGAGAGTCTGGAGATTCCATCTAATGTAACTAAAAGTCTTTGTGTATCATAATTTAAGAGCTAGACAGAAGAACGTAGTGTAGTGAGTTGGGTGCCTCCGACGACCTGTCTACCTCGGCCATTGACTATTACAATTCTCTTTGCGTTGTAGTTGTGGCACACACGGTGCTACTTCTCTCTGCCCATAGCGATATCTTGAAAAAGTTAGGCATTACATTAATTAAGTGAGACTTTCCAGAGTGGGTGGCGTTAACAAGGAGGATGAAAAGAGCGGCATGGTGGAGGTGCAGGTCCCTCCATTTGCCGTGAGCCGTGGTGTCCGCAGTCTTGCCACCCACGGCTGCCACCCTCCACTGGCACTTTATGAAGACCGTACTCCTATGTCCTGTGGTTTTGTGTCTCCTTTTACGTCTGCCTTGGTATAAGAATTTTTAAGTTGGTTTGTGGTTATATGTCAGGAGTTAGGCTAATGTAAGGCATTTGGTGGTTCACATGGAAATACTGTACATCATGATTGTGTCATTCACTGTGTACCGTACAGCATTGTAATTGGCATTGTCCGTGAATTGTGTATGGTACCAGTCTGTAGTTCACAGATGTTGATGTATTTGTAAAGATTAGTAACTGAATGTCATAAGTTGCTAAGATGGTTTAGTATTGTGATAGCAGAACACTATTTCCTCATTTTTGTAATATGGTATTAGTTACTAATAAGTAATATTGTAGCCACTCTTTCCCTTACAAATAGGCACAGTCAACCATCATAGAGGGTGGGGTTTGAAGAGGGAGACTGGTAGAAAACATGCAGAACACAGTTGCATGGCATTTTACTCATTGGACTTGACTGATATCCTTAGTTGACTCCTGATGCTGTAGTATCATATTTGGTATATCAGGGGTGACTGCGTGATATTTTACTCCTTCCAGCGTGTTTTACACTGAGAGAATCTCAACCTTCAAGCATGCCAGATTAGGATAAATTTTTGCTTCTGGGCAAACATAAGATTTGTGGTTAAAGCAGTTTTCCTGATTTTTAAATTAAGGTTTATTTGATTTTGCCTCATTTCTAGCAGAAATGTTATGTTTCAAAAATTAGTGGAATTACATAAGAATCTGTAGCTATCTCGATAGCCATACACCATCATCCTGTAAGGGGTGGCTGATTGACTTTCATTTATGGGGAAGGGCACTAACCATCCACCTACCCACTCGTTGACACGTATGGAACACGTACAAGTTGGTCATGTATATGGTTACCACTCAGTCTTGTAAATGGTTTCCTGGCTTACATGACACTGTTTGGCTTGTCACTCAATGTAGTCACCTGAAAGGAAAGAAGAGTAAGAAAAAGTGACAGGAGAGATGGAAGAAATAGGACGAGAAGAGGGCAGACTGAGAAAAAGAATGATGAAGGAAGAATAAGGCAGCACTACATAAACCCAACCTCCTGTGATGTTAATGATCAAGACTTTCATGAAACCTTACCATGAAAAGTTTGTGAGAGACACTACTTTGTTCATAAATTTTGGCCAGTAGCCAAACCACTGTTACCAGTACCAATACTGTACTTTAAGGATGACAGGATGTCCAAGATAAAAGAATTATTGTAGAGTACCAAGCCCCAGTTGGTGTCATTGCCTCAAGCTCATGTGGTTCATTGTGAATATTCAAGCCACCATAAGCAGCTATTATATCCAGTATCAGCACCTGTAATTAAGTGATATGTACTGTAGTCATAATGAAGTACCGGTAGGAGGCAAAATCAGTAGACAGAAGTGTTTTGGGATTCTTTCAGTGGTGTCACTCCTTTCCCAAGTTCTGTGAACTGTGTTTTTATTTGGCAGTGGAAGACCAGTGTTAAATGGTCTTTGTTTCTTTCTTTCTGTCAGTCTGTCTTATGTTTTGTTATTTCTTAAGATGCTGGCAATGGATATTTGTACTGTACAACCTGCTTCATTGTGATGTACAGAAAAACCTCATTATAATGGACTAATTAAGAGCCTAAGCTATTCCAATAAAAGCGAAATTCCGATAAAAGAGACATCCAGACTTCACCCTCCTTACCCGGACTTTTTGCGATATTTCAGACAATTGCACCAATGGTTTTAAACTTTATTATTGCAGTACTGTACTGTATTATACACTACAGTAATCAGATGGTATAATATACTGTATATAATAATACTGTACTGTACACTGATAAACATGCCTCAGGGCTCTTGTTTGGCGAGCCACAGCTTGCAAATGCGAGTATTTTTTCCCTTCGGCGAACAAATTTTGTATGCAAGTTGCCTTTTGGCGAGATTAAAATACGTCCACTTCAAAACCCAGTAAACTACAAATAAGTACCGGTAAACATCACTCAGATGAACAAAAATGCACGTTGTGATCAATTATTCTTTCCATGTTGCCATTGTGAATGTTTAAAAATAGACAGACGACTGATACTGAGTGTACCCTAATGTTCATGAGACGGTTTGTATACAAACAGAAGCACGTGCTCGCCCAAGAAAGAAAGTTTTTTTTTTTTTTTTTTTTTTGTGTGTGTGTGTGAATTTTCCTATCAATATGATATGTCACAATCATCCATAGTTTCATACAGTCATCAGCAGTCACACAAAGTGGTAATACAATTATATTTGACTGCCTAATCGTTCGTTTTAAGATATCGTTCACCTGTAATGAAGGCTTGGCCATACATTAGCCCAGTACTGCCTAATGTTGATCATTTCTGATTATGTAAATAATGTAAATGGTGTCAGTCGTGGCAGTGGCGAGAGTTTACAGAAACTGTGAACAAATAGGTTCCAGGCTTCTGTTGGTGTCGTGATGTTCCAGAAGACACCTTCTCGAATTCCTTAATTCCACCTGACTGGAGAGGGAATGGATACTCTGCATTACATTCCAGAGCTGATGGGGACTGCCTAATGAATTCCATCTCGATATTCTTATGTGGAAAAGAATCATTAACGGATACACTCAGGGAAGCAGTTGCAGCTGAACTCACATTTAACTCAGAACATTATTCCCTTCATCGCTAACTGACAAACATGGACGTTTCCATTGCGCAGCATGCACTGACAGACAGTGAGCTCACAGATCTCTCAGATGTTGCCAGTGTGATAAGAAAAGAAGATGAAAAAACCCTGGTAAAAGGACGCTGGTGTTCAGTGATTCATTTGTGGGCAGTCAGTACTCTGTTAAACGCCAATACACACTGTCTTTCCAGATGTTCCTCATTATGCTAGAGAGCTGTACAGTACTACAATCCAGCCTGCATATACAACAGAAGCAAAATTCTCTGCTGTAGCAGAAAAACACTAAATCACCATATTGTGGAGTCGTGCTGGCACTCTGGACAACACACCTGGTGCTATCTACATGCCCAGTCATGTTGTGCCCCTTGTTAAGATGTGTAACCCCAAAGACGAGCAACAATCCCACAAAAGCACTACAGAAAAGGCGCATCATATTTTGCCCCAAGACCAATCTGGTCATTCTGTTCCTCCCAAAACACAATCAAAGAAACCACATGGACTTAAAATGGGAAACATTAGACACTATTTCACAACTCCACAAAAACCAGACAGACCAGTTGATGACATGGCAAATACTAATGTTTCACAGTCATCAAAATGCCCATCCAACCATGAGGTGGATATTCCAAAAAAAAAGGCCATCATGACACCCACTCCAACAGGGAAAATTACCACTGCTACAGGAAGAAAAGTCAGGTCAGAGTGGTTCAAAAGCTTTTCGTGGTTGGAGCTCTCTTCTAACGAAATTGGGGAAGATGTTTTGCTGTGCAAATACTGCAAATGTGCCGGGGAAAGAGTTGCAGGAAAGACAGACTTTACCACGGGCAACAAACAGTTCAAGCTGGATAGTATGAAAAAGCATAATTCCTCCAGTCATCATAAGGCAGCACAAAGTGTATACATAAACAGACAGAAATATCCAATTGTGACGATTGCAGACAGGATGAAAACCAAAGTTGATGAAGATATGGTGAAAGATCTCATGATGAAATTTAACATAGCTTACACAATTGCAAAATTGGAGCTGCCGTTCACAAACTTTAAGCCATTAGTGCACACTCATGTGAAAAATGGAGTGAATATAAGTAGCCGGTATGCCAATGACTTGAAATGCGCAGAATTCATTGCAGCTATTGCTGATGAACTGGATACAGGTCTTGCTCAGAAAATCAGGGACTCCCCATATGTTACTCTGATGATAGATGGTGCTACCGACAAGGGAGTGATAGAAAATGAAGTGATTTGTCTTCGAATCCTTGTGTAAGGAATTGGCACAAATGTGTTTGTAGGATTAGTTCCAGTAAAGCACACAAATGCTCAAGGATTGGTTGATGCAGTTTATACAGCACTGGATAATATTGGTCTCAGCAAGGAAATTTTTAGTGACAAGCATGTTTGCTTTACAGCAGATGGGGCCTCAGTAAATTAGGGGCATAAAAATGGAGTGCAGGCCGTGCAGAAAACAACATATCCCTATCTGATCCAGACATCCCTATCTGATCAATTTCTGGTGCGTGCCACACAGACCCGAGCTATGTGTAAACCAAGTCTTGAAGAAAGAGAACTGCCCCAAAGCTGTAGAAATAATTGACATGATGGACCTCATCTTCAAGACATAACATTTCAGTCCAAAATCTAGGCGTGAACCTAAATCTGTTGCTAAAGAACTGGAATTAGTAAATGTGAGAATGCCCACACAGGTGAAAGGGACTAGATGGGTCCCACATGTTCACAAGGCCCTTGGGGTGTTATTGCTGACACCTGGATAATTTACATCTGTTGTAACCCACATGGAACACCTGGCGGCCTCGCATCAGGGTGCTGAAATACAAGGCAGGGCTAAGATGATCCTCAGGTTGTTCGAAAGGGGGACTTCATTCTGTTTGCACATGCAATGCTTGATCTCTATGATCAACTCAAATACCTCAGCCTGACGCTGCAAATGGGTAAAGTTACATTGCCACTGGCACCTGCATGGCTGCAAGCTATGATAGCTTTAGTCCACCTTCTGTCCACTGTTAGAGCCAAAATACAGTTTGAGTCAATGCCTGAAACCTTCCAGGGTGTGTCCATCAGCATACTTACTGAGGCGTCTGTTTCTGACAGCTCTGCAATCAAGAAACTGGTGAACTGCACCATCCAGGCCCTTGAACAAAGGTTCGCCAATATTATCTCAGGAAGTCCAGAAATTTCATCTGTCTCTGTATGTCAAGATGCAGCAACCGCCATGGCCTGCCTTTGTCACTGTTTTATAACAGACAAGTGGCCCAAGGACACACAGCAGCTGGCTCAATATGGAAAAGACCAACTTAGGTTTCTGCTAGAACATTTCAAAGAACTTTTGAGCAGGAAATTATGTGATTTTGAAGCCACATTAACTGAGTATCATCATTTAAAAGTTCTGATGGTAAATGAATTCTCTCATCTCGATCAAATCACACAGTGGGCCACATTACTTATGAGGGAGCCATAGAAGACCCAGTTCCGGAATGTATTGCTAGTGGCCTCCATCATGCTGGCAATACCAATGTCTAGTGCTGAATGCGAAAGAATCATCTCTGCCCAGAACTGGATAAAATCGGATGAGTGAAGTTGTTTGGGCACATACAGTTAATCAGGTCATTCAAATATCAACCTCAGATCCACCACTTGAATGCTGGGATTCCGAACAAGCTGTAAGAAAGTGGCTGTCACGGCCCAAGGGAGCAAAACCATGGAAATGGGACTATACATCATGGGCGACTCAAGAAGATCTTTGGTGTACTAAACTCATGGAAGATTCACCCTGAATTATGTTGTAGTATGTTATAGTACATGAACAGTTTCAGTGTGTTCAGTTTTTTTTTTTCATTTTCATTTATTTTATTTACTGGTATATATTTTAGAAACTCAAAGATGGCTTCAGATCTTTTCTAGTCTAGTTAAACTTTTTTTTTTTACATAGCTTAGGTATAAAATGCTACAATATTTCATTATTTTTAATGATATTTTATTTTGTTTTTTATTTTAGTTTCATATTTTAGTTTTGCTGTTGCACAAGAATTCCAGATTATTTTGTACATATAGTATTAGCAGTGGTTCTTATTGTTTTATTCCAGATGAAATGGAGAAAACAGTAGATTCTTTATCTAGTCTTTTTTTTTTTTTTTTTTTTTTTTTTTTGAGATACTTAGTTTAAGTAAAAAATGTTGCGATATTTCATTGCTACAGTATTTAATTTAATTTTGTTTTTGTTTTAGTTTCTTATTTTAGTTTTGCTGTTCCATAAGAACTCCAAATTACTTTGTAGTATTAGCCAGTAGTTCATTATTTTATTCCATATAGAATGGAGATGTTTTTATTTTCACTGTGTTGTAAAAGGAGTTTTGTTATTTAATTATTTCTTCAAGTTCTTGTTAGATGTTATATACCTTGTGGCCACCATTAGTAATCAACAATACGCATGCAACAAACCCCATTATATGATTCTAATCATCACAATGTGTAAATAAATATATATATTTACTGCTCGTAAAATATTTCGGTTAGTAGTCAGTTTGGCTACTAAAAATTTATTTGGTTTGTAAATCTGAAACCTTAGGAGCCAGATGGCTCGCAACCATCAGCAGTTAGCGAGAGCCCTGTGCTTTTTATATATCTTATTGCAGTGAACATAGCTGTGGTGGTCAGGCAATCGAGACTGCTTCTGGCTTATCGGACTTTTTCCAATACAGTATACAAGAATTTAGTCCGGGAGCTCCTTGATTCTGATAAAAACGAATTTTGGTCAATTAAAGCCCGTTACATTGAGGTTTTACGGTATTTTGAGGTAAGGTGAAGGAAAGTGCTTGGTTCCTCAGTGTGAGTGTTCCAGTCTGAAATGAACGGAATCTCATTTTACTGATCATCATCCTTCGCGTGTGTATGTGTGTCAAAACAATTTTATTAATTTAAAAAAAAAGTAATGAAGGGATCTCCACTTCTAAAAGTTTAGTCTAAGATGAGGAAAGTCATGTGAAGAAAGCAAGAATGATGTCTATGGGCTATGGGTTTAACTCTTTCATCAAATGGTAGGTGATGATGACCATCCTCCACACACATGATGTAGTGCTGCCTATTTTTTCCAGCCCCTTTCTCTTTCTGTCTCTTTGTCTGACCTCCTCTCTTCATAATTTGTCCCTTTCTTTTGTCACCTTTTCTCACTCATCTTTTCTCATCTGGTGACTAAACACTGAGTGACAAGCACAATGGTTTCCTGTAACAGTATAACCAGATTATGGAGTGAAGTGGAGCATTTTGTGGTGCCCATATTATGTGGGTGGAAAGACAGAAGTGTGGCATCCATCCAGGAACCAAATCTCAACACTTCCCCATGACTTGTTGTGACGAAGTGCTTTCGGCTGCAAGGGAACATCAGTTCACTGTACGCAACAGCCCTACAGGGGCAGTTGCTTGCCTGTGGTTGATGAGTCCATTTAGCCAGACAGATGGCTTGATCAGCAATAGCAACTAGACTCATTCATCTGTGGTTGAGCTGTGAGGCATCCCATGATCATTGTGTAGGTGGTTCTTATTCTGTGTCAGGGATGTGTCCCAGATGTCATGTTCAGGAAATCATAGCTTTCTCCATATGTTTGGTCCTGTTAATTGGTGAGCTGGCATACTGTAGGTATCATTGAAATTTTAAGTTGCTTTGTTTCTGTAATTCACCTTACACATGCATGCTATTCCTACACCCCAACCACCCACAGACATTGCCTCATATGCAGATGACATCACCAGAACAACCACACACCACATTGCAGACAGTTTGGACACAGGACCACCTCAGCACACTGCAGACTTGGGTTGAGGACAACAGGCTGAGGATTGCCCCAGCCAAAGTACTCCCTCCCTATCTCACATAAAGTATACTGGTATGTGCCACCCCACTTCCCTGCCAAGATCCTTGAAGTGACAGATGACACCAGACCCACCTTCAAGAACCATGTACAGGACATCAAGAGGTAGTACACCACCAGACTCAAAGCAGTCAGGGCAACTGCTGAGCCAGACTTTGCACAGCAAAAAGAAACACTTCCTTCACTCTGCAAACAATACATTAGATGAGTTATTTCCTATGACTCCACGGCATGGGCTTAGATCCTGTCTAATGCCCATTACAACAGCTTGCAAATTGTATAGAACAACACCATACACATGCACCAAAACCACTCCCACAACTCATTGACACTCTGAAACTAAAGTCCTCCCTGACAGATTACCTTGATATGAGGGCCACACAGTTCTATGGAGCTGCCTGTTCCAGTGCACAACACCCTTGTCATTACGTGCATCCCTACATAAACATTTTCAAACCCTCAACAGCATCCTACCTCTCGACATTCCAACACTAGCCGTGAAGAAACTCCTACATACCCTTTCCATGTGCTGGGCAATACCTTGCCTTGATCACAAGTGCAGCCTCCCCACCTGATATCTACCCATTGGAGGTGTCCTTAAATAGAGGTGTTTGAGTTCACCTAGCTTGGCTTAGAGCAGGACATAATCAGCCCTCTTCAGCTACCAGCTTAGATTTGGGTTGAGTGAAATCACAAGACACATGCCCATCTTGTAGGGTAGGCTCACACAATCTAGCACACATAATGGACCACTGCATAGCACATGCCACATTAAGATGCAGACACAGTGGTGTAGGGAACCTATGGGTCAACCCTGTAGGGGCAATAGCTTATCTGTGGTCAGTGGGTCCACCTGATCAGATAGACCTGGGTTGCACGACAGCAATGACTGTGGAATTAACAGCAAAAGAGAACTTTAAAAAAGGCGATGTATAACAGATTTAATGTGGTACTGTGATGCTGAGTGCCTTATTGTATTCAGATATTGTAACACTTGACTGTGTAAGCTGTTGTGACAGTTTGCAGTACCAATATGCAAGTGATAACTATTATTTGATTAAATTAAAGAGGTGCAGTGGCCTCCCATCCAGTATGGTACTGTAATTAGTTCAGTCAGCACTGCAATACTGGACTGATTCTTTACTGGACAAATAATCAACCTTACGGGGAAATGATTTAGATCAGACAAGACTCTAATTTAAGGTGTGACTCTAATTAAAGGCACAAGAATACCTAGATTGTTGTAAATAATTGTAGGCAAACACACTATTGCAGCTTGGCATGATGGATAAGGGCTGGTAGAAGAAAATGATACCATCCAACACACTGTTAGAGTGTTTTAGCATGCCACCAAGCACAAGGAGACCAACATTCAATGACATCACCTCTCCTGGCCAGTGTCTGTTCTCATTGGCTGTGACACCTCTCAGCCACCTAGAATAGTGGACCCCCACCTGGGATTTCATGCACATCTGCGGAAACAAAACATACTCTGTTTCGTTTTGTTTATAAAGGCTCCAATATGCTTGCATGTGTCAGCCTTGGTCACCTGATGGAAGCTCTCCGTGCTGCTCGATCTCTGGCAGGCTCCCTATTCAGTTCCTTATCCCAGGGGTCACACACTATGACCTTGTTCCAGGTCTTTTTTGGTCTGCCTCTCGCAACCCTACCCCTAACATTCACACTTCTTATTTTCTGCACCCAGTTGTCATCCCCCATCCTCTCCACATACCTAGACCATCCCAATCTACCCATTCCCATCACAACACCAATACACCCCGGTCCCATCCTTCCTCTCAACTCCACCATCAAAAGCATTCAGGGACACACTGTACATCCACCTAATCATTGTCATTTCTGTATCTTTGAGCCTACGAATTTCCTTTTCCTCTACAGCCTAGGTCTCACTAGCATACAGCATTACATTTCTAACATATGCTGCACACAAAGATCCCTTAGCATGGAGTGAGAGCCCTCTCAATGTCTGGAAAGGCAACATCTCACTGAACTTCTTTCAACTACGCCTCATTCTAACCACAGAGCTAGCTCCAGTCCCATTTCCAGCACATAACATGTCTCCCAGGTAACAAAACACCTCCACACACTCAAGAGACTCACCAGCAAGATCAATCCTTTCATGCCTGACGATCTCCACATGCTCTCCCCGACACGCTGCACACATGAACTTGTGGGTTACCTCTAATACCACTATACTGTATCTCTTATGCATCCACTTATCACACTGCACAAGATGGAATTACAAGTACTTCCCATGCGCGTGTGGCAACCTGCACATGGCCACTAACGAAAGTTTTCTGTACTAAGCTCTTCCCCCTCCCCCCTCCCGTATTTTGAGTGTTTCCCATACTAAAGGCGATTGGTACTGAAGAAACGTGTTGGACATGAGGCCACTGTATAGCAGAACCACCATATGAACGAGTTCTGTACACAACCAGTAAATATACAGTAGTCAGATATTTTTGGACTATCAGTACAGTACTGTATATGAGTTCCTGTATTATTTATACTGTATCCTGCTGGTAAATACATCTGTGACATGTTATGTTATGTATTGAAACCATGGTCCATGCTAACATGTTTAGGCCTTCTTGCAAGATTTCAGCTCTCCATGTCATGATCTTGAGCCATTTCCCTTCTCATACCCCTTTCCCAAAGGGCTGCTAGCAGGATCTCATCCCAGATCTTCCTTGGTTTACACCTTGGCATTCTTTCCATATTTATATGAGTAATTGTGATTTTTGTCAGTCAACTACCATCCCCTTTCCTTTCAACATGTCCAAATCATCTTAACCTACCAGTTTGCATAATTTCTGAAGTATCTCTGTACCAGATCTCTTGAAGCACACTTTTATGAGCTCCAGTTCAATCATTCAGGGACAGAGAATGAATTGTTAGGCATTGCTGCAGTGAACTGCAACCTCATTAGCTGCTGCATGTCTCCGACAACAAATTATTTTGTTTTGTGTACGTACAGTTGTTGTAAAGAATCTCATCTTTAGTAGTTTTTGTAAAAGTACAGTGGGCTTTAATCTGGCATCAGTCATTCATCCTCCTACTGGCAGCAGATTCAGCTATTGAAATCATGTGGTGGTGGTAATGTAATAGCAAGAGTGTTTTATGAGATTTTATGAAATCTTTAGTCTTGTGAAAGGTCAGTTTAAACAAAAATCAGATCTCAAAACTCTTTCCAGCTCCAGCCATGCAACAGTATCATGTGAATTCAGTCAGTAGTCCATAACTCTACCACATAACCACCACTGTGTCTTACCAGTCATCTGTCATAGCACAGGTATTCCTTAATAGTTTCCTGTCCACTGTTCTCAGTCTTGACAGTTATTCCTTTGTACAAAGGGGTTTCTATCCTGAGCTGAAAGATGCTGCTTGGCATTAGTGTTGCTTAAGGCAGGAGAGGATAATGGGGATTTATTTTAGCTCTTTTAGTTTGAGAGCTCCCTTCTGTCCATCCATCCATCCACCATCCAGTCCTATGTTGCCCCATGAGAAACGTAAGAGCCTGGGGCTAGGCAAGTTGGTCTTGACATGTAAGATGAGAGTAACCAGCCTCACTCATCCCTGAGTGCTATTACATGAGCAATAAACCCCAACCACCCCTTGGATATAAGCCTGCACCAGCTCAATGCTATTAGAGCACTGAAATAACACACTAAACCACCAGACGCCATAATTTGGTTATATGGTTACCACCCTGTGTAGTAAATGGTTTCCTGGTGTACAGGAAACCATTTGGCTTGTCACTCATTGTAGTCATCCAAAGGCAGATGAAAGAGGAAAGAGTGAAGGAAAGAAAGACGGAAGAGGGAGTTTTAACTCACCCATAGGCGAAGGAAGAGGAAAGACCAAAGAGGAAGGAAGAGAGGAAAGGTCAGACACTCAAAGCGTATATACTTAAAATAATTGTGCCAGGGTATGGCATTATTCAATAAAACCATGCCCTTAAACTGAATGGATTAAATTTCATTCCATACCAGTGCCTCATGCCCCTCAAATTTGTGTACCTTGAGGTAATATGGTGATCCCTTGATTATCATACATAGTTGGCACCAAGCCTAGTGCATCATAATGAAGCACAAAACTTATGGATTTTATCCTGATTGGTACTGGGCATCCCACTCATAAACCTCAGTTTCCACTATTATAACAATTTATAAATGCTAATACACGCATACTCTTATGATGAATATCAGAAATACAGTATGTATAGGCATGGTTAGGTTAATAGAAAAGTGATAAAGAGGGCACAGTAAGGAAGAAATGTACCATAGCAAGACCTGAGATTGACTGGAGGTAAGGGATTCAGAAGTTAGAGGGTGGAGGAATTGTGGTCACCACCTACGATAAACTCCTTCAGTAGGGTCTCATCTTTGAATCCCTCAGAGTCATCAGTAACCACAGATACTGCACCATCATTGTCAGCAGAACCAGTTCAAGCGCACAATAATGATGTTTTTTAGCTGAAATTTGTGCAATAACAGCAGAAGTGCAGATTTTCATCTTGCAGTATTAACAAGAACCGCTATAACCAGGTGCGCGGTAACCAAGGGATCATTTTACTGTACATATATACTGTACTGTGGTAATGGTAATCACTCACTCACTTTTTGACTGATTACTTATGAAGTGGTGCTGCTCTGTTACCGTACCTTATATGCCAGTAGCTGCAAACTCCTGACCTTGTACCAGGACATGTAATATCTTCATAGTTATTCACTGTACTGTACACTCTCATCTTCATTTCAGACAGTATCACCACTTACTGCTGTGCATTGCTTCAGTGTAAACCTCTGCTATGTTACTGCTGTTCTCTTGTTCTTCGTTCATATTATTTTTAAATGCAGATATATCTTGCTGATTTTATGTTCAGTATTGTGACTTTTTTTTTTTTTTTTTTTTTTTTTTAAATGTGCATTTCTCATATACTGTATGTGATTGAATTATAATACGGTACATTGTCTTTATCAACAGTACATCTCCATATGCTTCTAGTGCACAGTACTGTATTTTCATAATCTCAAGTAAATCATGAAATACTGTACATATTTACATTTGAAGATATTTTCTTTATCAATAAATTCATTTTTTTGTTTTTTGTTTTGTTTTACAGTGGTTGGGACAACAACCACCAGAGGATAGGAGGAGGCTGGGTGCCACTGTTCAGTGAGGCGAACATCATGAGCAAGGATCCAGGGGATGCAACCACGCCTGTCAGGCGCTCTGCTCGGGCGCGCAAGCCAAATTCTCGTTTTGCTGATGATGAAGTGGAAGGGTGCTTTAAAAAGATTGTTACTGGCATAGGGCTGCCAGAAACCACCACCTCTTCTCTTCCCAGCACAGTTATTGGGCGGCCAAAGAAAACAATCAAGAAAAAGGACTGTCATTCTGAAGAAAAAAGTGAAAGAAAGAGTGAGGAAGAAGATGGAACTGAGAAGTGTGTAAAAAGTAAGCTTGAATTTCTCAGTGATGAGTCACAAAGAGAAGTGAAAGGTTGTCAGGTATTATCTGAAGCATTGGCTAGTGCAAAGAAAGATGTCAAGGACACTGCCTTAGATGTTCTAGTGAATGGTTTGGGGAATGAAGATGAAACTGAGAAAAGTTCTGTTGAAAAGCTGAAGGCAGAAAGGGAGGAAACTATTGAGACAGGGAGAAAAGGCAGATTTTCCAAGAGAGAAGAAATGGAATGCTCTCCGAAAGAAACGAAAAAACGTGTACTGGTAGGCAAAAAACGAGGGAAAGGGAAAAAGAGCGAAGAGGAAGAGGAACCAGAAGGAAATAAGAGTAGTGATAAAGAAATGGGAAGTGTTAATGGTGATGGTGAAGACAAAAATAAGAATTCTAATGTAGAAGCTGATAAGTTGGCCAGTGTTGCAAGTATGATGGCTGATGAGAAAGCTAGAAAAATCCCAGATACTGGACTATGTAAGATGGATATTGATGAAAGTGAAGGTAGCACCAGCAGTGTAATTAACAGTAGATTAGGGAAACCTGGCGATACCGATTGTAGATTAGAGGATGCTGCAAGTGGTGAAAGTAGTCAGTGTGAATATGCAAGAAGTGAAAAAGCTTCATTTAAATGTGAAGGTGTTACAGGAACAGAAAACGAAGAAAATAGAAGATTGGAGTCAAGTCAGACTGATGAAATTGGTGGTAAAACTAAGAATACTGATATCTCTAAAAACATAAAAGAGAAACAGCCAGCTAAGATTGATGTATATGAAAAGAACATAGATCTTATTAATGGTGATATCAGTTCTGAAAATGTTCATGGTCGTAAGTCATCAGAAATGAGCTCAAGCACATGCACTAGATCACTTGAAGGTGATACAGAAAACATAGAGAAACTGGTAGATAGTAGTCACAGAGAGAAAAGTTTTAAGGACAGTGTTGAAAATGTGCCTTTGGATAAAACCCCTTCTGACTCTAAAGAATCCAGTGATGCATACGGTTCCAGCATTAGTGGAGGTGAGGCAAGAGACAAGATACAGGGAGGTAAGAGCGGAGGAGGCCGAAGAAGATTAATTCAGAGTGACAGCACAGACTCCACTGACAGTGACACTTCTAGCCCTGTGAGACGTAGAGGTCGTAGTGGACATCAGGTGCTCTCCGAGGGTCTGGGAGATGATAGAAAGGAGAGATCATCTCTCCCAAAGGGTAATCAACCACATCCTAAGGCTTCATCACAACCCACCAAAACTGTTCAGTCACCAGCAAAGGTTCTGACACCACCAGCCAAAGCAGCACACCGCCTCACAAAACCTGAACAGTCTCCATCCAAGGATGCAACAACAGTACCAACCAAGGCTATAGCACCATTACCAACCAAGGCCACAGCACCAGCAACCATAACTGTACAGTCACCAGCCAAAGCTCCAGTAATGCCATCCAAGGCTCATCTACCATCCAGAGCTGAACCATCATCTGGAAAGTCTCCAGTAGTACCATCCAAATTGGTACAGTCAACCAAGGCATCATTGCCAAGCAAGACTCCAACCTCAGCTGTTGAGTTGCCAGCCAAGGCATCAGTAGTACAACCAACCAAAGTTGTACAGTCACCAGCCAGAGTTTCTGAATCACCAACCAAGAGTTCTGCTGTAGCAGTCAGAGTTGTTGAGTTGTCTACCAGAGCTGCTGAGTCACCAACCAAGACTTTATTAGTACCAGCTAAAGCTCTTGAGTCACCAGTAAAGACTTCAGTAGTACAGACCAAAGCTGTAGAGTCACCAACCAAGTCTCCATCACTACCATCCAAGGCAACATCACTATCAGTACCAGCTAAAGCATTTGAGTCATCAGCCAAGACTCCATCACTACCATCCAAGGCACCATCACTGTCAGTACCAGCTAAAGCATTTGAGTCACCAGCCAAGACTCCATCACTGTCACCCAGAGCTAAAGATTCATCACCAAAATCTGTTGAACCACCAGTGAAAGCTGTTGAGTTACCAGTCACTACTGTTGAGTCACCTGTCAAGGCATCACCACTTCCAGCCAAAGTTGTCGAGTCACCAGCCAAGGCTCCTCCACTTCCAGCCAGAGATGTTGAGTTACCAACCAAGACTCCCTCAATACCAATTAAAGCTCCTGAGTTGCCAGTCAAAACTGTAGATTCACCACCTAAATATCATGAGGATGTTGAGCCATCAACTAAGACTATTGAGTTAGCAACTAAAAGTGGTGAGTCACCAGCCAAAGCTGTAGGCCACCAGCACACAACAGCCAAGACTTCAACACAAGCACCTAGACCTATAGAACCAAGGAGTAAAACTGTACTCACACCAACTAAGGTTTCGTTATCAGCCAAACCTGCTCAGTCAGCAGCCAAGACTTCATTTGCACTACCCAGAGCTGAACAGTCAGATGCTGAGGATTCATTATCACAGTCACCAACCAGAGTTGCACAGTCATCAACTAAAGCTTCAGCACCTTTAAATAAATCTGAACTGTCATCAACCAAGACTGTACAGTTGTCACCAAAAGCTTCTGTGTTGCCCCCACCCATGGCTTCACCTCCTTCAGCCAAAGGTAGAGCATCACTATCTAAGACTGGATCACCAACTGCAAAGGTATCTGAACCTCAGAAAAAGAAAGACGATCATAAGGAGAAACAACTAGGTGATGCTTGTGGAGGAAGTCGAATGTGCTTGCCTAATTTTTCTTTTGAAACTATACCCTTGCCACCTGAGACACAACAAACAGCATCAGCATTGTGTAAATTGGTAGAGGAAAGTAAAAGTGAAAGGGAAAGAAATATTTTGGAGGAGCATAAGAGAAGTGAGACAGTAGAGGCACATAGTTCATCACCTGAAGGTGAGGGGATGCCAAAGACTAAAAAGAGGAGAGAAGAAGAATCCAGCAGTGAACAGGAGAGTCAGATTCCATACTACAGTGAGGATGATCAGAAGAGAAAATTACCCATAGAGTCTAGAGATATAGAGTACAGAAAAAGAAGAAAAGTGGAACATAATTTACCAGTATATGATGATACTTTACCCAAAGATACTTTATCAGAAACTGATGATGGTTTATCACTTGATGTTGAGCAGTATAGTAGTTCCAGGGATGTGCCGTCTGCTTCACACATTTCTCCTCCAAGTGATGTGAAACTTAGTACAAATTTTGAAGATAAATCCACAAATATGCTGAATGTCCCCAAAGAAAATAATTCTGAATTCAGTAAGAATCGGAAAAGTTCAGACGAACATGTCATAAGTGTATCTGAGTCATGTCCTTTAGGAACAAACTTCAGGCTCGAAGAAATTCAGGTACCTCAGGGAAGTAATACAAACAAGGAGGGAGAAAGTGGAAGACAGCTAGCAGGAATAGATCATGAGAGTATGAAGTCACCTTATATGTCCAAGGAAAACATAGACCAGAGTGATTCTGATGCTACTGGTGCTTTTATGCATGTGTCTTTACCACTTGATGGATCATCTATACCCTTCATTAGTGATAGTTCAGGTGTCAGCGGTTCATGTGAAATACCAGGGCTTTCAATTTTATCCTCCAAATGTACTGATTCTGAATTGTCAAGCAGATTGAGTAATCCCAAAGATGATATAAGCAAGGTGTCTGGTGACATCCAGGGTCTTTTAACATCAGCTGCTGTAGGGACAGCTAGTCTACTTAAAGATAGAAATCTTGATTCTATGGGAGAATACCATCAAGAAAAAAACATTTATATAAGTAAGCAGGTGAAAGTTGAACAAGAGTCAAATGCAGGTGTTGGTGGCAGTAGAGTTGAAGATATTCACATGGAAGATGACTTGAGACATGAAGACACCACAGTTAAGATGAAAACTGAGAGTGAAGTAAGTTTACCAGTAGTAAAAATTGAAGAACATTCCTTTGGTAGTAAGGTTGAAGAAATCAAGCTAACTGATGAGGAACTCAAAGAACAAGAAAGAAAACAAGTGGAAAAGGATAGAAGGAATAAGGAGGTAGTGGAGCAAAGACTGAAGAGTTTTACACACTTAGAAGAGAATGTCTACCTTGGAGAAAGAAGGAAAACCAAGAGGAGTAAGGAAGTACGTCGCATGCTGTGTGATTGCTCTCTCACAAAGGAAGAAATTGCCCGGGGAGATGTTGGTTGTGGGGATGATTGTCTCAACAGACTTCTGATGATTGAATGGTAAGCTCATTGTTTTTATTTTTTCATATAGCTATGCTGTATTTAATAATGTGGCATAATGTTGCAGTATGAGACAAGGTTTACAGTGTATAGTTCGTATTTTTGGGCCTTAATTTTATTCTTACCATCCTCAGACAGTATTATTCACCTTAGAAACACCTCATGGTGTAGAGACTAGAAACAATATCCATTAACCCCTCTAGTGTGTTTATTCATATAATTTTGGCGCCTGGTGGTTTAGTGGGTAGTACGGCATTCCAATCGAATTGAGCCGGCGAAGGTTTATATCCAAGGGGTGGTTGGGGTTTATTGCTCATATAATGCCACTTTGGGATGAGTGAGGCTGGTCACTCTCATCTTAAATGTCAGGACCAACTTCCCTAGTCCCAGGCTCCTACGTTCCTCGTGGGGTAGCGTAGGATTGAATGATGGATGATGATGAAAGACTTCATTGTGTAGAGGCTAGAAACAATATCCATTAACCCCTCTAGTGTGTTTATTCATATATTTATTTTACTGCCTGACAGTTTATTCGGCTTAGAGACACTGGTCCTAATGAAACATATTGGGGAATTGCCTACTGGTATGTTTATTACATGAGTTCAGTGGGGATATATCAGAAGGCCTGCCAGAGTTACTCCTTTGTGATTTTAAAGTGCGTTAGCCTTACAAAAATCCAAAACCAAATTAACAGAAGTTCATAATTCACTCATTTCTCTCATTTAAAGAGATCAAAAACTACTCATCATGGTCATCATCATCATCACACTAACATTTCATTGATGACACTATTTAATTATTACACAGTCATGGTACTAAAGCAACCCTAGGCCAGCTCCCCCCCCCCCTTTTTTTTTTTTCCTCACCACATTTCATTCCTCAAAGTAAATGTAACAGTCTAATGAATAATGCAGTCATGATTATGGCATCATCATAATCGTCATCGTCGATCATCCAGACCTCCTTTCCCACCCTAGGGCACGGTGAGGAGTAGCAACACCCAGACAGTCAAATTTTACCCAGTTCAATGGGCCATGCTTCTGTACATTCGCCATTCAAGCCCTTGAAATGCTGGTTCCATCAGATAGGCCAAAAAATTTCACCACGTTCTGTAGCTTCACTTTTTTTTTTTAATGCATCCGACTCTGGGCATAGGCTTCACAGTCTGCTTCCAAGGCCTAGTAGTCCTCCAACATACCATACACCTCTACATATCACCACTTCGATGCTAACACCCACCGTCCATATTGAATGCATGCTAGGGCTGTCTCATACAGGACTGGTGTATTGGTATTAGCGGGGTTGGTTTTATGACATGTCGGCAGGTCTTCTGGTAGATCAGTAAAGTCTGATATTATGAAATTCAAATCCTTAAACTGTTCCCTGCCCCTGGGGGATTTGAACCTGGGTCCAGTAGGACTGCAGGCCACCTCTCTACCATTTGAGCCTGTATATCTATTGCCAGACACCTTAATCCTGTAAGAGGTTGCCACAAACAAATCGCCTCCATGTCGCTCTGTCCCCCACCATTTCATTGCCCTGCTCCCAGCTCACACCCCTCTCTCTCATATACCTCTCCACTCCATAACTCCATCTCATCCCTGGCCTTCCCCTCCCTCTCCCCCCCTCCACCTCACTCACATGCATTCTCCTCATCAATCTCTCACTCTCCATCCTCTCCACATGTCTAAACCACCTTAGTATGTTTCTCCTAAGGCTTCCTATCACGTCCACATCCACACCGCAACGCTCCTTCACTTCCTTATTTGTCAGTCTCTTTCTCCATGTGACTCCACATGCTCCTCTCAAATAACTCATTTCCACTACTCTCTCTTGACTTGTGTCCCTCCAACAAGGTCCAAGCTTCAATTCCATACGTTAGAGTTGGTATCACAATACTGTCATGTAGTAGCTTTTTCACTTCCATGCTCACTTCCCAGTTTCTTATCACTGCTTTCAAGGAACCAGCAACCTGTCTTCCCTGTTGCACCCTTTCAAGCACTTCACCCTCCAAACTTCCATCCCTACTCATCACACTACGCAAGTACTTAAATGCACTCACATTTTCCATTTCCTCCTCTTCCAGCCTTACTGTACATTCACTGACTTCATTTCTCTCGAAGACCATAACTTTACTCTTCCGTACATTCATCCTTAGATTCCGTTTCATACACACTCTCCCAAACTCATTCACAAAGCCTTGCAGCTCCCCTTCACCTTCACCCAGCAACACAGTATCATCGGCAGACAACAGTACAGGTACAGTAGTTTCCAAACGCTGCCCTCTCTCACTAGGGCTGCTCCAACATCCATGGCCCTACTTTGTATCCTTTTTTTAACCTCATCCATATACATATTAAACAACCATGGAGACATGACACATCCTGTCTCAATCCAACCTTCAAATAGAAAAATTCATTCAGGTCACTATCCACATGCATTGCAGCCTTAGCACCCTCATGCATACTTTTCACAGCCTTCAACAACAACTTATCTACTCTATGTATTCTTAATACTTTTCCACAATCCTTGTTTATCCACCCTATCATTCCACAAAAGCCGCATACAACTTCTTTCCCTTCTCTAGAAACTTTTCCACTAAAGATCTAGGAATGAATATCTGATCTACACAACCTCTTCCCTTCCTAAAACCTCCCTGCACGTCTTCAACTAATTCCTCTGTTATTTCCCTGACTCTGTCAATAAGTATCCTACCATATACTTCTCCTATTACACTATGAAGGCAAATGCCCCTCTGATTACCACACACTTCTTTTTCCCCTTTTTCTTTGTACGTGGGAATAATTATAGCTGACTTCCAATCCTCCGGGACTCTCCCTTCCTCCCAGGCCAATCTGCACGTCTTCCACATCCATTCTACTACTATCTCTCCCCCATGCTTCAGCATTTCACCACACACTCCATCAATTCCTGGGGCTCTCCCTATTTTAACTTTCTTCATTGCCTCCACAACTTCCATCCTACTGGTTTCTTCCTCTCATCTCACATCCTCTTTGTCCCAGCTATTCCCCAGCCAATGTGAAAGCTGTTACTTTAAAAAGAGGTGCCAAATCCCTGGTTATGCACTTCTCTGCACAAAATTCATCCAGCCAGGTCAGTCTCTTGTCAGTCCCTTAGCCTCACCAACATCCATACCTCTCTTCCTGACACACTCATCCACCATATCCCCCACCTACTTCTTGGCCTGCCTCACCTCCTCCCTTCTTCAGATTCATGCACATATGCCTTTTTCACCACTCTGTTTTCATCCTTGTCTCCACATGACGAAACCATCACACTACACCCTCTGCGATTCTGGTGTCCACAGACTTCCTCACTCCGCATCTTTCACAAGTCACATTACAGTAAACCCTCGATATAACAAACTACAGTAATCCCTCCAAGATCTGATGTAATTGAGCCAAAGGCATGTCTGGGTCGTGGTTTTGTCCGGGACTTGGGAAAAATACCTCTGGACAGGTACTTACAGACCCCAACCCAACCTAGCTTTGAAAGCCACCTAAATGACTCCCCACAGGACATGCACAGCACCTATTTAAGACCCTGTTCAAAGAAATAAGGGAGAGAAACCATGAAATAAATGAAAAGGAACCAGAGAATGAGAAATTAGAAGTGAGTGTGGAAAATGTTTAGCAGTGAACAGGGTACTTACAACACATCCTTGACCATCACAAAGATTAACCTGCCTCCTTTATTGCTCTGAGAGTGGTGAAGGTGCACTTGAAGTACATACAGTAATCCAGTGTTGTGCTGTGCTTAATCCTTTGCACTGTGAATTATAATTGTTTAACAGTGCACATTCTGTTCTTACTTGCGTCATGCCAGTTGCAACACACCAGTGTTGCACTCTGCACTTAAACCTTTGCACTCCAAATTCAAATTTCTTAACACTACACAACACCTTAAGTTCTTGTGTGGTCTAGTGTTGAGGTATTGCAGTTTATTCACTGTTTATTCACAAAAACGAGCATGTGGGTAGCCATGGCAACAAGCATGCAGTCATGACGACAGGTAGACAGGAACTGGGGAGGATGCTGGGGTGTTGTAGTGGATGTCGGAGGAACTGTGCGCCAAAACTCAAATGTTTGTCACCCAGTGGCAGATTTAATGTAGGGATGAATACAGATTGATTTATATATATATTTTTTTTTTCCATTACATTTTTTGGCCATTTTTGGTGTCCAAGGACCCGAGTCCAAAATGTCCGGGACTTGGGGTGTCCGGGTCTTAAAGGGATTACTGTAATTGTGGGGAGGGGTGGGTCGCTATATCTGATAATTTGTTATGTCCGTGGGTCGGTGTTATCTGAGGGATTACCAAACTTAGGTTCCTATATCTGGGGAGTCGTTTGGTCCCGTGTGTGCAACCACAATCTAAACCTACTCTGTGAAGTTTTACATGGAGAATCCAGTGGTTTATGTATTGTAGTTATACATGTAAATACCATCCTGTGTGAAGTTGTACATACAAATACAATACCTACCGTATAGTAAGAATACAATATAATGTACGGCAGTGCTGTTACAGTACACTTACCATGCCAGGAAGCGATGCTGTAGTCACCGTAGGAGGAGGGAGGTGGGGGGGGGGGAATTCTGAAGAAGTTAGATGCTGGCATCACACAGTACCCCTGTATGCCAGAGCACACCACACTGTACACACCAGAAATTTTTGTACTGTTATCACTAGGGCACAATACTTAATTTAACACTTGATTGTACAAACTGAACATTGCAGAACAATATTTACACTTAACTACAGTACTATATACACCATATATACACTTTACATGACACTTTATTCACTCATTCTTCATCAGATTCGGCAAATATTAATTCTGGTGGCTCTGGTTTCACTTGTGTCAGTGAGGTAGGTGTGCTAGTGCCAGAAGCCAAACTGGGGAGACTCACAGAGGATGTCGAAGCAACAGACACACTCGAGGTCTCTGACACTGTATGCTTTTTTTTCCCAGGAGACGAGGCAACAGGCTTGAAGAAGTCAGAAATTTTCTGCTGGACTTGCCTGGCCTGGTTTCTCCTCATCAGGTTCAGCCTAATCCATCTGAGGAGCTCATAGTTCTCCCCAAGAAATCCATCAATGTCATCTGCAAGAGCCAAGAATGTGTCTGCTGCATCGATGGCAGCAGACAGGGATGGCCGATGTGTCCTTTCCTCTTCCTTCTCCGCAGGTGGTTCAGGCGTGGTTAATTCTTGGACTGTTTCCTCCTCTGTCTGGTGGTGGTATCCAGGCAGACCACCATCCTTGTCCAGCCACTCCTCCACCTCTTTTGCAGGGATGGAGCCTTGGCCAGCTGCAGCCAACATTTCAGCTGCCTTTGGTGGCTCAAACCCCTTGAAATCAGGCTTCTGGGTTGTAGCCATGGTTTTTTTTTAGGAGTTTGCACCATGCATTGCAGAGATTAGTCACTGGCACCTTACTCCAAGCCTCTGCCCAGTTCAGTATGGCATCCTTGATGTTAGATTTCTTAAAATTGTCCAGTGTCTTCTTCCCCTTGGTGTCCACATACCTCTACTCCTCCATCCCATCCTCAGTCACCACTAAGCACTGGTCCGGGTAAATATACCGATAGTCCCTCTTGGCACTTTCAATCACCCCTTGGTCCATTGGCTGAAGTAAGGCAGTCTTGTTGGGTGGTAGAAATATCGCCTTGTATTTTTCCATCCTTGGAACACATCTTCGCAGTGGAAGGGTGGGCTGGGGCATTGTCAAGGAGGAGCATAGCCTTTACATCTTCCCTACTGATGCCATACCAGGCCTGGTGCTTCTGAACGGAGGGGTCAAAACTGTGATGGAACCAGTTGTTGATAATATCTTGGGTAAACCAGGCAGACGGGTTGCTGTGGTACAGTAATCTGTAGGAAGCGTGTCCATAATATCTTTGAGAACCCTTGGCTTCTTACTCTTACGCACAACGACTAGTTTCATGCGGTGGGACCTGTCGATGTTAGCGCGCACCAACACAAATATGTGATCCTTCACACTCTTCCTCTCCAGAGTGCTGCTTATAGTCTTGGAAGCCTGTGTATTTTGGGGGGGTGACTTCCAAAAAAAGACCAGTTTTGTCAGCATTTTAGATTTGGAAGTCTTGAAGGCCCTCCTTCTCCTTCAGCTGATGAAACTTGTGTATGAAGGGGTCCACTGCATTGGTGTTGGCACTTAGAAGCTTGCTCGTGATAGCCCTATTCACAATGCCATGACGCTGCCTAAAGCGCCATAGCCAGCCATCGCTGTACTTGACATTGTCGTGGCCTAAGTGACCAGCAAGCCTCTGCGCCGCATATTGAATATCAACACCTCGAACAGGAACACCCTCTGTTCTCTCCTGCGTGTACCACTTATACACTGCCTTGTCAAGATTTTCCATGGGAAGTCGTCGCATCCAATAGAGTTCCTTCCCCTTCTTGCCGCCCTCCACTGCTTTCATGGCCTCCTTCACCTTCTCCTTCGCCTTGATGAGGTCATGGAATGCTGTTTTCTTCAGGTTGTATTTATTCAGAAGTTGACATTGTGTTACCCCTTCCTCATACTCCTGAATAATTTTATATTTCTCAGTCAGGGAGAGAAGTCTTCCTCTTCCCGTTGCTTGAGGGTAAAGGGCTTGGTGATTTGGAAGCCATTCTTGCCGTAGGTAGGTCACATGTGGTATGAGAGGTAACGCAAGTGAGAGAGGTAAGGCGAGAGACAACCACATGGAGCAAGTACTACGCACAGACTGAAAAAGGCCCAGCGCGGAAAGGGATGAGGCGCATGGGTTTAGCTAGCCTATGTGACTCATCGCGTGGGCTGGCGGATGCATCCATAACGTTGAGTCACAGGAAAGCCGGCTGATACGCAAACTTCCACCGGATACAGCAAACAAAGGTCGCTATATATTTGCTCTGGGAAGGGCGGGTCGCTATATCTGAAGTTCGCAAAAAGTGGGTTTGCCATATTTAGAGTTTACTGTATTCGCTGTCCTATGATTATGGCTTTTTGGGGGGGGGGAGAAATGCCATGATTAAGTGATTTTAGATAGGGGAATCTGAGGGATGCAACCCAACCAAAAACCTCAGTTATATGGTTACCACCCAGCATAGTAAATGGTTTCCTGAGTACAGGAAACCATTTGGCTTGTCGCTCAGTGTACAGTAGAGACCATACAGCATCCCTACATTGAATGAGTGGATGATGGGCTTGAATGATGAGTGAATGGAAGTATGGCCCATTAGATTGGGCAGACTTGGGCTGTATGGACGTTGCTACTCCTCACCTTGCCCTAGGGTGGGAAAGGAGGTCTGGATGATGGTGGGGGGGGGGGGGGAAGGATACTGAGCCTATTTTTCCCACATTATGACAAATGTCAGAATTAAAAGGGCCAGTCACCTCGTCAGGACTGGCTGAAAAAAATGCCCATTCCTTAATGGGAAATTGTAAATCACGATATCACTGAGTGGGTCCTGCCTGTATTCTTGGTGAGAATTAAGGACAAGGCTTGTTATTGATTTAATTATTGTATATTTTACCTGCTGTATGTGGTAGTAAAGTGAAGCAAGCATTGCCATAAAAAAACAGGAAAATATGCTTAAACATTGCACAGAAATTAAAAACTTACATCTGAAGCAGTAAAGGTATTGGAGTGATTCAGGTAATTGATTGTACAGGTAGTTTTGTGTGTTCTGGGTATGCTTTTCTTTGATGGCAAAAATCCAAACCAGTAGCCAATATTCCCCCCCCCCCAATGGTTAGTTTGTTATGTTTTCTGTTGTTTGCCTTGGGAAAGGAAAAGTTTGCTCTAAATAATGTGCTGTGGCCTCTTCATGAGTGTTTACTACAAGCATTCTTTAATGCATTCAGTCAAGATGTACAAGTGGTGGTAAATGTAAGATGAGTCAAACTTCATCAGTTTCCCATTAAGGTGTTTTTAACTGTATACAGTGTGTCTGCCCTTTTCTCTCTTCCTCTTTTGTCTTTCTTTCCTTCATTCTTTCCTCTTCCTTCTGCCTGTGGGTAACTTTACACTTCCTGTTCTCTCCTTCTTTCCTTCATTCTATCCATTTCCTTCTTCCTGTGGGTGACTACACTGAGCAACAAGCCAAATGGTTTCCTGTACACCAGGAAACCATTAGTATGCTGGGTGGTAACTATAGAACCAAATTATGGCACCTGGTGGTTTAGTGGGTAATTAAGGTGTGCCAATCAGATTGAACCTTTGTAGGTTTATATCCAAGAGATGGTTGAGGTTTATTGCTCATGTAATGCCACTAAGGGATGAGTGAGGCTGGTCACTCATCTCAAATGGCAGGACCAACTTGCCTCCTAATGCTTCTCATGTGGCAACATGGGATTGGATGATGGATGGCTACAGTAGGCTACTGAGTGAAATAAAGAGCATACCGAGGGGTTGTTTGCAGAAATGTGCAAGCCATCAAAATAATGATTTTTTTGGGGGGGTGGGGGCAAGTCATCACAAATATGGGAACTCTGTGATGGAATTCCACAAGGCTTTGTTCTCATCCACTCTGTTCAACCTATACATGCCCTCACCCCAACCACCCAGAAACATTGCATCATATATTCATATGCCGACGACATCACCATAACAAGCACACACCATGTTGCAGACACAGTCTGCACACTGCAGCAGGACTACCACAACATACTGCAGACTTGGATTAAGGGTATCAGGCTGGCGATTGATCCAGCCAAATCCATTACCACACTCATCATCAGCAGTAAACATGAACACAGTTACTCCTCTTACATCATGCTGTTACAATGTACATGTACCATCCCCCCCCCTCCTCCTGTAAGATTCTTGGAGTGACATAATTATGACACTGGACTCACCTTCAAGGACCACGTACGAGACTCTGTGCTCTCGGCATCTACAGGGCCAGTCTTAGGGCAACAAAGAGAAACAATACAAACAGTAAATTACAGTGAGACCTGACTATCGCTGACTGATTGGGAGAAAAGGTGGTTGGTATATCAGACTGTTCATTGTACAGTGTAAGATGTCCAGTAGGGATCCGTTACATTGGACCAAGGGACAGTACAATAGATACATAGCCTACCTTGTGAAAAATGATCTGGAAAGTACTCCAAGTAGGAAAAGTTTGGCTTGTGTATCCTGATATACAATAGATCGGTAAGCAATACAGAATTTATCTTGGCCCTCTTTTCAGTAGATGCTAGTGAATAGATGTGAGAAAACAAAAAAAAATTATTTTTAGTTTACCTTTGGGTTTGGTCCCAGATATACTTCTTGTACCAGGCCTTGGTTCAATATAGAACAAACATTTTCCTGTAGGATCAAGGGGTCTGTTAAAGCAAGGGTCTACTTTGGATCAGTGATGTATGCATTCCATGGCATGGACTCCCATCCTATCGAATACTCAACGCCTTACAAACCATACAGAAAAACACCCCACACATAACCACTGGCTGCACCAAAACCACTCCCACAGCTTACTCACACATGGAAACTAAATTCTCCCTGCCAGAGACTGCCTTGATGTGAGAGAGAGAGAGTTTTATGCAGCAGCCTGTGCCAATACGCAACTCTGTCATCGCTTGACAGACACACACAGCACACCTAGGCACATAAAAAGTCACAAGACAAACATTATTAAACAGCATTCCATCTCCAGACATTCCAACACCACCAGTGAACATTATGCTTTATGCACTAGGCAATACTTAATCAAAACACTATTTTACAAACCCCATCCCTCTTGACATCCAACCATCGGAGGTGTCCTTAAATAGATGTGATGGAGTTCATCCAGCCATACCCAGATCAGGACATCTGCCAGCCCTCCTCAGCATGGCACATGCCATGCTTGTAGGATGGACTTATGCAGCATAACACACACAATGGAACACTGCCAGCACATGTCACACTAAGATCTATCTATCTATCTATTGCCAGACGCCTCAATCCCGTTTGGTGTGGCCACAAACAAATCGCCTCCAAGTTGCCCTGTCCCCCGCCATTTCACTGCCCTGCTCCCAACTCACACCCCCCTCTCTCATATACCTCTCCACCCCATCCCTCCATCTCATCCTCGGCCTCCCTCTCCCTCTTCCCCCCTCCACCTCACTCACATACACTCTCTTCGTCAGTCTTTCACCCTCCATCCTCTCCACTTGGCCAAACCACCTCAGTGTGTTCCTCATAACGCTTCCTATCACATCCACATCCACACCACAACGCTCCTTTATATCCTCATTCGTCAGCCTGTCTCTCCACGTGACTCCACAGGCTTCTCTTAAATAACTCATTTCCACCTCTCTCACTCTTGACTTGTGTCCTTCCAACAATGTCCAAGCTTCACTTCCGTATATTAGAGTTGGTATCACAATACTGTCATGTAGTAACTTTTTCACTTCCATTCTCACTTCCCTGTTTCTCATCACTGCTTTCAAAGAACCAGCAACCTTTCTTCCCTGCTGTACCCTTTCAAGCACTTCACCCTCCAAACCTCCATCCTTACTCATCACACTACCCAAGTACTTAAACGTACTCACAGACACATCAATGGTGTAATGAACCAGTGGGATAGCCCTATAGAGGCATTTGTTTGCTTGTGGTCAACAGGTGTTCTCAGTCATATGGACTTGGATTGTGAAACATCAACAACAATATCATTTTGTCTTGAAAGGAAACAACACATTAAGATTATTCATGCACCATCAGAAAACTTTTGATCTTTGTTTAAATTCATGCAACCTCTTCATGGTATCTGTGTTGCAAAGAATGGGATGACACCACACATTTGAAGAAACATTAAAGAAAAAAAAAGTTGGTATGCTGCAGACCCTAGGTCAGCTTCCCTACTTTAGGTTAAATGGTATCACCCATATTTTATCCACATTTTACTGTTTACATTAATGAGCTCCAAAAACATGTAGCCTACTGTAATTCAGGCTAACAGCAAACTCATGATATTAGTATAGTTATGGCATGGAAGATACTAAAATGACCTTCAGCTTGCTTCCCCGCATTGGGGTATAGAATCACCTACAGTATATTTTACCCACATTTACTCCCCCCCCCCCTTTTTTTTTTTTCCACATGGGACTTTAAGAAACCTATCTAACTCTTGTAAAGAAAGCATTTGTAATGCAGTGTTACCATGTTAATGGCATACAGTTTGAATACTGAGCCATCCATTGGCCAGTTTTCCTTCATATGAGTGTTTGGTGTTGCCTGTAATTTGCGCGTGTGCGCACACACACACACACACACACACAGACGTAGAGGAGTAAGAGAAATAGATCATGTGGACAGAGAGGACCTCTTTGTGGAAGATGATGGAAGAGGACATGAAGCTGAAGTAGAGTCAATGCCTCATTAATGTAAAGAAATTTAGTTTTCCAAACAGAGCTATAGACAGTTGGATTAATTTAGAGGGAGAGGTGGTGCAAGCAGAGAGCATCCATGTTTTAAAATCTAGATTGGATAATAAATATTTGTAGAAAAGAGAAGGGACAGCACGAGCGAAACCTAAATCCTGTATAATACAATTAGGAAATACACACACACACACACACACACACACACACACACACACACACACCAAAATGGTCCCCAGTCTGGCAGATCTGTTGTACAGAGATAGTCTGGAAAAGCTGGATTTGCCATCCTTAGAAGAAAGGAGAAGGAGGAGAGACATGATTGCAGTGTTCAGGACCATGGTGGGAGTAGATAAAATTTACAAAGAAGATCTGTCTTTATGGGATTAGAGAGTAACAAGAGGACATGGAATAAAACTGAAGAAACCAAGCTGCTTGAAGGATATCAAGAAATATAGTTTTCTTTATAGATGTGTAGACCTGTCGAATAGCCTGGACAAAGAGATCGTCCAGTCTAAAAACTTAAACGAGTTTAAAGCTAAATTTGACTTGTTGAGAAACAGAGACGGGACTCCACGAGCGTAGCTCATTTCCTTTATATCACAATTAGGTAAATACACACACACACACACACACACACACACACACACACACACACACACACACACACACACACACACACACACACACACACACACACACACTGAAAATGATTTTCATTAGAAAACTGTTGATTAACAGACCAGTACAAATTTTTGCTGCATAAATGTTGTGCATGCATCTTCCATATTTTGGAAAAGGATTTTAATGAATGAATTTGTGGTAGGTGGGTTGCCCATCATCCACCCACTTAGTGTAGCGGTACTCTGTTTTTAGGGTAGTTCTGCATTGAGTGGCAAGCCAAATCATTCATTCATTCATTGCCAGACGCCATGTATCCCAGACGGGGTGGCCAATGGCTTAGAGTTAATTGTTTTACAGGGAGGGGCACTAATCCTCCACCAACCCAACTTGACACGTAGGGATGCCAACAGCATCTGGTGTTCCCAGGCGGTCACCCATCCAAGTACTAACCAGACCCAACGTTGCTACTTACTGTGCTAGGTGGTAACCTTATAACTAACCAACACGTGTTCCCTACATGACAACAAGTGGGTTGGTGGGGATTAGTGCTGTTCCCCGGAAAACAACTAATTAAAAATAAAAACAAGAAGCCTCGGACCAGGACTGACCAACAGGTGACGTCTAAGGACCGAACAAAGAACACGGGACGGATTGCAACATGGAATGTAAGGGGTGCAAATGATGAGGTGAAAGAGATTTTTCAGGTGCTTGAAGATGCAAAAGTAGATGTTTTTGGATTAACTGAAACTAAATGGAGAGGGTGAGAGAATAGAGTATGGATGGGGTATATGTGTGGGAGTGGGTGAGAGTGAGAGGGCAAAACAAGGAGTGTGTATTGTTGTATGCAAGAGATGGAAGGAGAATATACGAGAGTATGGATCAGTTGGCTCGAGAACTGTGTGGGTAAGATTGAAGGTCAGACTACAAATGTGGCTGATTGTGTGTGTGTGTATGCGTCAATGCAAGATTGTGCAAGCAGAGTAAAAGAAGAGTTCTGGACTAATATGGAAGCATGCATAGAAAAGTTTGAAAGGAATGAGAGAGTGTTTTTGATTGGAGATATGAATGGAATGGTAGGGAATGTGAAGGTGGCTGGAGTAGTGGGTAAGTGGGGTGTGCCTATAGAAGTGGATGAGAATGACGGAGCTCTAGTGGACATTTGTGCTGGGAGGGGGTTGGTGATAGACAATACCCTCTTCAGACACAAAATGATCCACAGGTATATTTGGTGAGTGATGAGAAGGGTTGGTGGTGAGCTGAATGAACGTAAGGCAATGATTATGTGTGTGTGGATGATAGAATGAGGTGTGTAGTGGATGCAAGAGCATGTAGAAGTTGGGGGAGTGGACTTTCTGACCACAACTTGGTGGTGGTGAAAGTCAAGATTGAAATAAAGTGGAGGAATAGAAGAAAGGAAGGACAGGAGGAAGTAGTTCTTACAAGGAGGGTGAAAAGGTTACAAGAGGATGGAAAAAAAGGCAGAATATAAGAGAGAAGTGGAGGAGTGATTGGGTTAATATGATTTGGAGCAGATGGGGGATGTGGAAGGTGTGTGCAAGATATTCACTGAAGAAATCTGTGCAGCATATGAGGTGGTGTGTGGAGTGAAGAGAAGACAAAAGGGGGTGCAAGGAAGAGCATGGTGGAATGAAGAGGTGAGAAAGGCTGTGGCACAAAAGAAGAAAGCATACAGTGAGTAGATGGGAAGCAGGAGTGTGGTAGAAGTTGAGAGACAGAAGAGAGAGTAAGAAGAGAGTGGATGATGAATTTGGAAGGAATTTGAGTGTAAAGTGGAGGGAATGTAGGAGAATGTTCTGGTAAGAGGTAAAGAGAGTTAGACAGGGTGTTAAAGGAGCTAGTCAGTGGGTGGCAGACAACAATGAAAGATGACTAGTGGAGAAGGGAGAAAAAGTGAGCAAATGGAGAGAACACTTTAAGGAATTGTTGAATATAGAGAATGAAAGTAATACGAGTATAAGTGGCTGGACAATGGCTGGGAGAAGGAGGGATGTGAGAAGGGAGGAAGAAATCAGTAGGATGGAAGTTGTGGAAGCAATGATGAAAGTCAAAACAGGGAAAGTGCCAGGCATTGATGGAGTGTGTAGTGAAATGCTTAAGCACAGGGGAGAGATAGTAGTCGAATGGATGTGGAAGATGTGCAGATTGGCCTGGGAGGAAGGTAAAGTTCTAGAGAATTGGAAGTCAGGTATATTTATTCCCATGTACAAAGGAAAAGGGGGAAAGGAAGTGTGTGGTAATCTTAGGTGCATTCGTCTTCCTAGTGTAATCGGAAAAGTATGTGATGGGATACTTATTGAGAGTTAGGGAAATAACAGAGGAATTAGTTGGAGAAGAACAGGGAAGTTTTAGGAAGGGAAGAGGTTATGCAAGTCAGATGTTCATTCTTAGGTAGTGGAAAAGTTTATAGAGAAGGGAAAGGAGTTGTATGCTGCCTTCATGGATTTGGAGAAAGCATATGACAGGGTGGATAGACAAGGATTGTGGAAAGTATTAAGAATATGTGGAGTAAATGGGAAGTTGTTGAACGCCATGAAGTGTATGTATTAGGATGCTAAGGCGGCATTGCGTGTCAATAGTGAACTGAATGAATTTTTCTGTTTGAAGGTTGCATTGAAACTTGGATGTGTCATGTCTCCATGGTTGTTCAGAGTGAATATGGATGGAGTTATAAAAAATACAAGGTAAGGCAGTAAATGTTAGAGCAGCCCTAATGAGAGAGGGCAGTGTGTGGAAACTCCCTGTACTGTTGTTTACTGTGTTGTTAAGTGTAGACGAAGGGAGGCTGCAAGGTCTGGTGAATGAGTTTGGGAGAGTGTGTAACAAATGGAATCCAAAGGTGAATGTAGGGAAGAGTAAAGTTATGGTCTTCAAGAGAAGTGAGGTCAGTGAATGTACAGTGAGGTTGGATGAGGAAGAAATGGAAAAAATGATTGTGTTTAAGTACTTGCATAGTGTGATAAATAAGGATGGAAGTTTAGAGGGTGAAGTGCTTGAAAGGGTACAACAAGGAAGAAAGGTTGCTTGCTCTTTGAAAGCAGTGTTAAGAAACAGGGAAGTGAACATGGAAGTGAAAAATTTTCTGCATGACAATATTGTGATACCAGCCCTAATGTATGGAAGTGAAGCTTGGACCTTGTCAGAGGCACACAAGTCAAGAGTGATAGCGGAGGAAATGAGTTATTTGAGAGGAGCATGTAGAGTCAAGTGGAGAGACACTGACAAATGAGGAAGTGAAGGAGTGTTGTGGTGTTGTCGTGGATGTGATAGGAAGCATTAGGAGAAACACCATGTGGGGAGGATGGAGAGTGAGAGACTGATGAGAAGAGTGTATGTGAGTGAGGTGGAGGGGGGGAGAGGGAAGGGGAGGCCAAGGATGAGATGGAGGGATGGAGTGGAGAGGTATATAAGAGAGGGGTGTGTGAGCTGGGAACAGGGAAGTGAAATGGTGGGGACAGTGCGACATGGAAGTGATTTGTTTGTGGCCACCCCTTATGTGGTTAAGGATTCTGGCAATAGATAGATAGAATTAAGTGTAAATAGTTCATTAAAGTGTGTATGCATTTTTCTGATACACCTTGTAAAGTTTACGGCACAGCCATCGAGCTGTCACACAGTTTTATCTCAATCCATCCATGATATTGAATCATTGATGTAGACATTCATCTCCACACTCTTAATCGTGCATCACTACCATCATCAAACTCTACAGTTTTCAATTTTTTAAAATCCATACCCTAGTCTACATACATGAAGTCTCCCATAATCCTTCTTTATTCACCATATCATTCACAATTACATGATCCATGTTTTAAGTACTTTATGGTCCTCATCACAAACTTTCTCATTGTCTGATGTTCTTGAAGATATTTTGTATATACAGTATATCATCTACCACTCTTATAACCACCCAGTTCATCACTCACTAGACAGTGATAGTGTATTGTCACCTTTGTATATACAGAACTGTACTTCAGTGCTTGCTGCATCCCCATTCAGCCTCTATGCTGCATTCTTAACTACTGCCTTTAACTTAAACGTTCTTGACCAATACGTGCCAACTTTGTGAACCATCAGAATCAGTATTGTTTACCATCTTTGCTGTTGTTGGTACCATCTGTGAGATTTTTCTTAGCATTGTACTACTCATTCCTTTTCACTTACTTCCAGCATTTTGTCTCATTTAATGGCCACCCCTTTTGGGATTATGGCGTCTGGCAATAGATAGATAGATGGAAGTAGTTTCCTGTTTTCATACCAGTATATCATGTGTGAGTATGTGAGGTGGTATGTGGGATGAAGAGAAGACGAAAGGGGATGCAGGGAACTGCAATGGTGGAATGAAGAAGTGAGACAGGTTGTGGCACAAAAGAAGAAAGCATAAAGTGAGTGGATGAGAAACGGGCATGGAGGAAGTTGAGAGACGGAAAAGAGAGTTATATGTAGAGGGGAAGAGAGAAGTGAGAAGATTAGTAAGAGTAAGAAGAGAGTGGATGAGGAATTTGGAAGGAATTTGAGTGTAAAGTGAAGGGAATGTAAGAAAATGTTCTGGAAAGAGGTAAAGAGAGTTAGACAAGGTGGCAAAGAAGTTAATCGGGCAGTGAAAGATAGGAATGGTAGAGTATTAGTAGAGAAGGGAGAAAAAGTGAGCAGATGAAGAGAACATTTTAAGGAATTGTTGAATATAGAGAATGAAAGTAATGCAAGTATAAGTGGCCGGGGATTGGCTGGGAGACGAAAGGATGTGAAAAGAGAGGTTGAAATCAGTAAGATGGAAGTTGTGGAAGCTATGAAGAAAGTCAAAATGGGGAAAGCCCCAGGAATTGATGGAGTGTGTAGTGAAATGCTGAAACTTGGGGGGGAGATAGTAGTGGAATGGATGTGGAAGATGTGTAGATTGGCCTGGGAGGATGGTAGAATCCTGGAGGATTGGAAGTTAGGTATAATTATTCCCCTGTATAAAGGAAAAGGGGAGAAAGAAGTGTGTGGTAATCAGAGGGGCACTTGTCTTCTTAGCGAAATACAAAAAGTATATGGTAGGGTACTTATTGACAGAGGTAGGGAAATAACTGAGGAATTAGTTGGAGAAGAACAGGGAGGTTTTAGGAAGAGAAGAGGTTATGTAGATCAGATATTCATTCTTAGATCTTTAGTGGAAAAGTTTCTAGAGAAGGAAAGAAGTTGTATGTGGCCTTCATGGATTTGGAGGGCGCATATGACAGGGTGGAAAGAAAAGGATTGGGGAAAGTATTAAGAATATATGGAGTAGATGGGAAGTTGTTGAAGGCCGTGAAGAATATCTATGAGAGTGCAGAGGCTGCAGTGCATGTAGATAGTGAACTGAGTGAATTTTTCTGTTTGAAGGTTGGATTGAAGCAAGGATGTGTTATGTCTCCGTGGTTTTTCGGTCTGTATATGGATGGAGTTATAAAAGAGATACAACGTAGGGCAGTGTATGCTGGAGCAGCCCTAATAAGAGAGGGCAGTGTTTGGAAACTCCTTGTACTGTTGTGTGCAGATGATACTATTTGTTAAGTGAAGGTGAAGGAGAGCTGCAAGGCATGGTGGATGAGTTTGGGAGTGTGTGTAAGAAACAGAATCTAAAGGTGAATGTATGGAAGAGTGAAGTTATGGTCTTCGAAAGAAGTAAGGTCAGTGAATGTGCAGTGAGGTTGGATGAGGAGGATATGGAAAATGTGAGGGCGTTCAAGTACTTGCATAGTGTGATAAGTAAGGATGGAAGTTTAGAGAGAGAAGTGCTTGAAAGGGTACAACAAGGAAGAAAGGTTGCTGGTTCCTTGAAAGCAGTGATAAGAAACAGGGAAGCGAGCATGGAAGTGAAAAAGTTATAACATGGCAGTACAGTATTGTGATACCTACAGTAATCTAACTGGAAGTGAAGCTTGGACCTTGTTGGAGGAACACAAGTCAAGAGTTAGAGCAGTGAGTGTAACGTCATCATAAGACCCACCACTCATTGGCAGCCTGAAGAAGTGCTTGCTGGCATGTTCATCTTTCTTTCACTACAACTTTCTTCAGGAGAGAGACAGGCCATGTGTACCAGCCTGCAGCGTGTTGGGACAAGAATCTACCTTGTTATATAGGACTTTCAACGATGGTGTAAAGATGAACATGCCATGAAAGCATTTCCACTGGATAGAAAAATGGTGGACAACTGTACTGTGACCTAAATCTCAATTATAGATATTTGGCACGTTCATCGTTATTCGACTAAACATATTTCGTTTTTGTTTTCATTTTTAAAGGCTCCAACATGCTTGCATGCGTCGGCCTTGGTCACCTAATGGCGGCTCTCCATGCTGCACGATCTATTGCAGCCTCCCTGTTCAGTTCCTTAACCCTGAAGTCACACTTAATGACCTCATCCCATGTCTTTCTCGGTCTACCCCTCATAACCCCACCACCAATATTAACACTTCTCACCTTCCTCATCCAATCATCATCCCTCATCCTCTCCACATACCCAAACCATCGCATTCTACCTCTTCTCATCACAACACCAATACACTTCAGTTCCATCCTACCTCTCAGCTCTTCCACCATAAACCTAGCCCCCCCAGACCTTGCGTGCAGGGACGCACTACACATCCATCTAATCATTGTCATTTCTGTACGTCTGAGCCTGCGAATATCCTCCTCCTTTACTGTCCAGGTCTCAATATCATACAGCATTACACTCCTAATATATGCTGCATACAAAGACCCCTTAGCACGTAGGGAGAGTCCTCTCTGTCAGGAGAGGCAACAGCTCCCCGAACTTCTTCTAACCACTTCTCACCCTAGCCACAGAGCTAGCTCCAGCCCCACCTCCAGCACACAGCATGTCTCCCAAATAACAAAACTCTTCCACACACTCAAGAGATTCACCAGCAAGTTCAGTCCTTTCACGCCTGACAATCTCCACGTTCTCTCCCCGACACACCGTACACATAAAATCAGCATTATCTCGCAGTCTACCTCTGATACCACTACATCTCTTGTGCACCCATTTGTCACAAACACCGCACAAGATGGAATTACTTCCCATGCCCTAGTGGCAAACCGCACGTGGCCACTCTCCCTTGTCTTTGACAGTACCGTCACCAACCCTAGATATCATCACTTTTGTTTTATTTGCTTTTACTCTTAAGCCTTTGTGCCCCATACCATCTCTCCACTTCCTAAATCTTTCCTCCACCTTCCTTTCGTTCTCTGCAATCAACACCAAATCATCAGCATACAACATCTCCCATGCGAGTTCGTTTCTGAAGTCACATGAGAGGGCTTCAGGTACCGTGATAAACAACATGGGACTCAAAACTGACCCCTGATGCACACCAATGTTCACGGAAAACTCATCACTCAAATCTCCATTCACTCTTACCTGGGTGCGAGCACCCACATACATAGCCATAACCACCCTAACCAGCCACTCCTCCAAGCCAAGCTTTCTCATTGCCCACTTCATATATATATATATATATATATATATATATATATAAAATCATGGTATCTCTCTTACTTCCTTCTTTCCTGCCTTCCTCTTCTGTCTTTCTTCCTTCATTCTTTCATTCTCCTTCTGTAGGTTATATGGGTGTCTCTACACTGGGAGACAAGCCAAATGGTTTCCTGTACACCAGGAAACCATTTACTGTGCTGGGTGGTAACCATATAACCAAAGTATGGCACTAGGTGGTTTAATGGGTAATTAGGGCACTTCAGTCAGATTGAGCCTGTGTAGGTTTATATCCAAGGGGTAGTTGGGGTTATTGCCAGTCAGAGAAGAGTGAGGCTGATCACTCTCATCTTGAATGTCAGGGCCAACTTGCTTAGCCCAGGTGTCTACGCTTCTCATGGAGCAACATAGGATTAGATATTGTATGTATATAATCATGATATCAAATGGATTAAATTCCCCTTATAACACATGTGGGATAGAACCATTCTGCTGACTCGAGAATGGGACGTTAACCTTTGTTATGTTCACTGCCTCAAAAAGTATCAGTGCATTGTGGATCCGACATCGTCTGGAATGACCCAGCCATGCCGAATTAACAGCCTGTTAATGTCTGTGCACAGTACAGGTATATTATTTACCACCATTCCCTAAATATTATAAAAGTTACAATTAGTAACTGATATAGCAGTCATCTATCATTTGAGCTGCCAGTGTTTGCAAGGACAAACCTCATTTACTGGTGTTCTTCAGTCTATATACAGTAATCCCTCCAATAACCGATGTAATTGAGCCAAAGGCATGTCTGGAAATTGGGTTTGTCCAGGAATTGGGAAAATGCCTCCTGGACAGGTACATATGGACCCTTACCCAGCCTAACTCAGAAAACCACCTACATAACTCCCTAGCGGACATGCATATCACCTATTTAAGACCCTGTTCACACAAATGAGGGTCAGAAAGCGTGAAATAAATGAAAAGGAACCAGAGGATGAGGAATTGGAAGTGAGTATAAAAAAAATTAGCAGTGTTCAGGGTACGTACAACACGTCCATGGTCGTTACGAAGATTAACCCGCCTCCTCTAAGGCTCTGGCAGTGGTGAAAATGCTCTTCAAGCAATCACAGTAGTCCAGTGTTGTGCTGCACTTAATCCTTTGCATTGTGAATTATAACAGTTTAACACTGCACATTTTGTTCATACTTGTGCCACGCCATTGTGCACTCTGCACTTAATCCTTTGCACTCTGAATTCTAATTTTTTAACACTGCACAACACTGCAAATTCCCATGTGGTCTAGTGGTGAGGTATTGCAGTTTATTCACTGTTTATTCACAAAAATGAGCACGTGCAGCAGCCATTGTGACAACCATCTAGTCAGTACAGTAGTTATGCGGTAACTGAGGAGGGGAGGAAGCAGGGGGCCGCCCTACCATACGTGAAAACACAGCTGTTCAACGCCGCGCGCCAAGTTCAAAGTACGGTTGAAAAAATGTCTGGGGGGGGGGGGGCTCCGAAGGCCCGGGCCCAAAATGTCCGGAAATTGGAGTGTCAGAGAATTGGGCATCCGGTTATTACAGGGATTTCTGTAAATGCTGTATATTAACACTATAGCAGCCGTGGCTCAGTGGGTTTGAGAGCTTCACTCCGGCTGAAGGGTCGGAGGTTCGAGTCCACCCAAGGGTCATTAGTAGACATAAGGAAGGGCATCCGGCCATAAAGTGCTGCATGCTCCAAACCTAAGTCCTCTACCCAGGCGCAACACCTTAGCCTTTATTGATGAAAGGAGACATAGAGTATAAAAAAAAGAAAAAAAAAAATGTGCACCAATATTTGTGGGAGTTTATGTACATACTGATATCCATACACATCTCATCATTGTTTACTATCTCCATTTAGTTCTTATGCTGCTTCAGTTTCAATGCCTCATTCTTCTCTGAAAATAACACTATGTCAATGCCCCTTCATTATTTATGCCTCTCCACGCCATTTTCCACTGTCAAATTCTCTCATGCGTATGCTCTTCTCCACCCTAGTTATTTCTGTTCTTTCTAATGTAGTTGACAGTATTAAGTAACTAAGCATGCACTGTCTTATTCTTTGATTTAAAGACTTTTTTTCACATCTTTCATGATGCACATGGTCATGCAAAACTGAACCAAGCACTTATCTGCAAAACTCCTTTTCACTGTTAAGTAACACATCATCATCTGTTATACTAGATAGATATTCTACCCTTCATTCATTACCATGGTCATGCCTCTCTAAAACTCAAGGTTTAACCTGTCATTACAATATCCTTATACATGCACAGTATTGTAGAATAGCTGTTTACTCCAACACTGATATAAAGCCAGTCACTTTGATATCCACCTACTCTTATGAATGCTTCACTACCATTAAAAGAACTCTCTACAGTAGGGGGTTGTACAGACCTAGGCCCAGATGGCATCAGCAACCTGCACCTGAATCATTTAAGACCACAAGGCATGCAGGTCCTTGCAAACATCAGCAACTAATCATATGCATGCTGTAACATTCCATGTATGGGAAAGCATGGAACAGTTATCAATAAGCTTAAAGCTAACAAGTTCCCAACACACCCATCTTTGTACAGACCCTTAACACTGTTTAGCACACTGTCTAAAATAACTGAATGCCTCAGTTCCAAGAGTCACACCCCATGCCTTCCATGCTCTTTTCACAACACAATATGAAGCATAACACCACACAAATACCTAACAGACAGATCTCACACAACAAGCATCTGATGGCAATAACTCAGTGACACCTACACAATGCACACTTCTCAAAACAATAGATACTAGTAAAGCCTTTGAAGGCATTCCCTGGCATAGCTTAATCACCAGAGTATGCAACACAAACTTGGTGAACAATAGCACATGCTGGCTTGCCAACTATTTATCTCATAGACAGGCACTTGCTACATTCACGGCAAGTCATCATGAATGTAAAATTTCTCAAACGGAGTTCCATAGGGCTCCATTCTCTCACCCACACTTCACTCTATACATGCTCATTATTCTCACACATAAGCTGCCCACAAACATTGCCTTATTTGTAGATGATCTCAAAGAAGAGGGAGAGTGGCCTTGCGCAATTTGTCACAAGGGCGTGGGAAGTAATTCCATCTTGTGCAGTGTTTGTGATAAGTGGGTGCATAACAGATGTAGTGGTAACTTCAACAGGCAAGGGATGAGGCTGTGGCACACCTAATGTCCAACTTGGCTTGTATCTCTGACTGGGGTAAAAATAATCTGGTTGTTTTTAATGCATCAAAGACTCAGTTTTTGCACCTATCAACCCGATAAAATCTTCCACAGGTATACCCACTTATGTTTAATAATACTCAACTTAATCCTGCATCATCGTTGAACATGCTTGGGGTTTCATTTGCTCGAGACTTGTCTTGGAAAGATCATATTACATCTCTTGTAAAATCTGCTTCCAAGCGATTGGGTGTGCTAAGCCAACTCCGTTTCTTCTTTGACCCTGCACAATTGTTGACTCTATACAGGGGTTTTATCCGTCCCTGTGTAGAGTACAACTCTCATGTGTGGGGAGGCTCCCCACATACAGCTCTTCTCAATAGGGTAGAGTCAAAGGCTTTTCGTCTCATTAACTCTCCCCCTCTTACTGACTTCCTTCAACCTCTGTCTCTTTGCTGCAGTGTTGCATCTTTATCTCTTTTCTATCGCTACTTCAATGGTCACTGTTCCTCTGAATTGTCTGCATGCATTTCTCAACTTCTATGATGGGCGCGTAGCACCCGTCTAGCAACAAACTCTCACCCCTTTTCTGTCCAACTCTCTAATGCAAGAGTTAACCGTTACTCCCAGTCCTTCATTTATTCAACAGGTCAGCTCTGGAACTGTCTCCCTTTGTCTGTATTTCCTGCTTCCTATGATCTCCAGTCTTTCAAACGCAGTGTGTCCAGGCATCTCGAAATGAATGGATCTTGAATTTGGCTCTCTCTTGTATTTTGTTTTTCTCTTGGAAGGAACAGTTTTGGAGGCTCATGGCCTTTGGTTCCTTCTTCCTCACAAAAAAAGGGGGGGGGCAAGATAATGTTGATTTCTTGTCTGGAGTGTGTCCAGTAGAGAATGGATATTGCCAGGCATGAAAGAATTGAACTTGCTGGTGAGTCTCTTGAGTGCGTGCAAGAGTTTTGTTATTTGGGACACACTTTATGTGCTGGAGGTGGGGCAGGAGCTAGCTGTGTGGCTAGAGTGAGGAGTGGTTGGAAGTAGTTCAGGGAGCTGTTGCCCCTCCTGACATTGAGAGGGCTCTCCCTCCATGCTAAAGGATCTATATGTGTGGCATGTGTTAGGAGTGTAGTGCTATATGGTAGTGAGACCTGGGCAGTAAAGGAAGAAGATATTCTCAGGCTTAGACATACAGAAATGGCAGTAATTAGATAGATGTGCAGTGCATCCTTGGGTGCAAGGCCTGGGGGGCTAGGTTTGCAGTGGACAAGTTGAGAGGTAGGATGGGACTGGATTATATTGGTGTTGTGATGAGGAGAGGTAGATTGAGATGTTTTGGGCATGTTGAGAGGATGGGGGATGATAATTCAGTGCAGAAAGTGAGAAGTGTTAATGTTGGGGGTAGAGTAGTGAGAGGTAGACCGAAAAAAACCTGGGACGAGGTCATTGAGTGTGACGTCAGGGTTAAGGGACTAAATAGGGAAGCTGCGAGAGATTGAGCAGCATGGAGAGCCGCCAGTAGGTGACCAGGGCCAATGCATGCAAGCATGTTGGAGCCTTCAAAAATGAAATGTAACGATCACTTTAGCACCCACACACCATATTGCAGACACAGTCTGCACTGTGCAATAGGACTATCACAACACAATGCAGACTTGGATTGAGGACAACAGGCTGACAATCGTCTCATCCAGATTAATCACCAGAAGTAAACATGACCATAGGTACTCCCCTCATGTCATGCTTAACAATATGTGTGTGCCACACACAATCTCTGCTAAGATCCTGGGAGTGACATATGACACTGACTCACCATCAGGGATCACATACAAGGGATCAAGAAGAAACTGTGCACCTCCAGACTTGATGAACTTGGCAACTACAGAGATAGATTCAGAGCAACAAAAAGAAACACTCCATATTCTACAAACAATACGTGAGATCAGTGATGTCCTATGGCACCTTGGCATGGGCTTCCATCTTGACTAATATCTGTACTCACTACAGCACTGCATTGTACAAAACAATACCCTATGCGTCACCGCTGGCTGCACCAAAACCACTCCCACAGGTCACTTACACTCTGAAACTAAAGTCCTCTCTGACAGAAAAGACCTTGATGTGGAAGGCACACAGTTCTGTGCAGCAACTTGTGCCAATACACAGCAGCCCTGTCATTACATGATAAAGATATACACAACAGGAACCTAGGTACATAAAACAATCACTACATAAACATTTTTAAACACTCGACAACAATGTACCACCTCCATACATCCCAACATTAGTGATGAAGAAATACCTATGTCCTTACTTCACACTTAGGAGAGTACAGCATCTCAATCACAACAGTTATTACAACCTTCCCTTCTGACACCCTGTCGTTGGGAGTGTCCTTAACCCGTTAACTGCCCATGATGGTTTTTTTGGAGGTGTCCGTGGTGCACAGACATAGAGGTAAAAATGAAATTTCTCAGAGGCCAAATTTTGTCTTAGGAATTGAGAGAACACATGCCAAAGTATATAATAACGAAATATTAGCTCAATATTTACCTTGGTAAAGCCATTGATGAACATCGAACTGTCTGATTCCCTATTGGAATGTATGGTTTTCGTTTTCTTTTTCAGTTTTGGTGTCGGTTTCGGTTTTGAAGGCTCAAACATGCTTGCATGGGTCGGCCTTGGTCACCATGGCACTATATTCGAAATTCACCTGCATAGCCAGGGCTGTATTGAGCAGTCGCACTCAGAACAGCCCAGGATGTATAGAGCAGTTAATGGGTTAAATAGATATGATAGTTCATCTATCTGAGCATCACCCGGCACTCTACAGCTGTTGCCTTAGATATTGGTTGGTTGGAAACATATATGACACATGCCCCATGTGTAGAATAGGACCACACAACGTAGCATACATAATGGATGGCTGCACAGCACATGCCATATGCAGACCCAGCATCAATGGTGTAGGGAACCTATTGGACAACCCCGTAGGGACACTTACTTACCTGTGATTGATGGGTCTGTTTGATCAGAGGGACTGAGCAACACTAACATCATTTGTTCATAGTCATGCCCACAGCCATGTCCCACTTCACTGTTAAAATTACTTGCATTCAAGCTTTCTTACATATATCTGACAAACACTTTTTTTTCCCACTCTCCACTCACTTAAATCATCTTTGCATACACCTTATCAGCAACTGATACCTTTTCATTCTTCATCCTCCTCAGTTGTCTTTTTCCGGCACCACATTTGTTCTCTGTACGCCACCACAACTAATCAGTTATACCACTACTCCTCTTCCATCATTCCAGATCACCAATCTTTCCAAATGTGCTTTCCATAGCACCAGCTGGGGTCAACTGGGCCACAAGGTGACAAACTTTGTACTAACATATAAGTCTTTGATTGAAAATTGTTTGTTATTCTGTGGTAGCATGGGTACATAGTGGGTTACAGTTTATGTAACTTACATTGAATAGCCATCGCTTTTTACTGCATTATCAGTGCCAGTTTGCGGTCTGGTCCATGCAACTTTCCTTGGCGATATTGGACCACCCAATGACCAGTACCTTAATTTGCTGACCTCCATTAATATCCTGTTGTACGTTTAGCTTAAACAGGATTCATTCTAATGACGTTTAGGGCACTTTTGTTTACTTACTGAGGTTACATGAAATGCTCTTGCATAAAGAATAAAATGAGTAATTAATGACAAAACGTGAATGTACTTTAATTTGCATTGGGACTCTGACGTTACTGCACTTCTTTCTTTTTCTTGTGTCTTTCTTTGTTTCATCAGTACTTTAAAGGTTATAAACACACACACACACACACACAGGGAGTCAAAGGAGGCAGACATGCGACATCGGCGCTCCGTACCGAACCAACGCGGCCAGTGGCATTACCTAAATTAGTATCTTTATATGAGTCAAGCTCTGTACCAGGTTAGACTAAATAATTTTTCATTATTAAAAGAAAAAAATAATAATAAGTTTAAACAAGATTTGTTCAAACAGAAAAGAGAACCAAGACGAAAGAATGCGCTCTGTCAGCTGAGGTTTGTTTAGACTACAGCAGCACGGGGAATGTAAGTACGTACTCTGTACTTTTTGTATTGCAAAATGGATACATACTTTAGTAAAGCAAATTTGGAAAAGAAAAGGGATAAAGGTAGAAAGCAAAATGATAATTTCTACCAAGAACTGGTTGAAGTGGAGACCCACAATAGACTGGTTGAACGTGTACACGAACTAGAAATGGCTTTCAAAAATGAAATTGATGAAATAAAGAAGCAGATGCACTTGCAAAAGGAAGAAATAGAAAAACTAGGAAGGGAGGCCAACAAGAAAGACACAACCATCAGTGAACTAACAGTGGAATTGAGTACACTTAGGAAGAAAATGAGTGAAATGGCAAGTACAGTAGTCAATCACGAGAGTGTTATGGAAGAGTTAAAAAATGACACAGAGACAATTAGGCAAGTAAGCAGTCTGATAGACCAAAGCAGTGATATTGCGAAGATAACACAGGTGAATGAAGCTTTGCAAAGCTACAAAAATGATGTGGAAACCACGTATGCTGAAATGGTGAAAGTAAAGAAAGACTTAGAAACAAGGGTGGAGGAAAAAAGCATTAAACAGGAAGTGAAAAGAATAATCCAAAACAATCCAAAGTTAGTCAGAGATTCAGTAGATATAAACAAATCTATAGTAATCACTGGTATATAAGAGGAAGAAGTAAAAAACAAGATCACAAGAGACAAAAAGGAGATGGCAAATGTATTGAGCTTACTGAAAGAAGTATCAGAGGAAATCTGTAGTAAAGACATAGAGGAACACAAAAGGTTAGAGAAATACGAGAAAAGCAGGACAAGACCTCTAAAGGTGACTTTCCAGAGTGTAAACACTGTGGAGGAGATACTAAAAAATGCAAAGAATCTTATGGAAAAAGAGGAGTTCAAAAATGTATGGATGAAAAGATGCCTAACACAAGAGGAACTGGAATTACTGAAAGAGAAAAGGGAGGAAGCAAAAACAAAAAATGAGGGAAGATCAGAAGAGGAGAAGAAGAAATTGTTTTACAAAGTAATAGGATGCAGGTACGAAAGTGGTACACAAACAGGATGGAATAAAAAGGAGGAAGGTAGTAAAACCATGTCATGACAAGTATATAAACAAGATGATAAAGTTGATGTACTCAAATGTGGATGGAATGGTATCTAAATTACTAGAGATGAATGATTATGTCAGAGAAAATGAACCACAAATAATATGCCTAACTGAAACAAAATTAACACCAAGGATATCCAATGACATACTAAACTTAGAGGAATACAATGTATGGAGAAGAGACAGAAGTTTAAAAAAAGGAGGAGGAATTATAATATTAACTAAGAAAAATCTAAAAGTCAATGAAATAAAACTAGATATACCATCACAAGTAGAATTGATTGCAGTAGATATCAACACATCTGAAGGGAAAGTAATTGTTGCCAATTTGTACATGCCACCCAGATCAAACACATGGGAAAGAGACGAATATGAGGACCTGGCAGAGAGTACAATTCAGAGTTTAAGATCATTACTACATAAAATGGAAGAGAAATACAGTAACACTGGAAATGAGAGCTATCTGAATATGTTTGCAGATGATGCAAAAATACAAAGGAGAATTACTAACACAGACTCTTGTAAAGAGCTACAAGAAGAATTAAATAAACTTCATGAATGGAGTAATACGTGGCAAATGGAATTCAATGTGGACAAGTGTCATGTAATCAAGTTTGGTAAAAGTGGAAAAAGACCTGATTGGGATTATAAGTTAGGAAATAAAACCCTATACACATCAGAAAGAGAGAAGGACCTAGGTGTGATTATCAATAACAGACTATCTCCGGCTGACCACATCAGTGAGAAGGTACAGAACATGTATACACTGCTTGCAAATATGAGAATAGCATTCACATACATAAATGAAGACATGCTAAGAAGGATAATAACATCATTCATTAGACCAACCTTGGAATATGCATCAGTAGTCTGGAGTCCTCATTTCGAAAAACACATAGACAAGATTGAAAAAGTTCAAAGGGCCGCTACAAGATGGATACCAAGCTTAAGGGACCTAAGCTACGAAAAAAGACTAAATAAACTGAATCTACCAACACTACATGAGAGAAGAAAAAGAGGTGACATGATAATGCTATATAAGTGCATATCAGGGAAGGAGAAAATAGACATAAATGATTACTTAACATATGGAGAAGCATCAGCAAGAGGACACTGCAAAAAACTACATAAGAAGAGAGGTGATAAAGACGCAAGGAAATTCAGTTTCCCAAACAGAGCAGTTGATCAATGGAATGCACTACCGAATGAAATAGTGTGTGCCAAAACAATTCACAAATTTAAGGATATGTACGATAAATATGGTTTAAGACACGGGACAGTACGAGCTTGACTCATTCCTGTAAAGATGCAATTAGATAAGAACACACACACACACACACACACACACACACACACACACACACACACACACACACACACACACACACACACACACACACACAAATAAGGAAGTGAATTAGAAGACTCATACTCATAAGATAAATGTGATGTACACAAATGTGGATGGATTGATAATGAAGAACCAAGAACTTGGTGACTGTGTTAGGGAAAAGAAGCCAGAAGTGGTATGTCTAGCTGAAACCCAATTAGAGAGTGAATTCAGTGCAGATGTGCCTGATTGGAAGGATTATGATGTGTGGAAGAAAGACAGAAGGAAAGTATGGAGGAGGAGTGATGATTATGACTGATAAAAAGGTAAATGCAAAAAGGGTACATTTAGAAAATACAAAAGTGGAAATACTGGAAGTGGAAGTATTGGAAGAACGTGGAGGAAACTTAGACATAGTAGTGATGCACATGCCACCGTGGGCCAGAGCATGGAATAGGGGTGAATATGAACAGTTATTGAGTGAGTCTCTAGATATGCTAAGGAAGATAATTGAGTGGAGAAATAGATTGCTGCTGGTGGGTGATTTTAATTGTGGAGAGGTCAGTTGGGAAGGAATTGATGCAGGGAACACTGTGAATTCCTGGGGGTATAGGCTGATGGAGCTGATATTTGAAATATGTTGATACAGTTAAAGAAAATACAAGAATTAGGGGAAAGGATACACCATCAACACTGGGTCCAATTTTACGAGAAACTGTATTGATATACAGAAATTACCCCCTAAGAAAGAGCGACCACCTAGTTATTGAGATGGAGGTATTGGATGGGGACACGGGGGAAAGAGATAGGCGCTGAATGACCACATCGGTCCTAGTGCCTGGCCTTTGTGCCAAACCTTTATCACTCACTCACTCACTCACGGGGGAAAGAGAAGAGACATACAATATCAACAAAATAGATATAACTATGGGAGAGTGGATTTTGACTCTTGAAGACAACATTTCAGAAATATTGACTGGAATGATATGGAGATGAGGAAAAATAGCCAGGAGAAATGTAATATCTTTGTGAAAGTATATGAAGAGGGAGTCAGAAACCATTTTTCTAAAGTTGCTGCAAAAAAGGAAGGCAGAAAGATTGGTTTAATAAAAGATGTAGGGAGGCACTTGAAATTAGGAATAGAGCAAGGGATAAAGTAAGAAAAATATATACTGAAAAAACTTGTAAAGAGTACAAAGAAGTAAGAAATGACTGTGTAAAATAAGAGGGGAGGAGGAAAAAAAATAAAAGAATATCATTTAAAAAGGCAAGAAAGAACCCAAGCTGTTCTACAGGTTTGTTAATAATAAAATGAGAACAAAGAACAGCATAGTGAGATTGAGAGGTGGTGATGTAAAATATGAAAAAGAAGAGGAAATGTTAACATAATGAATGATAAATTGCAGGTGGTATTTTGTAACAGAAGAGGAATTCCTAGAACCTGCAACAGATTCAACCCCTGAAATTGGAAACAGTAGTAGTTGAGAGAAATGAGATACTTAGTTGATGAAGGATACAGATGTGAGAATGGCAGTGGAACCTGATGAAGTAGTTGGTTGGATCTTGAGAGAATGTGCAGATCAGTTAGTGAGGCCTATTTATGATATAAGGTTTTTCATAGAAAGTGGGGAGCTACCTACTGAATGGGAAGGAGTAAATATAGTTCTATCTATGTATTGCCATAATCCCATAAGGGTGGCCATTTGACTCTGGAGTTATATGTTTTACAGGGAGGGGCACTAACCCTCCACCAACCCACTTGCTGACACATAGGGAACACGTATGGTTTGGTTATATGGTTACCACCCAGCATTGTAAATGGTTTCTTGGCTTACGGGAAACCATTTGGCTTGTCACTCAATGTAAAGCCACCTGTAAAGGAAAGAAAAGCAATAAGAAGTGACAGGAAAGATGGGAGAAATAAGAAGAGAGGAGGGCAGGCACAGAAAAAGAATGATAAAGGCTAAGGAAGAAATAGGCAGCACTACATCAAGTGAGTGGATGACGATCGCCACCACCTACCACCAAATATAGTTCCAATGTATAAAAGTGATGACAGAGAGGACTCGCTTAACCCCTTAACCGCGGGGCGTCACTTTTGTGACGCTTGGGAGCAAGGGATCATACCGCGGGGCGTCGCTTTTGTGATTCTGTGTTATTTTGAATTCACCCGGGCTTCCAAGTGGGGGCTTGTATCATCTATCAGTACTGACAATGTCCAACACTAGTCAGCACTCCTAATCTCATCTGTACTCCCATCCATTGTTGACAATTTAGCCATTTCTCCCCGTTCTTGACTCCCCTCCCTACCCCCCCTCCATTACCCTATCCTCTCGCCTGCCCGGCCATGCTACGCTAAGTAAATCTTCCCTGGAATTTTTCACTGATTTCATCCATTGAAATAAGTCCTATGTCGTATTCTTATACCAAATAATATATACAAGAAAGAAATCAGGTAAGTGAGAGTGCCATACACCTGGAATTGGCTAATTATCACCTGACAACACCTCACGTGCACTCGTTCACTAATTTTCGCTGTTTTTTTCCCCTTGAAATATGCCGTATAATCTATTTTCGTAATAAATATACATGTAAGGAGGGAAGGGGGAAGCCTAAGTGATATTTACATTCACCTGGAACTACCAAATTTATAATGTATTGTCTAGATTTCCTGCCAATCATATCAGTGCTAGACTTAGCTGTTTCAAGAAGTAATATTGGTAACTCTGAATAACCCCTAAACAGGCCTCCAGGCTGGCTGGCCCTGCGTTATCAGTTTACTCTCATCTTCCGAAGTGAGAGGACATATGTTTCATCTTGCTGACTTCAAGGCCTTTTTTCACCCCCATGCAAATGGCTCTGTGACCTTTACCCCCTACTAAACCTCGTGTGGAAAGAGGTAAAGGGCTGACAATTGATAAAAGAGTGACTACGATCTTTCTATTGAGTAAAACAGTGCAAGTGGAATTGTAAATAATGTGTAAATAATGTGTAAACAGCAAGTGAAAGTAATGAATGTAAATATACGTGAACAATGGAAAATAGTTTTATAAGTTATTTCAAGTGACAGTGCACAACACAGTGTAAATAAAATAGAAATGTAAATAACGTAAATAAAATAGAGAACGTAAATAGAAATGTAAATGAGTAGTATTATAAGAATACGAGTATATACCCTAGGAGTAATGAAAGTGAAAGTTTCACTCTAGCATGTCTGAATGCTATGAGTTATGAGAGTGAAGATGAAAATGACATTCACTCTCAATGCCAGTATACAGGATGAGAAAGTGAATGCTACATATTTTACTGAAAGAAATTGAATCCCTACAGTGACAATAAACTAATACTACTGAAGGAAACTTATGGATAAAGACTGTAGATATATATAAGTGTTATATAGTAATAGAAATATAAAGTGTGAGGGGTTTTATGAATAATAAATGACAGACTACCAAGAGCGAACTAGTGCCAGTGCGACGATCAGACGTGCTCGTAATTTCCATTGCTTTCACAGTGTTTTTTTTTTTTGAGTATGGATCCCAAACTACTTGAAAATTGTAGAATAGTGTTTATAGTGTTTGTATCTGGCTGTGGTAATCATATTACGGGTTGTCGGGAAGTGTAAAGTGGAGACTTCGTTACCCTACTTCAGAGGTCTCCACAAGTCCTACGGTAACCGACGAAGGCTCAACAATCATTCCAGGAGAAAGCTGAAGGTATGTGCCATAAGCATATGTAATTTTATTATTCTAGGACTAATAACTGATTTTTGGCAAATATTTTTTGAGAGTCTGTCGGAGCCCAAATAACCCCGCGGCACACGCAAGTCATTGGTAAACAAGCCCGCGGTGTAGGGGTTAACTACAGACCAGCCTCCCTTGCTTGTATAATCTGCAAACTTTGTGAAAATGTCACTTGAAAAAGATGGATAAAATTCCTTGAAGGGCGTATAGTAACAACATCCAAGCAATTTGGATTTAGAGAAGGGTTGTCTTGTGTTACGAACTTGTTGGGCTTCTGTAGCAGAGTGATAGCCATTGTTCAGGAAAGGGAAGGATGAGTAGACCGTATTGACCTGGATTTAAAGAAGGCTTTTAATAAAGTGCAGCATAGAAGATTATTATGCAAATTGAAAACCTGTGGAGATGTACGTGGAAAAATTGTTGAAATGGGTGGAAAATTATTTGAGAGGAATACAAATGAGAACTGTAATATGAGACGTGTAACAAATGAGAACTGTAATATGAGACATGTTTTCCCAGTGGAAAAAGGTAACTAGTTTAGTGTCCCAGGGCTCGGTGTTGGCACCAGTCGTATTCTTTTTCGTTTTCGTAGGCTCCAACATTCTTGCATGCATTGGCCATAGTCACCTAATGCCGGCTCTCCATGCTGCCCGATCTCTGGCAGCTTCCTTATTTAGTCCCTTAACCCTGGGGTCAAGCTCATTGACCTTGTCCCAGGTCTTTTTTGGTCTGCCTGTCACCATCCTACTCCCGACATTAACACTTCTCACTTTCTTCACCCAGTTGTCATCCCTCTTTTCTCTTGACTTACCCAAACCATCCAGATATATGTAAATGACATGCCTGAAGAGTTGAGAACTTATATGAGTTTATTTGCTGACGATGCAAAAATGCTGAAACATGTTAAAGAAGTAAATTGTTGTAAGGAATTGGAAAACGATCCAGATAAACTCTACAAGTGGAATCAAATGTGGAGAATGGAATTCCTATATACATACATACGTCATCTAATCCTATGTTGCCTCATGTGGAGCATATGAGCCCAGGGCTAGGCAAGTTGGTCCTGATATTTAAGATGAGAAAGACCAGCTTCACACATCCCTTAGTGTCATTATGTGAGCAATAAACCCCAACCACCCCATGTGTATAAACCGACACAGGCTCAATCCTGTTTGAGTGCCTTAATTACCCACTAAACCACCAGGCATCTCAACACTGATAAATGTCATGTATTGGAAATGGGAGTCAGTGATAAGAGACCAATGTGTGTATATAGGATGGAAGATGAAATAATAAGGAAGGCAAAAGAAGAAAAGGATCTTGGTGTGACCATATAGGATAACCTACTGCCAGAGAAACATAAAAACAGGATTACTGGAAGAACCTACTGGCTACTGACGAACCTGAGGGTGGCATTTAATTACCGGTATATGGATAAAGAGATGCTGAGAGAGTTTATAGTGACCATGGTAAGACCAAGATTGGAATATGCAGCAGTGATATGGTCATCACACTTGAAACAGTATATCAGTAAAAAAAAAAAAAAGATAGCCACAAAATTGACACCAAGCTTAAGGGAGTTGTTTTGTGAGGAGAGATTAGAAAAGCTGAAATTGCCAACCCTGAGAGAGAGAGAAGGGAGAAGGGAGATTTGATTGCAATGTTTAGAGGAGTAACAGGAATAGAGTGTGTGGGCAGAGAGCACCTCATTATGAAAGATGATGGAAGAACAAGAGAACATGAATTCAAGCTGAAGAAGAGTTGGTGTCTCAGTGATGTAAAGAAATTTAGATTTCCAAACAGAACTATAGACATTTGGAATAATTAGAGGCAAATGTGGTGCAAGCAGAGACCATCTATGTATTTAAGTCTAGATTGGATAATAAACATTAATTTTGTAGAAAAGAGACGGGACAACATGAGCTTGGCTCAAATCCTAAGTACTGTAATACAATTACTGTAGGTAAACACACATACATGCGCACACACGGGAATGGACCCAAGAACAGGAGAAAGAAATTAAGGTATTGCAGAACAAGTTGGAGAGCATCTGCACACGCAGTGCTGAGCAAGAGAGACAAGTTACAGAATTAAAAGTGAGTAATGAATCTGCCTCCAATGAAGTAAAACGGTTCAAGAGGGAAAATAAGAGGTTGGAAGAAGCAAGGAACAGGAGGAAAAATAAACTAGATGAGCATGAATCTAAATCAAGGATGGAAGATGAACACATTAAGGAAATCAAGGAAGAACATAAGGGGTGGAAGAAAATTCAAGAGGAAGGAAATATAAACTTGAAGGAAATTATAGAACAACAAAGAAAGGAGAACCAAGAAAAGGTGAAGAAGGAAGTGGTTAGGCTACTAAGAAGTAGAGACTCTCTTGTCAGGGATGTAGCAGACAAGATAAAATGCATGATAATTTCAGGATTAAGAAAAACATATGACAATAAGATCAGAAAGGGAAAGAGAAGAACTGAGAAAGGCTAAAGAGATAGTATCAATAGTTATGGAGGGTAACAACGAAACTCAAGAAGGGATTGAAGAAGTATCAATAGTTATGGAGGGTAACAACGAAACTCAAGAAGGGATTGAAAAAGTGTTTAGGCTGGGAAGGCATGAGGAAGGAGGGGTGAGGCCACTAAAAGTTAAGTTCCAGTCTCAGGTCATGGTAAATGAAATCATTAACAGGACATGCAAACTATTTGACAAGGAGGGGTTCAAGAATGTCTTGATAAGGAGAGATGTAAATGTGGAAGAAAGAGCCAAAATAAAGGAGCGAGTTAAGGAAGCCAAGGAAAAGACTGAACAGAGAATGGAGGAAGAGAAGACTTCGTTCAATTAGAGAGTTATGGATCAGAACCTGAGGAAGTGGTACCGACAGAAAGAGGGAGAGAGGAGGGAATAAAAAACAATGAAAAAAGTTTAAAAGTGGCATATGCTAATGTACAGTTGATGGTTTAATCTTGGCAAGGCTAGGAATCAATGATTCCTTGAGGTTTGAGGAGCCAGATATTATGTGCTGTGTAGAGATCAAGTTAAGAGAGGATATTGATATCCAAGTGGGAGATGGTAAATACAAGAGACATTAAAGAAAAAATGGGAGGAGGAGTGATGATAGCAGTGAAGGAAAACATAAATGTGGATACTATGAAACTGGGAGAGGGTAAAGCTGAAGTGGTAAATATGAAATTTGAAACTAGAGGGAATGGCAAGAGAGACATTGCAGTAGTAAATGTTCCCCCTAAGACAAGGGCATGGAATGAGGATGAATACCAGGAGATGTTGTCAGACATGGTTAGGTACCTACAGAAAGTGACTGAGAAAACCAACAACATAATTCACATGGGTGATTTTAATTGTAAAGAGGTGAACTGGGACCAATGAAAATTTCATGGGGCAGTATATTGTTCAATATAGCAGTGAATAATGTAATGACCCAGTGGGTCAAAGAAGATGCAAGATTTAGAGGAGCTGACACACCAGCAAGACTAGATTTATTACTAACCAAAGAACCTGACGTAATTGAGTCTTTGCAATATCTGTGTCCTAAAGGAAAAAGTGATCATGTAGTGATTGAGTTCCAAATGATAGGGTGCCAAGATATAAGCTTTATATGGAAGGAAGATACAACTTTGGGAAAGCAGACTTTACACGATTGAGCAAAATTTTTCAAAAATGTGGATTGGAGAAACTTAGAGAAACAAGAGAGATGTAGAAGTGGGACATCTTTATAGCCTAATATAATTCAAGTGTGGATAAATATGTGTCGAGTGTAAGTGGGAAAGAGAACAGGAAAAAGGATTGGTTAAACAGAATGTGTATGATAGCAAAAAAAGATAGGGATATGGCATGGAACAAATGGAGCAAGAGAAGTAATAATAAGAACTTAGGGAATATACAAAAATACTTTGAGAGGAAGAATGGAATTTTGAATAAGGTATAATTGACAAATGTAAGGAAGATCATAAATTGTTTTATAGGTTTGTCAGTGATATTGAAACCAAAGGAAGGAGTCAACAAACTGAAAGTAGAAGGAGAAGTCTATAAAGATGCAGCAATGGAAACTGAAATAATGAACAAATGTTCCCAACTGGTTGTCACCAAAGAAAGTGATTTTGTGCAGGAGGAGGGAGTGACCTGAAATGTAGTGGTAAAAGATATAAAAGTGAAAGTGCAGGAAGTGTATAAATTACTGGAAACTCAAGATGTAAGGTAGGCCCCAGGACTGGAGGGAATCTCTAATTGAGTACTGAAGGAATGCAAAGGTCAACTGGCGGATGAGATTCACGGTTTAATTGTGTGTTCTCTGGAAGAAGGGAAAGTACCTCAGGGGTGGAAGGGGGCCAAAGTGGTACCATTTTAGAAAGGAGGAAATAAGGAAGAGCCCCTGAATTATAGACCAGTGTCCCTGACCAGCTTGTTAGCAGAATTGTGTGAGAGAATCTTGAAAGACAGATGGATAAGATATCTGGGGATGGACATTTTGGCAGAGTCAATTTGGATTCAGAACTAGGAGGTCGTGTGTCTCTAATTTGCTGTGCTTTTACTAAAGGGCAATTGACGTGCTATAGAGTAGTAGCTGGGTGGATTGTGTGTATTTAGATCTGGAGAAAGCCTCTGATAAAGTACCCCATAAGCAAGTAATATGGAAATTGGAGCACATAGGAGGACTGAAGGGGAACCTCTTGGAGTGGATGAGAGACTTCTAGCTAGACAGATGAGGTCAGTAATAAAGGACAATATGTCAAGGTGAAGGGAAGTAACAAGTGGAGTCCTGTAGGGATCGGTGCTGGCTCCCATTATGTTCCTCATGTATGTAAATGATATAGTGAACAGAATGAACAGTTTCGCAAGTCTGTTTGCTGATGATGCAAAGATCATGAGGAGAGTTGAAGTTGAAGAGGATTGTAAAATGCTGCAGGAAGAGCTGGACAGGATTAATGACTGGAGCCGGATATGGGAAACGAAATTCAGTGCAAAAAAATGCAAAATACTGGAAATGGGTTGAAGTATCAAGAGCCCATTATTGAATTATTCAATGGGAAAGGAAGCAGTCACAAAAATGAGAGAAGAGTAGGACCTGGGAGTGTTGGTCCAGGATAATTTGTCACCTGAAAAACATATCATTAAGATTATCAGAGAAACATATAAGGCCTTGACAAACATAAGAGTGGCATTTCATTACATTTATGAAAAAATTGTTAGTGGCTATGATCTGTCCCAGGTTGGAATATGCACAGGTAGTGTGGTCTCTACATAGAAATAAAGATGTAAACAAGATCGAGAAAATACAAAGTACAGCAACCAGGACGGTCCCTAGCGTGACAGATCTATCATGCAAGGAAAGACTAGAAAAGCTGGGTCTGCCTTCCCAAGAAGAAAGAAGAGAGGGGCGACATGATTGCAGTGTTCAGGGTCATAATGGGAGTAGACAAAATTGACAGAGAAGATCTGTTTGTATGGGATAGGGGAGCAACAAGAGGATGTGGAAAGAAACTGAAAACGATAAGCTGCTTGAAGGATATCAAGGAATACTGTACAGTTTTCCACATAGATGCATTGATCTGTGGAATAGCCAGGACAAAGAGATCATCCAATCCAGTGCCGCCCCATGAGAAGCGTAGGAGCCTGGGGCTAGGCAAGTTGATCTTGACTTTTAAAATGAGAGTAACCAGCCTCACTCATCCCTGTGTGGCATCACTTGAGCAAAAAACCTCAACCACCCCTTGGATATAAACCTACACAGGCCCGTATCCAATTGGAGCACCTTAACCCCTCTGTGGCCATAGGTCCGGAATTTTACATGCGTCCCTGGCCAACGCCGGGGCCATTTTCTGAAGTTTCGAAAATTGATTTTTTTCCCTTGCCATATTGAATAGGAAGTTCCGATGCACCTGGTAGTGCATATTTCAGCTTCCTAAACCCATCCTGTGGCATGCAGTCAAACGCAGAAGTTACGTAAATTTAGGCTGCTGATACTTGTCACACGTAGGTATTGCATTGACGCAACATTGCACTTTTTTTTTTTTTTTTTTTTTTTTTTTTAAACCAAAAAAACATTGTCAGTGGTGCTGAAAAGGTGTGAAATAACTAGATATGCATATTTTGAAGTTTTCATTACATAATATGCGAGGTTTGAATGTAAAAAATTATATTGGGAATTTATTTTGCATTTTTACGGTTTATTGTGTTTATGGTAGTATCGACTTATTTTTGGAGTCTGGGTGGTGGAGTTCGTTGGAAAAGGGAGGCAAGACTTTCTGTTTTCAGACCTAAATATGATAAACGTTATCCCTTGAGTGTACAGGCTGGACAATGAGGGTTGAAATGTGAAATGACCTGCCATACGCACCTTGCACGAGCTGATTAGCAGGAAGGGAAAGGAGGTCTTTCCACCCCACGAAAACATCACGTGAACATGGAAGACTTTCCTGTTATGCTGGTAAAAGGCAAAGAATATGTAAAATAATTCAAAAGAGTACAACGAATCAGAGCAAATAGGTATAGATACCAAACAAAAGGAATTTTTCATTTAGTTTCATGTCTTTTTTGTTTATGCCTGTGTTTACTTATAATCGTAAACAGGGTGGTTGTGTGTGTTCTTCAAGGGAGGAGAAAGATGATATTTTCTGTCTGGGTCGAGGTAATGGGTACAACTATGTGTGTTTAGGCATGGCCATGAGCGAAAAAATCGTACATCCATTCGTCACGGCAACTGGTGGTGAACTGACAAATGAGATGTGAGAGCATGAAGTGAAGGTCAGTCTCGTGTCCCAGATGTTCATTCACTTCCTAAAAGTTTACACAGTTTTCTACAAGTTGCATTGCATCAAATAATCCAAACCAGTACAACAAACCTGAGCAAGTAGGTAAAGATACCAAGACAAAAATGTATTTTTCTCTTATTATCATGTCTTTTTTGTTTATGCCTGGATTCATTCATAATCGTAAACAGGGTGGCTGTGTGTGTTTTGCAATGGAGGACAAAGATGATATTTTCTGTCTGGGTCGAGGTAATGGGTATAACTATGCGTGTTTAGGCATGGCCACAAGCAAAAAATTAAAAAATCCACTCATCATAGCAGCAGGCTCTGAACTGCTTGATGGGATGTATGGGGGTGTAGCGTAGATCAGTCTGAAGGCATTCAAAATGTTTGTTCACATCCCCAAAATTTTCGCCATTTTTTATAGGCTGCACTGAAACAATGCCCGGGGCCATTTATCGGCTAAACATCATTTGACGTTGTCAGCCACGAAGGGGTTAATTACCCACTAAACCACCAGGTGCCATAATTTGGTTATATGGTTACCACCTTGTATAGTAAATGGTTTCCTAGTTTACAGGAAACCGTTTGGCTTGTCACTTTCTGTAGAGTCACCTATAGGCAGAAGGAAGAGAAAAAGTGAAGGAGAGTAAGACAGAAGAGGGAGTGTAAAGGTCACCTGTAGGCAGGAGGAGGAGGAAAGAATGAAGAAAAGAAAGACAGAACAGGAAGGAAGGAAGAGAGGAAAGGGAAAGACACCCAGAGCAGCACTTCATCGAGTGAGTGGCCCCACCAACCACCACAAAGAGATCATCCAGTAAAAAAAAAAAAAAATAAAAAAAAAATAGATAAATAAAGCAAAGTTTGATTTGTTGAGAGACGGAGACAGGGCCCCATTAGCGTAGGTCATTTCCCGTATGTGGTAACTAGGTAAACACACACACACACACACACACACACACACACACACACACACACACACACTGAATCACTGGACATAGTAGACATGTGTCACTGCACTCTGCTCAGCTGCAGAACCTAAGTGTCCCAAAAAATGAGTCAGGCGCAGTACTAAACTAAATTATAGACGATTGTAGATAAAGTAGAAGCAAATAAGTGCTGTCCAAAGAAAGTATATCAAATAATCAGAGCCCTAAGGAACTTGCGACGTTAGCAGACGGCGGGCGCTGCGTCAAGTAAACAGACGAGCACTAGGTAAATTCCAATCCCGACACCAGAGATGCTAAACTGTAAGTAGAAAGTATGTGTCTATATGATGCATACTTTCAAGAAGTGCAACTAGGTAAGAGGAAGGGAAACAGTAAAAATCAAAATGATGACTACATAGACCTGATGGAACAGGGTACATTTAATAGATTAGCAGAAAAGGTAAATAAACTGGAAGAGACTTTCAAACTGGAATTGGATGAAATAAGGAAGGAACTGTACCAACAAAAAGGGGAAAAAAATGAGGAACTCGTAAAGGAATTAAACAGAAAAGATGCAATGCTGTAATAGGTGAGCTACAAGCTGAGGTAGACATTCTGAGGAAGAAAACAAATGAAATGGGAAGTACAGTACATAGTCACCCATGAGAGAGTCTTGAAGGAGTATAATAATGATAAAGATATAATTAGACTAGCAGGTAATCTGTTAGAACAAAGCAGATACATTGATAAGATAACTCAAGCAAATGAAATGATGAGAAATTACACAGAGGAAGCACAGAACACATGGGCAGAAGTAGCCAAAACAAGTCAAGATCTAAAAAACAAGCCTGAAGCAAGACATGACAAGAGAGGTGAAAGACATCATAAGGAAGAACCCAAGGCTGATAAAGGAAACAGCTGGAATTAACAATTTATAATCATCACTGGTAAAGATGAAGAAGAAATAAAGAATAGACTTACCAGAGATAACAAGATGGTAGATATAATGAACATACTGAAAGTAGTATTCCTCATATTGAAAGTAGTATCAGAGGAAATCTGTGAGAAAGATGTAGAGGAATTTAAGAGATTAGGGAAATATGAGAGAAACAAGTCAAAGCTGCTGAAAGGAACCTGCCAAAGTATGAACACTGTAGAAGAGGTATTAAAAAAATGCCAACAAACTTAGGAATCAGAGGAGTACAAAGAAGTGTGGATAAAAAGGTGCCTAACTCCAGAGGAATGGTGGGTTACTAAAGGAAAAGAGGGAAGAAGCAAAAGGAAAGAATGTTGCAAGATCAGATGAAAAGAGAAGTAATTTTTTTTTACAAAGTAGTAGGATTAGAAGCAGAAGGAAAGAATGATGCAAGATCAGATGAAAAGAGAAGTAAGTTTTTTTTACAAAGTAGTAGGATTACAAGTAAAAAAATGGCACATAAACAGCAGGGACTAAATAAAAGCAAGATAGACTCAACCAGTGTCTAGTACAATATGTGAGCAATATGGCAAAGTAGATGTACTCAGGCGTAGATGGAATGGTATCCAAATTATTAGAGATAAAAGACTGTATCACAGAAAATGAGCCTCATATTTGTATAACAAACAAAATTAACCCCAAGGATATCAAATGACTCTTTAAATTTGAATGAGCACAATATTTGGTGAGGAGACAGAAATTTGGAAATAGGATAAGGAGTTATGATACTAACAGAGAAAAGACTCCAAGTAAAAAGATATAAAAATAGGCATACCCTCACAAGTAGAATTAGTTGCAGTAGAGATTAGTACATCAGAAGGGATATTAGTTGTTGCAAATCTATATATGCCACCCAAGACATACACATGGGATAGAGGTGCATATGAAGACCTGGAAGAAAAGACAGTTCAGAGTTTAAGAACCCTACTGTACAGAATGGAAGAAGAATCTGAAAGAATTATACCAACAGGAGATTTAAACACAAATAACTAGAATACTGTAGATGTAAAAAGCCATGAAAATTGTTGGGATCAAAAGCTCTTGGATCTTATACAGGAATTTTTGTTAGCAAAACATGTAAAGGAGAACACCAGAAAAAGAGGACCAGAAGACCCCTCATTATTAGATGTCATATTTACTAACATAAATTGGTCCCGTGACCAGGATTCGAACCTGGGTTATTGGAAGGACACAAGTCAAGAGTGAGAGCTGTGGAAATGAGTTATTTAAGAGGAGCCTGTGGAGTCACATGGAGAGACAGGCTGACGAATGAGGATATAAAGGAGCATTGTGGTGTGGATGTGGATGTGATAGGAAGTGTTATGAGGAACACACTGAGGTGGTTTGGCCATGTGGAGAGGATGGAGGGTAAGAGACTGATGAAGAGAATGTATGTGAGTGAGGTGGAGGGGGGGAAGAGGGAGGGGGAGGCCGAGGATGAGGTGGAGAAGTACAGTATATGAGAGAGGGGGGTGTGAGTTGGGAGCGGGGCACTGAAATGGCGGGGGACAGGGCAACTTGGAGGCGATTTGTTTGTGGCCACTCCAAATGGGATTTAGGCGTCTGGCAATAGATAGATAGATAGATAGATATTTACAAGGCAAGAAAATGAAATTGACGATATAATCTGTCACTTTCGGCAAAAGCAACTGTGCAATACTAGATTACAGTTTCAGGATAGCTTGTGATAGAGGTAATGGAAATTACAAAAAGAGGCTAAACTACAAAAAGGGCAACTGTCATGACCTAAAGAAGTACTTTAAGGATATAGATTGGGAAAAGGAGCTGAGAGGACAAGATATAAATGTTATATGTAAAAAAGTCTGCGAACTTTACGAAACAGGAGTCCATAATTATGTCCCATTGCACATAGACACAGAAATAAGGAAAAAGAACAGGTTTAATACTGATTGTAAAAATGCAAAAGAGAAAAGAGATTTGCTGTGGTCCAGATACAAACAACATAAAAATGAGAGAGCATATAACAACTACAAGCAGGCAAGAAGTGATTATACAAAGATAAGGAGAGAAACTCACAGGCAGTTTACGGGAGACATTATAAATAAAAGTACTGATCAGCCAAAGTTGTTTTACAGCTGCATACGAAGCAAAGCAAAAGTTAAAGATAAAATACAAAACATCATGGATGAGGGGAAAATCTGTATCAATGAAGAAGATATTTGTAAGGTACTGCTCTAAAATTTCCAGTCAGTTTTTTCTAAAGAAAGTAGATTTGCGAGAGATGAAAACGAACAAATATGCCTACACATATTAACAAATATACATGTAACGAAGCAGGAGCTTCAGGAAGAGATGAGGAAATTAGACAGGGGAAAAGCCAATGCCCCTGACAAGATTTAGTGTTGGGTATTACAAAAATGTGCAAAAGAGCTAAGGAGTCCATTACATTCAGTATTCAGAGATTCCTTAAGACACAGAAAAGTACCTGATATTTGGAAGACAGCAAACATTGTGCTCCTTTTCAAGAAAGGAAATAGACAAAATCCACTTAACTACTGACCAGTGTCATAAGCAAGATGTTAGAAAAATGGATACGAGGAATTTAGGTAAATCACCTGGAAAAGCACAATATGATAAAGACAAAGTGGTTTTAGAAAAGGGAAAATCATGTGTTATTAACCTGTTAAGTTACTATGATAGAGTTGCAGAAATAATACAGAAAAGAGATGGCTGGGTAGACAGCATATATTTGTATTTCAGGAAGGCATTTGACAGAGTATCACACAAAAGACTTTTTTGGAAACTGCAATCAAGGAGGTATCCAAGGTAATCTGTATGATTGGATGCAAGATTTTCTCAGTGAAAGGGAAATGAGAACAGTGCTCAGGGAAAATTACTCATCATGGAGAGAAGTGACAACTGGAGTTCCACAGGGCTCGGTGCTGGCACCAATTATGGTTTTAGTATATATAAATGACATAGACAGCAACATTGGAAATGGAAACTACCTAAATATGTTTGCTGATGATGCAAAAATACAAAGGGAAATTACAAACACTGACTCTTGCATAGAGCTACAAGAGGAATTAAATAAGCTTCATATAGAGCAATAGATGGCAAATGGAATCCAATGTGGACAAATATCATGTAATAAAATTTGGTAAACATGGAAAAAGACCAGACTGGGACTGTAAGTTAGGAAGTTCAACCCTACATACATCAGAAAGGGAAAACAATTTAGGGGTGATTATCAATAACACATTATCACCAGCTAACCACATAAATGAAAAAGTAAGGACCATGTACACACTACTTGCTAATATACAGTAAGGGTAGCATTCGCATATATAAATGAAGACGTGCTGAGAAAGATAATAACATCTTTCGTCAAACCAACCCTGGACTATGTATCAGTAGTCTGGAATCCGCATCTCAAAAAACACTTAGATAAGATTGAAAAGGTGCAAAGGGCCACTACAAGTTGGGCATCAAGTTTAAAGGACCTAAGCTATGAAAAAAAATTAAATTTGCCAACATTACAGGAGAGAAGAAGAGGAGACATGACTATGTTATATAAATGCATCATAGGAAAAGAGAAAAGAGACGTAAATGAGTATATAGCCTATGGGGAAGCAGCATTAAGAGGACACTGCAGAAAATTGTACAAAAAGAGGGGTGATAAAGACGTAAGGAAATTCAGTTTCCCAATAAAGCAGTTGATCTGTCGAATACATTTTGAATGAAATAGTGTGTGCCAAAACAATTCATTAATTTAAAGGTATGTATGATAAACATGGTTTATCATACATACCTTGAGAAATAAACCATACGAGGAACGTTTAGAAGCCCTGAATCTGTTTACCCGAACTAAACAAGAGGTTACAAGGAGATTTAATTCGTATTCAAAATATTCAAAGGACATGATAACATGGCTGTCGATAAATACATCACAGTTGATTACTTGAATTATACTAGAGGCAATGGGCATAAAGTGATTGGCAACTGATTGGCATTTCTTCTTTAATAGAGTTGTAAATATATGGAACAAACTGCCCTCCAATATAGTAAATTGTAATACTGTGCTAACCTCTAAAGGTCACTTGGATAAGTATCTGTCGTCAGACTCCCAGCTTAATATGTTTACTCCTGAATAAAATGCCTGTGCATACATTTTTTTTTTTTTTTTTTTTTTTTTTTTTTTTTTTTAAGAGCCTGGATCAATTTATTAAATGCAAGTATAGTAAATGCATAGACTAGGATATGCACAGAGAGCCCTGAGTTAATGGTCACTGCTCATACTTTCGACTTGTGATGGGCTGTGGATCACTGAGGGTCCCTGTTAGTCAAGTGACCACCATCGGGATTTTTTTATTGTACCAGGGGTCACAGCTTCAGGAGGTGACTTGTGTACGTGTCCCACATGGGAAAGATCCTTGTCACAGTGGAGTGAACGGAGCTGGGGCCTGATTAACTGCTACCTACCTTAATAGTGCCAGGCAAGACTGCTGTGCCACCCCTGAACATCCACACTGTGCACTGTGCATTTTCCACACTGTGTCCACAGATGCCTCTTTAACGCAACATACCCATACATAGTGTCATGCGTTAGATATTTATTTGATTATTCATTTTACTTTACTACTTTCTCTTTCAGGTTATTCATATTAGTAGCTTATAGATAAAGTATTATAGAATGTAGCTTTTCCTTTTCAGTCTTTCCTATGAAATTTACATGTCAGTTTTTCCATGCTGCATGGTGGTTTTTCTCACTTTTTCTTGCCAGTAGTAACTGGAGGGTTTGGAGGTGGGGGGAGCCTTCTTGCTTTAGTATCATTATCCTTCAGCTTGTAGAATTAGATCTTGTAGTCATAGTCTACTCTGTAACAAACAGCCTTGAAAGGATCATAAGGTCTGTTGCTGTTTGTTTTCCTTTGTACTCCCCGGATGTCCCCCCCCCCCTCCCCAGGCCATCTCTCCACCTCCCCTTACCCTATTGGATCCTGTCTTCTGTGTCCCCTCCCACCCAAACTATCCCCATACCCCCTCTAGACTATACTGGGTGTGTGTGGAAGACATTTTACCTCCCTCTCCCCCTCTTCTGATGTCCACCACACACTCCCTCCCTATTCCCCCTCATTTCTCAAGGACGTCCCATTCTCGCTTATAGTGAGGAGTGACTTTTTTTTTTTTTTTATTTTTTTTTATGGTCATTTGTGCAATAACCATTAGACATATGAGAATGAAATATTCATTTTCTGGTGTGTGAAATCAAGCTCTTTGAATCAGTTAGACCAAAATTTCCTTTGGTGCAATTTTTTTTCTCTCTCTCCATACATGAGGGGTAACAATTTTTACAGTACTCTATTTTTGGTGTTCTTTGACTATCGATATTGCGGTAACCATAAGTCCTATGAGAATGAAACATACACTTTCGGGTGTATAAATTCAGGTTCTTGAAACCTGTTTAAAAAATTTTTACCATAGTGAAAGTTAAGAAATCAGACCCTTTTTGCAGATCTGGGGATAGGGGGCTGGGAGATTTGCGGTCTTAAGGGGTTACGGGGTGGCTCCTTGTCACACAGTGTTCCTCCTACAGGCTTCTGTCTTTCTAACTCACGCCCCCTTCTTGCATATCTCATCCTTTGTATCCCCTTCACTTGCCCAACCTCCACCCACTCATGCATTTTCATGGTCCTGTTAACCAGAAAAAAAAGCCTGGAGCTGAAGGGGTGGATAGGAATCCAACTTTCTGTATTTTGCATAACCATGAAAACATGGTACCCTGCCTTTCAGAATGTTTTTACAGTATGTACTTTTGTGTATGATATTTTTGGTTTCAAGGTTATGGGACAAATAGACGTCAGAGTGCACATTGACACTGTAGTACTGGATTGAACAAACCTAATGGTGCCAGTAATCTACAAGCACATTAATTGTCTTGGATCATTCACTTATCCAGCTTTCCATCCTGCTTTTGACTTGCAGTGGGTCGAGGTGTCCATTGAAAGACAGGTGCACCAACAAGAGATTCCAGAGAAAGGAATATGCGGATGTAGAAGTGTTCAATGCTGATGAGAAGGGATGTGGATTACGTGCACGCTCCTCCATGCCACCGTAAGTATTGCATAAAGTCTTTTATGTTTCAGTGAATATTGCACTGTTTACCCTCACCTGGTTTGAAGCCTTATACAATACTGAAATCAAACATCTGATTTCCATATTTAATAACTGAACAAGTAGGTTGCTTAACTTGTACAGTAGAACCCACAGACTTTGGGAAGTGCTGTAGATAGTAGAACTGTCTCCACAGACTTCCATACAGAAAGCATTCACCCATTCATGATGGACGTATATTGTTGAATCCATGTTATGTTTTGTATGTTTGTTTGTTTTTTCAGTTTTCCAAATTTTTTGTAAATGGTGTGCATTTACATAGGCTGTGAATTGTCATAAACTTTGAAGCTTATAATTTTGTAACAGGTATAAACACAGGATTATGGAGGTGTGGATAGGTTTGGTGAGGTACTGTAGTGCTGTATATGAGCCCAAAGTACTTGTTACCGTATACACACATTTCCCAAGCATGTTAGACTGAGAGAGGTGTAGGAACTGGTTTCATAGTTGAGAAACTACTTCCTGTGCTAAAACAGTTTTTTCAGGATACTTTTTAGTGCCATGTTCGCTGCTTTATCAGTACTGTACATCTGTCTGTCTTGCCAGATGCCATAATCCCGTAAGGGGTGGCCATTTGACTTTGAGTTATTTGTTTTACGGGAAGGGGCACTTACCCTCTACCGACCCACTTGTTGACACATAGGGAGCACGTATGGTTTGGTTACATGGTTACCACCCAGCATAGTAAATGGTTTCTTGGCTTGCAGGAAACCATTTGGCTTGTCACTCAATGTAAAGCCACCTGTAAAGGAAAGAAAAGCAATAAGAAGTGACATGAAACATGGGAGAAATAGGAAGAGAGGAGGTATATACAGTACATATTTAAGGATGACCATAGACAGTCTCATCTGTATAAATAGACAAAGTTTAGTCATGTCATCTTTGCCAGTCATATGTTTTAGGTTTAGAAAATAGAAAAATACAGCATAATTTAAGTTAGGTGTTGGCACTACATAAGATGCAGTGACACTAACATTACCACTGTTACACTAATATACAGCATAGTTATTAGCTTTGCTTTGTATGTAGTGTGAAGTTAACCAGATTCAAGGGTTCTATTGTACTTTATATATATATATATATATATATATATATATATATATATATATATATATATATATATATATATATATATTATATATGTATATATATTATATATGTATATATATTATATATATGTATATATATATATATATATATATATATATATATATATATCCTGTATATATATATATGTATAAAAAATCGTGGTGAGTTGTAAATACAGTACAGTACCTGATAGATAGATATTTAAATTCTCTCTCTCTCTCTCTCTCTCTCTCTCTCTCTCTTTCTCTCTCTCTATAATGAATTTACAGTTTGTTTTGACTAGCATTGTAGATGTATGGCATTTATATGTTTATTTTTGCATGTTAAGAAGGTATGATAATGGCTCTTTTTTCCATTGGTGTGAATGATTGTGGTATGCATGAGATTATGGAAAGGTTGAAAATATACATTAGCTGCAGCACTATATCCCATGATTGCCAGGATTTCACATTAGGTAATGACATTAGTGTAGGATTACTTTTCAACTTGGGTGAGACGTGTTTACGTTTTAGTGTCATGACTGAAAAGTTTGATATGTGGTGTTTTTATCAACAAAGCGAAATTTAATGAATATTCACTTTCTGCGTCACAAGACCTATACCAGCTTATTTGTCAGAGTAAATTTAAGTTAAATGAATCATCATTGTTATGTATGATATTCATAGTTTACAAAATCTGAAAAAATACTGTACAGTTAGTACTCTAGAAGATCTGTATATATATATATATATATATATATATATATATTTATATATATATTTATATATATATTTATATATAAAAGTATATATATATATATATATATATATATATATATATATTTATATATATATATATATATATATATATATATATATATATATATATATATATATATATATATATATATATATATATTTATATATATATTTATATATATATTTATATATAAAAGTATATAGTATTATAGACTTTGATAGGCTATGAAACAGCTTATTTTGTATGCAGCATTTTCTGTGCAGATTCAGACAGTTTTATCATTAGATACCAACCATTGCATTGTAAATAAATATTAACAGTGGTGAAGTTTATGAATTGAAAGGTACTACTGAATGTGCAAATTTCCAGGAAATATTTCCTGTGCCTCAAAGGCCTGTGACTTCAACAAGATGGCAGTGCATGAGACATAGCCAGTATGACACTGAATGCCATCAAAATGAAGGTGGAATCTACAGTTCTTGGAGAAAGCTTGGCATACGCTGGTGGTGGTGTTGTAGTGACACCCACAGCCTGGTAGAGCAAGTGGGATAGGCTCTTCTCGCACCACTACAACCATCACCTACACTATCACCACTACCTCTGCCCATCATTTTTGGTGTTCGAACCCCTTGTCATCTCGCCCAGGGTTCAAGGTATAACAGGTTTCTGTAATGTGAAAATTTATAAGCCATGCCACATCACTGAGAATTATTTTGGTTATATTAATCTTGAAAATTTGTTAACCGTTGGAAATCAAGGGAAATCAACTTGGCATATTAGTTTTGTGATTACTGCACTTTCATATCACCTACCTTTCTTCTATCTATCTATCTATCTGTCTGTCTATTGCCAGACTCCTTAATCCCACAAGGGATGGCCACAAACAAATCACCTCCATGTCACCCTGTCCCCCGCCATTTCACTGCCCTGCTCCGAGCTCACACCCCCCTCTCTCATATGGCTCTCCACTCCATCCCTCCATCTCATCCTTGGCCTCCCCCCCCCCCCACCTCACTCACATATACTCTCCTCGTCAGTCTCTCGCTCTCCATCCTCTCCACATGTTCAGACCACCTCAGTGTGTTTCTCCTAACGCTTCCTATCACATCCACACCACAACACTCCTTCACTTCCTCATTTGTCAGTCTGTCTCTCCATGTGACTCCACATGCTCCTCTCAGATAACTTTCCAACAAGGTCCAAGCTTCACTTCCATACGTTAGAGTTGGTATCACAATACTGTCATGTAGTAATTTTTTTCACTTCCATGCTCACTTCCCTGTTTCTTATCACTGCTTTCAAGGAACCAGCAACCTTTCTTCCTTGTTGTACCCTTTCAAGCACTTCACCCACTAAACTTCCATCCTTCCCCATCAGACTACACAAGTACTGAAATGCACTCACATTTTCCATTTCCTCCTCATCCATCCTCACTGTATATTCACCGACTTCATTTCTCTCGAAGACCATAACTTTACTTTTCCCTACATTGACCTTTGGATTCCATTTGTTACACACAGTCCCAGACTCATCCACCAAGCCTTGCAGCTCCCTTTCAACTTAACTTAACAACACAGTATCATCTGCAAACAACAGTGCAGGTAGTTTCCACACACTGCCCTCTCTCATTACGGCTGCTTCATCATCCACTGCCCTACCTTGTATGTCTTATAACCCCATCCATTTATAGATTGACCAACCTTGGAGACATGACACATCCTGTTTCAATCCAACCATCAAATAGAAAAATTCACTCAGTTCACTCTCGACATGCCCTGCAGCCTTAGCATCCTCATACATACTCCTCATGGCATTCAACAACTTCCCAACTACTCCATATATTCTTAATACATTGGACATTGCTACTCCTCACCCTGCCCTAGGGTGGGAATGGAGGTCCAGATGATGATGATGACTTTCCACAATCCTTGTCTATCCACCCCATCATATGCTTTCTCCAGATCCTTGAAGGCCACATACAACTTCTTTCCTTTCTCTAGAAACTTTTCCACTAAAGATCTAAAAATGAATATTTGATCTACATACCCTCTTCCCTTCCTAAAACCTCCCTGTTCTTCTCCAGCTAATTCCTGTTATTTCCCTAACTCTGTCAGTAAATATCCTGCTATATACTTTTCCTGTTACACTTAGAAGACAAATGCACCTATGATTATCACACACTTCTTTTTCCCCTTTTCCTTTGTACGGGGGAATAATTATACCTGACTTCCAATCCTCCGGGACTCTGCCTTCCCCCCAGGCCAATCTGCACATCTTCCACATCCATTCTACAACTATCTCTTCCCCATGCTTCAGCATTTCGCCACACACTTCATCAATTCCTGGGGCTTTCCCCATTTTGACTTTTTTTATTGCTTCCACAACTTCCATCCTACTGATTTCTTCCTTTCTTCTCATATCCCTCTATCTCCCAGCCATTCTTCAGCCACTTATAGTTGCATTACTTTCATTCTTTATGTTCAGCAATTCCTTTCCCATTCACTGTTACGCGTTTCCCACCCTAGAGATTGGTACTATTCCTTTCAGTGTAGCTGGAGGGTTTCATTTCTTGACAGTACATTCTGATACATGTTAAATCTCAGGTACTTTTCTTACTTTATAATATTGCTTTTGTCTCTTTCTCACCTAATAGTGGGGTCCAGGAGGTAAAAAACAGCCCTTGGAGTCATTACTCCACCTCATAGGCACAGACATCCACACTTACGCACTTCACACTCTTGCTTGTCACTATGTTGTATGCTTCCAACCATTACTCTAAGAATCTTAGACTTACTCTAGTAGTTACTCATAATCCATGACACACTCCTGATTTTACCTGATTGTTACTTGGATTTTATAAGTTCTGAGAAGACAGATTATAGACTTCATTTGCTGTAGGAACTTTATGGCTTCTTATATTCCAAATTATTCTAGCTAGGATGAAATGACTACCTCTCCACTATGTTGCCAGAATCTTGAAACCAGTTTCCAATTTTATTTTAAAATTTGACACACATACATCTGTCTTCAGTATTTATAGGCTTATACTGTTTCACTTCACATTATCAGTTCTTGCATAAAATCATTTTTATCATAATATCTTCACACATTTTGAAAAGTATAATTTAGCCATATTGAAGTGTTGTTCTGCTGTTTTTTGTTAAAATGTGTGCAGACCACACACACACTCCAGTACTTTATCAGCTGATTGATTAAAATTCTCTTTGCAGTTCCATTTAGATTCAGAATTCTGTGTGTTCTATCCAGAATTAGAATTCCCTGTGTTGATTAAATTTTCACTGGAGAATACTTTCTACTAATTTATCAATTCTTTGCCTGCTGTTAACTATTTGCTGATATTCAGAACTTGCTAATATCCTTCTTTTCCCACCAAACCAATTTTCTCCAGCCTGTTCATCATCAGTAGTAATATTTCATATTGTACATTGATAAAATTGTACATTGATCTGATCCCAAAAGATGAGTATTGTGATGTAACTGTCATAGTAACTGCCCTTGTTGTAGTGACTTATCATCAGTCTTAGATGCTGTATTAATGGGATCCATGCAAAACTGAATTATATCATAGAACCTTGATATAGCAATAATGAAGTTGAAATTTTATGCTTGTAACTGATTTGTTTAAAGGCGGGCTTCAATTTGATTTTTTATTTATTTATTTACTTATATTTTTATCTCCTTCCTGGATGGGCCTTGTAATATAGACAGAGTTACTCGGGAATATACTGTAGGTAACAATAAAATTATACTGAACAAATTTTCTGAACATAAGGATATTATTAGAAACGTAACGCCCACCAGAAAATGCGGAAGTGGGTGGAGTGGGGGCTGTATGCAAACCTGGTCTTTCCATTTAACACTATTAATTTAGCTGGATAAATTGCATCCACCTCAGTAGTGGAATATTTTTGTGCTAAGTACTGATATTCTGTACAGCTGTCTGTTTAAGTACATGTTTTAGCAAACTTATTTTTTGTAAAAGTATTGTTTATTGTGACATTGCCACTGGATGACATCACCGACAGCAATTGCAGTCACATAATATAAAACTGGGTGGGGTATGCCTATTAAAAAAATTAGTATGTGATTATACAGGGTGTTTCTGAACTCTGCCATCAACCTTTGAGGATCAGTTAAGTAGTGGAAAATAAATTCCTTTTGTTCTATAAAGTTCTTTCTAGAATTGCGTAATTTTGGAGATAGACAACTAGAAATAAATGTAACATAACAGAGGTGCCAGACCAGTGTTAAACATCCAACATAATGACATTCCGGTTTCTTTGTGAAATCAAACACATTTGTAGTGTTGGGAGTACATGTTTGCATGGTTTGAAGAACGTCAGCCATGTATGTAACAATATGGTGGTTATATTATTGCATATTTTGGAAGCCAAAGTCTGTGTCAGGTGTCCAAACACTACATGGTGGCAGTCATTGGTTGTGGAGCATGACTGGGTACCAGGTACTGATTCATTTGGAATCTGAAGTACTGTAGCATAGCTCAAGCCAGACTGAAGATATGTCAAAAAACTCTGTTCTAATTGTTAAACATTGTAGTAAAGATTAATGATGGTTCTATCAGCATTAGGCTGTACTAGGAGGTACCGAACATAAGCTAGTTGATGGAAGATGGGGTGGGGAGGCGGAGTGGGAGGAGGAGATGGGGTAGGGAGGAGGAAGGTGGAAGGAGGTACCTGTGTTCGGAATGGGGCTCAGTATGTGTTTGTTCTGGCTTGGGAGATGCTAACAGATTTAAGTTAATGCCTTGTATCTCATCAGTGGCTCATTTTTTTGGATTCCCTCATAGAACACTTTGGGTTTATTTTGTAATGGGTAATTGATCCTCAATGTTTGGGGGTGAGCTTCAGAAACACGCTATATATGCTTAGGACTTCTCGTTTGTGTATCCACTACTGTTAGGCTGTTGCTTTACTATTTCTTCTCCTTGTTGTCTTCCTGTAAACACAAAATTGGCTTCAGAGTGTTTGAAGTCAAATTAATGCCTTTGATCTTGATAAGAATTGAAAAAAGCAAACTAAGGAGCATTTTCAGTTAAGAGTGCTGTGGCATGGAAAACAGAATAATTTTGCATACCTAATACTCATAGAAAGGAGTAATATTTCAAGTAAATGGCTTCCCTTATAAGTAATAAGCTTTGTTGCAGCTTAATAACAAATATTGTTTAATAACCATTTGTATAATGTTTATAATAATAAAGGCGAGTGTATGTTTGTTACCTATAAACTCAGCTCCCTTCTGGTCTACCCCCGCATATGATACATATTCTGAATCAGCATGATCCAGGGAGTGTTTTGGTATATAATTTATTAGGATTAATTGTATTTTGAAAAGTCACATTAGGTATATTTGCTGAAGGCTCAATCAGCCCTTCACAGGAGCCAGCCGAAAAAGTCCACCCGGAGGGCGGACCTTTTCAGCTAGTGAAGAATGAGTTGATAATGACTGTTTTTATGTACTGTATTTTATATGGTAATTCATGAGTCATATTCCTTTACTGTACATGACATTTCTTTATCATATTATGTAAATTAGGAAAATATACTGTTTGCCTTTGAACTGTGTGTCTGTAGTTAGTGCTGTAATTACTGTTTGTTATTATATATTTGGGGTTATCATCAAAACTTGTTACTGTTATTTTGTACCTGTGCTGTATAAATGTTTTGCTATTATGGATACATTGACAGCCGATACTTAATATCATTGCAGTCTGGTGTTTTGAGCTGAGAGAAATTCTAGCATTTAGAAAGTATAAGCTCTCATTGTTGACGTCTTAGTTGCTGTGGACTGTCTTAGACTTAACACAGACAGTATTATATGACTGAGAGAAGTCTTAGCAGTCTGGGAGTTGAACTTTTATAGATCCTTTGTTATATAGAAGGATCATCACTGATACTGTGTTAGACATTCCTGTAAGTCACATATATTGATTGACAAACCTTGTTATCATGTGCATATGGTGATATGTTTTATTGCTGGGATTATTTTCCTGTTTTAAAAGAGGTGGAAGCAGTTAGAAGGAAGTTTAGATCAATTAATATAAAATTTATGGACAATTATTTTTACATGAAAAATAATCTTCATCATCACCATCATCATCATCATCATCATCATCATCATCATCATCATCATCATCATTGTCATCGTTGGCACCATCATGATGATGATCATCATTGTTGTTGTTGTTGTCATCGTCACCATCATCATCATCATCATAGTAATAATAATAATAATAATAGTAATAATAACAATAATGGGTCAGTCTTGAGGCCCCCCTCCCCTTTCTGTTTTTTCATAATGCTTGAAGATCTCTCACATGACTAAAAATGGACTCCCATAGGAGATGTTGCATGCTGCTGACTTGGTTGCTTGCAGAGAATGAAAGGGAAGCAGATGAAGGATATAGGTAATGGAGAGACGGAATAGGGCAAAAGGGTTTGAGGGTATCATCATCATCATTGTCTAGACCTCCTTTCCTACCCTAGGGTGAGGTGAGGAGTGGCAGCATGCAGACAGCCAAAGTTTGCCTTATTCAGTGGGCCATGTTTCCGTTCACTGATCATTCAAGCATACAGAATCCTGGCTCCAACTGATAGACCAAAAGATTTCACCACATGCTGTAGCTTCATAAATGTGGATAAAACAAGTAATCATATCTAGGACTGGTGGTGGTACTGTTAAAGCAGATTGAGTGTGACCATGTGCAGTTTGCCACAAGGGTGTGGAAAGTTACTTCATTGTGTGCATTGTTTGTGATAAGTGGGTGCATAAGAGTAGCAGTGGTATCAGAGGCAAACTGTGAAATAATGCTGAATTTATATGTGTGGTGTGTCAGGGAGAGCATGTAGAGATTGTCAGGCACGAAATGATGGATCTTGCTGGAGAGTTCCTTGAGTGTGTGTGGGAGTTTTGTTATTTAGGGGACATGTTATGTGCTGTTATTTGGGGGACATGTTATGTTCTGTGACAAGGGTAAAGAGTGGTTGGAGGAAGTTCAAGGAGCTGCTGCCTCTCATAACACTGAAAGGGTTCTCCATCTGTACTAAGAGTTATTTGTATGTGGCATGTGTTAGGAGTGTAATGCTGTATGGTAGTGAGACCTGCACAGTAAGGGAAAAGGATATTCATTGGCTTAAATGTACAGAAGTGACTGTGATTAGGTGGATGTGGTAGGTGGGAGTGCTCACCATCCACTCACTTGATGTAGTGCTGCTCTCAGGTGTCTGCCCTATCCTCTCCTCCATCATTCTTACCTTCCATCCTTTTCTGTCTTTCTTTCCTTCATTCTTTCCTCATCCTTCTGCCTATGGGTGACTTTACACTCCCTCTTCTGTCTTTCTTTCCTTCATTTTTTCCTCTTCCTTCTGACTGTGGGTGACTCTACACTGAGTGACAAGCCAAATGGTTTCCTGTACACTAGGAAACCATTTACTATGTTGGGTGGTAACCATATAACCAGATTTTGGTGCCTGGTGGTTTAGTGGGTAATTATGGTGCTCCATTCGGATTGAGCCAATTCAGGTTTATATCCTAGGAGTGTTTGGTGTTTATTGCTCACAAAATGCCACTCGGATGAGTGAGACTGGTCACTTTCATCTTAAATGTCAGGACCAACTTGCCTAGGCCCAGGCTTCTATGGCACTCATGGAGAAACACTGGATTAGATGATGAAAGAATGAATGAATTATTATTTTTACTATTATTAATGTAATTGCTTTTATTCACTTTCATTGCTCCCACCTTGAATTTTGCTTTAAGCTTTGGTTTTGAACTGATATTTCAATACATACGAGTAAAGAGTATGCGTTCATTGTTTCATAGCAATGGTGTGATGTAATTTTGTATTCATGGAAACTTTTTCATTATGTGAAACTTCCTGTGCCATTTATCAGTGGAAAATATGGTGATGACGATGATGAATGATTCCACGACATAATATGTTGTCAGACTCAGAAGAATTACAAACAATGTATGTGAGATGAAATCAAACTCTGTGGCTTCTGTTTTTATTGTAGGGGGAACTCTTGTAGCATGTCACAATGATTTCATAATTAGGCTTCATGGGATTACAGTATACTTATTTGTTACTTTACATATTTCTGTACAGAAGCATCAGTGTTGTTTTGTCACGATTGTGGTTAAACTGTTTGTCCCTCAGTGATTGGTTGCTGTAGAAGAGATTTCTTAGTATTGTATAGTGTAGAACATCTTTGGACTTTGGGGAAGTGGAAATGAAAAAACTCTTAGTACAGTATGAGTTATTACTGGTCTCATATCAAGAGATGAGTTCATACTATGTGAAAATTACTGTATACACACTTAGGAGTCATAGCTACTGTATTTCATTCAATAGTCTTTGTACAGTAGTTTATCACCATCATTACATTTATCTCCCCTCATGTAGATGGAGAGGGGTAGGATCTTAAAAAAAAAAAAAAAAAAAAAAAAAGAATGATGATGTGGGAGAACTGCCAACAGAATGCCCAGTGAAATGGGCCTCAAAGTTATTCACACATTCAAGCCTGTGGATGATACATGAACAGTTGTATGGCCATTGTAACAGGGTGTGCTATTGATACTCATATTTCTCCCTGTTTTGTACTTTCTAGTTTAGGGATCCAACCTCTACCCATTCTTGGGAGTAGAAAATAAGGTCAAGATGATGATAATGGCATTACAGTCATGGTGAAGGGATATTTTTTAAGTTTAAGTTATCTCTGGGATGATTTAGCAGTTTCTTATTCACTAATGTAATCTGGTTTGTTTTTATTAAAGTTAAATAGTCGTTCAGTGAGGTTATAGAAAGTTTTGCATATACGTTTGTGGATGTAATATACTTGTTCTTCTGTACACAGGTTCCTCTGTGTCATATGTATGATACTAAATAGCATATCATGCAGTTAGTTATCCTGTCATGGTTCTAAAAAAAATGATTTTAAGATTTGCCTGTTCTTAAAGGAGACTAAACAGATGTCTGCTCTTGTGAAATATCTGGGCTGTATAACAGTTCAGTTATAATGCTAATATAACAGTTTAGAATTAACGTTATTGAAATATGTGAAATGGTTTGATATTTTATATCTTATATATTTAGAGTCTTTTGTATTGTTCACGGAGAATTAGTTATAATTCATACATTGACTTTATATATATATTTTTTTTTCACTCAAATGTCGGGACCAATTGCTTAGCCCCAGGCTCCTACGCTCCTCATGGGGCAATGTAGGATTGGTTGATGGATGGAATAGTAATTGCAGTTTTTCAGTACAAAAATACTGTACCATAATTACAGTGCTAGCTGTGGAGTGTAATGGACATTGTGTATAACTGATTCTAGCAGAGCACTGCTTCTGATTGTACTGTATTTGTCATACATGTTACATTTCATATTTTATCCAGTATCTTTTGACATTCAGACAATTGTTCGATATTATGTAATGCTCTTTTGTTTACGATTATTATCTAGTCATTTTTACATCTCATCTTACATTTCATACTGTTATTAGTGCTACACACCTCTCTCAGCCCCATCTTCCTGGGCTTTTCCCAAGCTTTTGTGCAAGTTCAAGTGTGTGCTACTTTTTCCAAATGTACAGTAGTATTGTACTCCGCTATCTCTGGTACTACTTTTTAATTGTTTTCATATTTATATTGCCCCGTATCATAATTTTTACTGCTTTTCATAAGCCCCTTGACCTTACCTTTTCTGGTGTTATTTTTGCACGTGGTAGGTGGAGGCACACCATCCACTCACTTGATGTAGTGCTGCACTCTGGTGGCTACCCTTTCCTCTCATCCTTCCTTTCCATCATTCCTTTTACATCATTCTTTCCTTCAATCTTTCCTCCTCCTTCTGTGTACAGGTCACTCTACACTGAGTGACAAGCCAAATGGTTTCCTATACACCAGTAAACAATTGATTACCCTGGATGGCAACTATATAACCAAACTATGGTGCCTGGTGGTTTACAGTAGTGGGTAATTAAGGCACTCCAACCGGATTTAGCCTGTGTTGGTTCCTATCCAAATGGTGGCTGGGGTTTATTGCTCACCTAGTGCCACTGAGGGATGAGTGAGGCTGGTCATTATCATAAATGTCAGGACCAACCTACCTAGATCCGGGTTCCTATGCTTCTCATGGGGCAACACAAGTTTGGATGATGGATGGTTGGATAGCAAAGTTCATGGCCTCTTAATCTTTTCTCATTTGGTGTAATGTGGCTATTACCATGGTTCACATTCATTGTCATCGCTAAGTATTTTCGTTAATTTCTGAAATTGATTTGATATCTTAAGTTTTCGTTCTCACATCTTTCTCACATCCAGACCGCCTCTTCCTCCTTTGGGCAGGGTGAGGAGTAGCAGTGTCCAGACAGCCCAAATTTGCCCAATTGCTTCCATTCACTCACCATTCAAGCCTCCAGAATCCTGGCTCTATCTGATTCGCCACGTTCTTTAGCTTCATATACACGTATCCAGTAGAGTCAATCCGGACATTGTCACGTTAAAAGGGGTGCCAAATCTCTGATCAAGCGCTTCTCCTCACAATACTTATTCAGCCAGCACGATCTCTTGTGAGTCCCCTGGCCACACTGACTTCCAAACCTCTCTTCCTCACACTCATTCACCATATCCCTCCACGTTCTCCTTGGCCTCCCTTGCCTCCTCCGTCCTTCAAATTCGCTCAGATATACCCTTTTCACCACTCTGTTGTTATCAATTCTTTCCACATGACCATACCATCTCAGTACACTCTCTTCGATTCTGGTGTCCATAGACTTCCTCACTCCACACCTTTCACGAATCACATTATTTCGTATCCTATCTACACCCTGTACTCCACATACATTCCTCAGTAGTCCCATCTCCACTGCTGTCACTCTTGACTTCATTTTCATGCCACACCATAGTCTCACATCCATATGTTAAAGTTGGCACTAACACTCCTCCACATGCAGCTGCCACACTCAAACCTCTGTTTCTTCTCAAGGTCTTCATTGCACCAGGTACATTCCTTCCTTGTGTCACTCAACTTTCCACTTTTTTTGCACATTTTCCTCTTTTTTTTCTATCACTGTACCAGAATATTTGAACTCTCACCGATCCCAGTCTCTCTCCATTCACTATAACGTCGCACTTGGAGTCACTTTCTTTCACAATAACCATCACTTTACTCTTTTCTACATGTACTCTCAAGACATGACGCTCACAGACATTGACAAAACTCTGCACTAGTCTACCAAGTAAGTCCAGTATTTGCAAGTAGTACTGCATCATCAGCATACAACAAGTTTGAGATATTCCATCCATCACCATTCATTACCAATGCCATCCCCCTCTTCATTACTTGTGTTTTTACTTCTCTCATCACCCCATCCATATATATACTGAACAACCATGGGGACATCACACAACCTTGATGCTTGCCCACACTGATTGTGAACCATTTACTTAGATGCCCATTAACCCTAAAGCCCTGTATACACAGTGCCTAAAACACTGCCTGAAACAGTGCTAGGAACATGTCAGGAACATGCTAGATACATACTTCCAAACATGTCACAAACATGTTCATAAACTTGCCAGACTAAAAAGCTTCACAATGCCGCAAACACCAGTGATGATAGCATGTCTCGAAACATTTTGATGGGTTTGAACATCCAAATGAGATACAGTACTTTGAAAATGTATGCAAACATGTCCGAAGCAATGTTTCTAACATGCTTCAAAACTTGCATCATGCTCGATGCTCGTGTGGATGGTGCCTTACACATGCTTCACTACCATCATAAAAACTCTTGACGGCACCTAGCAACTTACCATCTACATCGTACATGTGCAAAACCTTCCACAATCCTTCTTTGTCTACTTTGTCATATGCATTTTCCAGATCCATGTATCCCATAAACACCTTATAGTCCTTTTCACAAGCTTTCTCCACTATCTGTCCCACTGCATATATTTGATCCACACATCCTCTGCCACTCCTAAAGCCACCCAGTTCATCATTCTCTCTCTCTCTCTCTCTCTCTCTCAATAGCATCATCATCATCAGGACCTCCTTTCCCACCCGAGGGCAAGGTGAGGAGTAGCAATGTCCAGACAGCCCAAGTTTGCCCACTCCAGTGAGCCACACATCCATTCACTCATCATTCAAGCACCTAGAATTCTTGCTCTATCTGATTTGCCAAAAACTTTCACCACATTCTTTGGCTTTACATAAACGTATCTGAGTCAGTCATTATTGACCTTTCATGTGATGCATAAACCACTTTCATATACTCTCCTGCTGTATCTTTCTACATTGTTCTAAGCCCTTTCCTTTTCTTTCCGCCCGCCAGACCCACTTGTACAGTATTTGTTAATGAGTTTCCCCCTCTGAAACTGAGCAACCCAGAAATATTTTTCTGTAAATTTTTCTCATAACATCTTCCAGTACATCAGATTTTTCATTAGTGATTTAATTTGTCCAACTATCCTTTCATGTCATTCAGCAGGTACTTTTGAAGTAAATATGTTTGACATTTTGTTTTTTTAAATGCAGATATCTTTGTGCTTATAGACCTCTCAGATCTCTTCACCTCGTTTAACATAATTCTGTAATTGCCTGCATCATACCAGTCAGCACTCTACCATATAAACTTTTCCAACCATACACAATAATGTATTGCGTCTATGGTTCTGTCACTCTTTCCCATATACAGGTTTACTGGTTCATCTTCATTTCATTTTTGTAAAAACCTTTTGACATCCATGCTATGCTAAAAAGCTTTTAAACCACTTTTAGTATCCATCCCTCCACATTTTCTGACTTGGAATAGTCACTGCTGGTACCACTCCCATCTAAAGTTTTCACCGCTGAACATCCCCCCCCCCCTCTCTCTCTCTCTCTCTCTCTCTCAACTTACAGTATCCTTTAATATTGTCCATACTTTATCTATCTGTCTTTTGCCAAACGCCTTAATCCCAAAAGGGGTGGCCATAAACAGATTGCCTCCATGCCGCCCTGTCCCCCACCATTTCACTGCCCTGCTCCCAGCTCACACTCCCCCCTCTCTCATATACAACTCCACTCCATCCCTCCATCTCATCCTTGGCCTCCCCCTCCCTCTCCCCCCCCTCCACCTCACTCACATACTCTCTGCTCATCAGTCTCTCACTCTCCATCCTCTCCACATGGCCAGACCACCTCAATATGTTTCTCCTAATAATTCTATCACATCCACATCCACACCACAATGCTCCTGCACTTCCTCATTTGTCAGTCTGTCTCTCCATGTGACTCCACATGCTCCCCTTAAATAATGCATTTCCACTGCTCTCACTCTTGACTTGTGTCCCTCCAACAAGGTCCAAGCTTCACTTGTACATTAGAGTTGGTATCACAATACTATCATGTAGTAACTTTTTCACTTCCATGCTCACTTCCCTGTTTCTTATCACTGCTTTCAAGGAACCAGCAACCTTTCTTCCTTGTTGTACCCTTTCAAGCACTTCACCCTGTAAACTTCCATCCTTACTCATCACACTACCCAAGTACTGTACTTGAATTTACTCACATTTTCCATTTCCTCCTCATCCAACCTCATTGTACATTCACTGTCTTCATTTCTCTCGAAGACCATAACTTTACTCTTCCCTACATTCACATTTAGATTCTGTTTCTTCACACACTCCCAAACTCATCCACCAAGCCATGCAGCTCCCCTTCATTTTCACCCAACAACACAGTATCATCTGCAAACAACAATGCAGGGAGTTTCCACACACTGCCCACTCTCATTAGGGCCCCTCCAACATCCACTACTGTACCTTATTTTCTCTTTTATAACCCCGTCCATTTACAGATTGAACAGCCATGGAAACATGACACATCCCTGTTTCAATCCAACCATCAATAGAAAAATTCACTCAGTTCACTGTCCACATGCACTGCAGCCTTAGCATCCTCATACATACTCTTCACGACATTCAGCAGCTTCCTGTTAAGCCTTATATTCTTAATACTTTCCACATTCCTTGTCTGTCCACCCTGTCACATGCTTTTTCCAAATCCATGAAGGCTGCATACAACTTCTTTCCCTTCTCTAGAAACTTTTCCACTAAAGACCTAAGAATGAATATCTGCTCAACACAACCTCTTCCCCTCCTAAAACCTCCCTGTTCTTCTCCAAGTATTTCCTCTGTTATTTCCCTAACTCTTTCAGTAAGTATCCTACAATATACTTCTCCTATTACACGAAGAAGACAAATGCCTGTATGATTACCACACACTTGGTTTTCCCCTTTTTCCTTTAGACAGGGGAATAATTGTACATGACTTCCAATTCTCCAGGACTCTACCTTCCTCCCAGGCCAATCTGCTCATCTTCCACATCCATTCTACTACTATCTCTCCCTCATGCTTCCGCATTTCACCACACACTCCATCAATTCCAGGGACTTTCTCCATTTTGACTTTCTTTATTGCTTCCACAACTTCCATCCTACTGATTTCTTCTCTTCTCACATCCCTCCTTCTCCCAGCCATTCCCCAGCCACGTATACTCTTATTACTTTCATTCACTATTTTCAATAATTCCTTAAAGTGTTCTCTGCATTCGCTCACTTTTTCTCCCCTCTCCACCAGTAATCTACTTTGTCCACTGTGTTAATTTGATTGTACATAAGTAGCCATTTGTCCGTATTCTCTTAACTTCTCCCTTTCACCGTCTCAATGCACCTTCTCTGCTGTGAGCACTTTCTGTTGTATTGGATGTTTCCTTCAGCATAACCACCAGTTTGTTGATAAAATTACATAGTGATCTGACTGTGCACTTCCCATTCCACATGACTGCTACCAGATCTGAGACTGTCTGCCAGTTTCTAATCCTTACACATAGAGTCAGAAATAGCCTTCTGTGCTACCTGTTTTTCCTTGAAGCTCTTCTCTATCTTTCATGTGTACAAGTACTTGTGCTAAGAAAAAAAAAAATACACAGCCAACACAGATGTCCACTGCAGCATTCCCGTTTATGTATGATAAAAAGGCGTTTTAGTATATTGTACTGGATGAAGAGGGAGAATGGGGAGAATTTCAGAATATAGTTTGAATGGTGAGGTGCTGGAGGAGATACGGTACCTAGCTTTTAAATTCATGGGTGGTATTATGCAAGCATGGTGAAAGTAGTGTGAGGTATGAGAGAGCAGTATAGACAAATAATTAGTCATATTAACAGTTCTGGTTAGTACTTGGATGGGTGACCGCCTGGGAACACCGGATGCTGTTGGCATAACGTTCTCCCTACGTGTCAAGTGGGGTTGGTGGAGGATTAGTGCCCCTCCCTGTAAAACAATTAACTCTAAGCCTTGGCCACCCCGTTTGGGATACATGGCGTCTGGCAATGAATGATGAATGATTAACAGTGTTTTGATGGGAAAGGTGGCTAGATTGGAAATGAAAAGATCTTAGCATCAATGTTTTCTGCTTCCAGCAGTGATAGGGAATGAAGCCTTGGCAGTGAGAGAAAACTCTTGTAGGCTTTAGTCTGTAGAAAGGAGTTTCCTCTTAATAACTGCAAGCATAAGCATGATGGATGAGTTAAGTAATAGAGAAATTTATGAGAACTTCTGAATTGGAGAAAGCGCTATAAGAGTGAAATGTGTCATTAATGAATTAAAAATACATGAAGATAGTATGGACATATTAAAAGAAATGTGCTTATTAGACCGAAGAAAGTTTGAATGTCAGGTCAGGGTATTGAACGAAGAAGAACACTATATATTAGGTGAAAGAAAAGAGTGGAACAGTAAACTGGAGACAAGGTAGAAATATGAGGAGTGATTACTGATTGATTGAGAAAAGCATGGTAGGCAAGAGTAGTGTGGAGGTAGTTCTGTCATGACCATAGGGAGCATTGTATGAGATCTGATTGTGATTTTTGTCATCCCTCAGTAGCAACCACTTTACTTGTCCACCGTCAGCCATCACTTTACTCTTATGTACATCTGCTTTCTGATCTGTGTTCATAAATTTTCCGAGGACTCTTAACTATGTATGTTTCATTCATAGTTAAGAGTCAGCACTCCATCACCATCTTGCATCACCTATGAATTATGCCACCTTTCACCATTTCTCAGTATCAGTACTCGTTTCCCCTCACTAGTCTCGACCTTTTAATCCTATCCATAAATATATAGAACATCTATGGGGACATCTTATCACCTTGTCTCATGTATTGATACTGAACCATTTGCTCAAAGATCATTATGCCCATGCACAGCATGACTGTTAACTTTCTCGCCTTGTTATCCTTCCCCCCCTCCTTCAAGATCCATAACTGCTGTAATTATCTTGCAGTCCATTTTATATGCTTCTCGCCACTTCCTACCTTGATGCAAGCTTTTGAGTTATGCACCTTCTACCCCTTGGGAAATTGGGCATTGTCATTGTATATTCATAGGTCTCATATATAACACACAATGGACTTTTACCCTTGATAATATTTTAACTGCATTGACCAGTGGAGTCTGTATTGTATAAGGTCACAGTCACTGCATTTTTTCCAGTCCACTGGTATATCTCTGCCTCTCCAGGCTTTATAGCATATTCTCGCATGACATCCACTACACGAAACTACAGTATATATGTATATACTGTATAGAGAGAGAGAGAGAGAGAGAGTGTATATATATATATATATATATATATATATATATACACACACAGGTAAGCCCTTAATTCATGCGAGGGTTACGTTCCCAGACCCTTCGCGTACTGTATGTGGTAAATTCGCGTATATCTTCTGCCCTTGTGTGCACATAATTACGCATGTCTACTAAGTATATTACATCTGAATAATACTGTTTATGCACTACATACACCTTATAAACTAGCATAAAGTATGAAAAACAACAAAAATGTAAGAAATTTAACACTGAAACCTGACTAGCACAGGCATAGATGGAGACACTTCAGCAGTCTGGTGCACAACCCCTCAGTGCCTCCCATATGCTACATTCTGCCTTCTTTATTGTCCAAACAGTTGACTCATTCACCCCAAATACACGGTTCCAAGCCAGTTCACAGGCGTAGGTGGAGACACCTCAGCACAGTCTGGTGCACTAGCCCTCACTGCCTCCCGTATGCTACGTTCTGCCTTCTTTATTGTAAGAACAGTTGGCTCACCCCAAACACACGGTTCCAAGACAATTCACCACGAAGTCAATTCACCATCAAAACATGGACGATTTCCTGTCATTCTATAAATATACTTATTATTGATTAATTAATACTTTAATAACTAATTTTCAGGGGGATTTTATAACTCATATAAGTAAAAAACTAGTGTACTGTACTTGCTAAATAAACTGGTATGTAAATAAATGACGAGGAATCGTCCTGACGGTGAATTGTCGCCGACATTCCTCCCTTAAGTTTGTCAAACACTTTAACTTTCTCTTTCAGCAACATCACTTTACTATCATAGTCCGTTTTGGTGTGTTACCACATGCATCACTAGCACTACGCTTAGGCCCATGTTGGCAGACAAAGCAAGCAATCACTGGAAGGCAGAAAAATAAGCCACAAATAACGATTCGCGAGTCATGCATGGTTCGACCGTCGGATTCAAACTGACTGTGTGGTGCGTGGTAGACCGACCTCCCACACACACACACACACACACACACACACATACATATATGTATGCACACGGGCAGCAGGTAGGCATTTTTATATTTTATTTGTTTCTTTTGTATATTAAAATTATTTATTTGAATACTGTAATTTTGTTTTAATTATTGTACGAAAAATTCGTGGATAACCGAAATCGTGTGAAAAAAGTTCGCGTGAATTAAGGGCTTACCTGTATATATATATATATATTATAGAGAGAGAGAGAGTATACACACACACGCACACACACACACACACACACACACACACACACACACACACACACACACACACACACACACACACACACACACACACACACACACACACACACACACACACACACACTACCCCAGTTTAACAATGCAATTAGTTAAGTAAAAACTGATTGCTAATGGGGGTATTGTATCTCGGGGTAGATTTAACATGTAAAGTACTGTATAGGGATGCGTTTTTGAGCCCAGAGTTTCCCCCAACCAAGACCTAAACCCACCCAAATGAGTAATAAAAGTTTCTAGCTAACCTAAACCCCCAGATAGCTTTAAAACAAGCCAGACTAAGCGTTATAGCAATTTATAATTCGCCTAAACCCAATAAAATTTGAAAATCATCAAAAATAAGTCTGGAAAAAATCAGACTTAGTAAACTGTACCCCAGAATGACAATGTTCACCCCATCTATGGCTAAAACACATAATCTAAGTCGAAAATCTAATCAAAATCGGTTAAAAAAACAAAACATAACCCGTCATTATACCGGGATTTGGCCTTTGTTCGGTGGGATAGAGTGGTATTTCTACCCCCAGTCACTATACTGGGGTATCGCATCTAAGGGTATTGTATCTTGGAGTGTGCCTGTGTATATATATATATATATATATATATATCTATATATATATATATATATATATATATGTATATATATATATATATATCTATATATATATATATACTGTATATATATATTATACAGTATATATACCATTGTGGTGTGGATGTGACAAGAAGCGTTAGGAGAAACACATTGAGATGATTTGGACATGTGAAGAGGATGGAGAGCGAGAGATTGACGAGGAGAGTGTATGTGAGTGAGGTGGAGGGGGGGTAGAGGGAGGGGGAGGCCAAGGATGGGATGGAGGGATGGAGTGGAGAGGTATAATGGGAGAGGGGGTTGTGAGCTGGAAGCAGGGCAGTGAAATGGCGAGGAACAGGGCGACATGGAGGCATTTTGTTTGTGGCCATCCCTTAGGGGATTAAGGTATCTGGCAATAGATAGATAGATACCAGTATACAGGTATACCCCGGTTTAATGATGCAATTGGTTAAGGAAAAACCCATCATTAAGTAAGGTATTGTATCTTGGGGTGGATTTAACATGTAAAGTATTGGGATGTACTTTTGAGCTTTTGGGTTTCCCCTCGAACCAAGCCCTAAACCCAGCCAAATGAGTCCAAAAACAAGTTTAAAGTCAATCTAAATGGCCTAACAGCTGTAAAAGAAGCTAACCTATGCCTACCACCTGTAAATAACTCACTAAAACCAACAAATAAAGTCTGAAATTCATCAAATATAAGTCAGGAAAAAATCAGGCTTAGTAAACTGTACCCCAAAATGACAATGTTCACCCCACCTATGTCTAAAACACATTAATCTAAGTCTTAAAACAGTTTATAAAGCAACCTAAACCTACAATTATAGTCTAAAATATCATCAAAATCGGTAAGAAACAAAACCCATCGTTAAGCTGGGGTATCACATCCAGGGGTATCATATATCGAGGTGTATCTGTATGTTTGTATATATATATATATATATATATATATATATATATATATATATATATATATATATTTATATATGCCCATCCGTCCATCATCCAATCCTGCGTAGCCCCACGAGAAGCGTAGGAGCCTGGGGCTAGGCAAGTTGGTCCTGACATTTAAGATGACCAGTCTCACTCATCCCTGACTGGTATTACGTGAGCAATGAACCCCAACCATCCCTTGGATATAAACCTGCACCGTCTCGATCCAATTGGAGCGCTGTAATTACTCACTAAACCATCAGGCACCATAATATAGCTGTATGGTTACCACCCAGCATAGTAAATGATTTTGTGGTGTACAGGAAACCATTTGGCTTGTCACTCAGTGTAGAGTTAGTCATAGGCAGAAGGAAGAGGAAAGAATGAAGGAAAGAAAGACAAAAGAGGGAGTGTAAAGTCACCCGTAGGCAGAAGATGAGGAAAGAATTAAGTAAAGAAAGACAAAGGGAAGGAAGGAGAGGAAAGGGCAGACACCTGAGAGCAGCACTACATTAAGTGGATGGTGAGTGCCCCCACCTATCACATATACTCTGTATGTATATATATATATATATATATATATATATGTTAGTGAAGTATTGGATATCCGCCTCTGCAGAGAAAATAATGTCCGCATTATTATCCGCGTCCGCGTCTTCAGACAACAAAAGCTCCGCATCATTATCCGCCACCGCATTTTCAGATAATATAAGCCCCGCATTATAATCTGCCTCCGCATCAAAGAACCGCAGAGGTTGCTAATCTCCACCCATCCAATATTTCTCCTTTCTATTTTTGTCATAATTCTTTTTCTCTCTCCTTTTCGTCCACAACTCTCCTCTCCATTCCTCTCACCTACCAGTCCCTCTTCCTCTTTCTGTTTTCCTCTCTATTAGCTCTCTTCTCACCATTTCTCATTGTTTCTCTCTCTCTCTCTCTCCCCCCCCAAATGAGCATATATCAAACTGTAATTTAGTGGTGACTCTCAGTGTTCAGTTGGCAGCAGTTCCACGGTGTACAGACAGGCATTAAATTTCGGACAAGGTGGCAGTGATCTATTTATGATGCATGACGAGTTGGGTCCCCGTCCCGCATCCTGGTAACAGACTTAAGTGTGGCTGAAACTTGTCACTTTATACTGCATAAATGTACTGTAATATGCGCTTCTGAAACTTTAATGTGGCATGGGATAATGGTGGAATTCCAGAAGAGTGGAAAAATGGAGTGATTATAAAAATACCAAAAAAAAGGATGATTTAAGTGTGTGTGGCAATTGGAGGGAGATAACTTTGACACCTGTAGTTGCAAAAGTCTTTTCCAAAATCTTGTTGAACAGAATAGAGCCAGTAATTGACAAAATTTTAAGAGAAGAACAAGCGGGATTTAGAAAGGGTCAAGGCTGTAATGATCAGATTTTTATTGTAAGGCATCTAATGCAACAAGCTAATGAGATGAAAATGCCACTTAGTATGTGTTTTGTGGATTTTGAAAAAGCATTTGATAGTGTTTCACGTGGAGCTACGTTGAAAATTAAGAGATTCTATGGTATACCAGAAAAGTTTGTAAATATTATTAGAAGCCTGCATGAAGGTACTTTTTGTAAGGTAATGGTGGGTGGGTCTTTGAGTGATCCATTTCAAGTTAGGTCAGGAGTGATTCAAGGAGGAGTTCTTTCACCATTGCTGTTTGTTTTGGTTATGGATTATGTTATGAGAAAGGTTGTAAGGAGAACAGGTGCAGGAATTAACTGGAAAGAAAATAAGAAGCTGATGGATTTGAACTATGCTGATGATATTGTACTGATTTGCGGAAGTATTTACGAGATGCAGAGAGTGCTTGATTGTCTGGTAGAGGAAGGAGAAAAAGTGGGATTGGTAATAAATTGTGGAAAGACTGAAATTATTAATATGAACGTGGAGAACCAAATCGATTGTGTAATTGGGAATAATGTGGTGAAGAATGTAGAAAACTTTAAATATCTGGGAACGATTGTATCATCTAGTGGATCATTAAACAATGAAGTTGAGGAGAGGATTAGACAGGCTTGGCGAGCTGTTGGAATGTTGAAATCTGTTTGGAATAATAATATGCTTTTGGTACATACTACTGTCTATCTATAGCCCGACGCCCTAATCCCGCAAAGGGTGGCCGCAGACAAAATGCCTCCAAGTCGCTCTGTCACCCACCATTTGACTGCCCTCCTCCCAACTCACCCCCCCCTCCCTCATATACCTCTCAACTCCATCCCTCCACCTCATCCTCGGCCTACCTCTCCCTCTCCCTCCCTCCACCTCACCTACATACACCCTCTTAGTCAGTCTTTCATTCTCCATTCTCTTCACATGTCCAAACCACCTCAGTGTATTTCTCCTAATCTTCTCAACTACATCCACATCCACCCCACAGCGTTCCTTCACTTCTTCGTTCGTCAACCTGTCCCTCCACGTTGCTTCACATGCTCCTCTCAAGTAACTCATTTCCACTGCTCTCACTCTTGACTTGTTCCCCTCTTGCAAGGTCCATGCCTCGCTTCCATACGTCAGGGTAGGGATCACAATACTATCATGCAGTGACTTCTTAACTTCCATACTCACCTCCCTATTTCTCATCACTGCTTTCAGTGTACCAACAACCTTCCTTCCCTGCTGAATATTTACAAGTCCATGGTTAGACCAATTTTAATTTATGGGCATGAATCATGGTACAGTACAATTGCAACAGATCAGAAAATATTAGGATTTGAGAATAAAATTCTGAGAAAGATTCTTGGAGTAAAATGGCAAGACAGAGTTACAAATGAAAGAGTAAGGGATATTACGAGAGTGGAACCAGTTAATGAATATGTGAAACTGTCTCGCTGGAAGTGGCTGGGGTACATATACAGAAAAGAAGGCAGTTTAATACAGGATGTGCCAGAGTGGACTGCTAGAGGAAGAAGAGGTAGAGGTAGGCCGAGGGAAACCTGGTTGAGGACAATGAAAAGAGAAGCAGGAGAGGAGTGTTGGTGGGACCTGAAGGAGATGGCAAGAGACAAATATTGGTGGAGAGAGCTCATCGAGGCACTATGCATCCCATGGGGTGCCACAGGAAATGATTGATTGATTGACTGAATATGTGTAAAAACAAATCCGCGGACATGGAGGTAAAAATAATCCGCAGTTGTGTCTGCATCCACAAAAATTAATATCTTAACCTCCGCAGTTTTATGCGCAACCGCATTTTATGGGAACTAGATATCCGCCTCCGTGGAGCCCTGAAATTTGGTATCCGATACATCACTAATATATATATATATATATATATACACTCAAACCTCGATTTAAGGGACCTCCATTTAAGGGATTTTGGATTTAAGGGACTCCATATTCTACCTGATAAACGAACAAAACTATTAAAAAATTATACATAATGTCTAGGTTATACACATTAATATGTTTCTTTATACAGTACCCATAAAATAACATTCATACTCTTATAAATAAGTAAGATAAGTGAAACAATCATTGCATTTCATAATAAGATTGTCTTTATATGTGGTAAAACAATGGACATTTTCAAGTAAGGGACAAGTTGATTCCCCATTTAGTCCCTTAAATCGAGGTTTGAGTATATATATACACACACACACACACACACACACACACACACACACACACACACACACAGGGAAGTACCGGTTAACGAGCAATCACTTAACGAGAATTTGCTAATACAGGGTCTTGGAATTTTCACCACCGCCTGTTTAATAGGCAGGTAAAACCCCTCAAAATCCCAGCTTACGATGAGGGTATTTGTATCTCCTATGTATAAACCTTTTATTCCTGCTTAAAATTGTCTGTCACAGGTGTTGGTTGTCAGTGAAGGTTACTTGGCTGTTTGTTCACCCCAACCCTATTTTACCTATTGTTTATGTTATTCTGCTTATATTAATGCTTTTTTTGTATTTCAGGTGTATTACCCTCTTGTATTAACCCCTTATTCCAACTTAAAATGATCAGAAAGTCAGTTTTGGTTTTTGGTGGTTTGGGGGGAGGTTGCTCGGAGGCCTTGCTCCCTAACCCTATTTTTTGTCATAAGTTCTTCACTTCATTTAATGAGATTTTGGCTAACAAGCAAAATCCTTGCTCCCAATTAGCTCGTAAGATTGGGACCCGCTTGTATGCACATAGTTCAGGGAGCTGTTGCCTTTCCTGACATTGAGAGGGCTCTCCGTACGTGCTAAGGGATCTTTGTATGCAGCATGTGTTAGGAGTGTAATACTCTATGATAGTGAGACTTGGGCAGTAAAGGAAAAGCATTTTCGCAGGCTCAAACATACAGAAATGGCAGTGACTAGGTGGATGTGTAGTTCATTCCTGTGTGCAAGGCCTGGGGGGGCTGGGTTTACAATGGAAGAGTTGAGAGGTAGGATGTGACTGGAGTGTATTGATGTTGTGATGAGGAGAGGTAGACTGAGTTGGTTTGGGCATGTGGAGAGGATGGGGGATGCTAACTGGGTGCAGAAAGTTAGAAGTGTTAATATTGAGAGTTGGGTTGAGAGGAGTAAACCAAAAAAGATATGGGACGAGGTTACAAAGTATAACCTCATGGTTAAGGGACTGAACAAGGAGGCTGCCATAGATTGAGCAGCATGGAGGGTTGCCATTAGGTGACCAAGCCCAACGCATGCAAGCATGTTGGAGCCTTCAGCAATGATAACGATTATACATAAACACTAATCCCTCAGTTGTCCGACATAATAGAGCCAAAGCCTTGTCTGAGTAGTGGCACTGTCTGGATAATGAACAATATCCCCCTCCTATACCCAGACCTTACCTATACCCAATCTCCAACCTATACCTAACCCATTATAACAGTACCTATACTTTGGCAGTGTTTTCTGGTCATTCAGGCATATTTAGACATAAAGACACACATAGGAATAGCCAAAGTATTGCTAAACACCAAGAAAACCATGCAAAAAAACATTGAAAACCAAAAAACACCCAACCTATACACTACTTTACGTACAGTACCTCTTCTAATTTTGGCACTATTTTCAGGTCAATCTGCCATATTTGGACATCAAAACACATGCAGGAATATCCAGTAATGCTAAACACTAAGAAAACCATTAAAAAAAAATGAAAACCAAAAACACCCCCACCTATACCCTACAGTACTGAATGTACAGTACCCCTCCTAATTTTGGCACTGTTTTCAGGTCAATCTGCCAGATTTAGACATCAAAACACACACAGGGTTATCCATATTAATGCTAAACAGCAAGGAAACAATGCATAAACAACATACATCCACAAAAAACCTCAGGACGGTGGGAAAATCAGTCATCTGACACCAGTGGTAACTGCTTCTGGGCCACAAATAAATTCCATGGCCAAATATGCCACCAAAATTGGTTAAATTGGTATAAATAGTATACCATCATCTTTGCTGGTGTTTATACTATAAGATAAGCTAATAAAAACACAGAAAACTGATGAGTAAAAGTACAGAAATGCAGTGGAGTGTTTAAGAGTAAAATATAACCTTCATATAACTTCCCACCATTGTAGTGCAAAATTTTGCCAGCACCTTCGAAAAGTTAAGCACTTGTCTGGATGCAGAATTTCATGATCTTTCTCTTGGTCACTTTGGAATTTCAATATGACCAATAGTATTTGAATAAATCACAAAAAATTTTAAAAACTCACATGTCGGTGCTATCAGCTCAGTGGAGGGGAGGGATTGATGGAGTGAGGGGGGGGGGAGCCGGGAGGGTACTGTATGGAGGAGAGATGGGAGGGGGGGAGAAGCAAGGCTGTGGAGCAAGATTTTCACCCTTCTGTCATTAGGTGGACTGGCACTTTTACCTTACATTTACTCATGGCTTGTGGTCTGTTAGACGCGTGGTGGTCATTCAAAAACAAAACTCCCAGTGACTGGGCAACTTTGGATGTTTGGTTGAGAGGTGGAGGGCCGCTGTCACCGAACGTGTATGCGTGGCTTGTGGTCTGTGTTCGATGCATGGCGGGTGTTGGGAAAGATTTAGCCCAGTGGCTGCGTGACTTGGACATTCAGTGGCGATGCGTATGGACGTTTTAACGCTGCCTGTGGGTTACAGTTGTATTACTTGGGTGCTGGAGGTTCGTTGGGAGTGATCAGACCAGTGCGCAACTTTGACCATTCAGTACAGGGGCAGACGAACATTTTAGCTCTGGTTTTGGGTTACAGCCTATTTCCCACTCACGGCTTGAGCCCAGCGGCCACGATACTGAATGTTTGAACATGTCAGTTGGCCGGCCGAAGTTGTCAGGGACTTTTACGTCTGGGTATTAACGAGTAAATTCGGATAATGGTTTAATAGTGCCAAGGTCCAGTATCTGGATAATGAACAGGTCTGGATACTGCACATCAGGGTAAATGAGGGCTTGCTGTATATATATACAGTAGAACCTCTTTGGTCCGGACCCCTTTAATCCGGATTTCTGTTAATCCGGACAAAATTTAAAATTATAAGCTCCAAAAATATGTTGAAAGTAATTCTAAAGTCATTTTCAGTATTGGCGCGGAAAGCGATCATCATTCGTTTAGTCTCGTATTACGCTAGGTCGCTACCTGGGCACCTGTTTAAACACATGCTAGCATTCGTTCCATCAACTAGTTCACCAACCATTTATATTTTTACGCTGTATTTCAAAAGTTAATCCTCCTTACCATGCCCCTTAATGCAAGTGTAGCTTCTGTAATGAATAAAGGTGTTAAAAGGAGGAGTTTGCTTACTGGGTCAGAATATTCTGCAGTGTTTAGTGATTACTGTAGGTTATTTTTTGTACTTAAATGTGCTTTACTTGTACATCAAACATTAGCTTCTTGCCCATATGGGTGTTATCAATATGCCAAAGATGACAATGTATTTTTTGCCTACATAAGTTATATTTTTATTCCAAATATTACAGTTAATTAAATTTTTTTTTTTTGCCTACACGGGCCTTAGTCACTTACTACAATTTAAAATGTAGGCTAGTTTCTTGTCATGGCCTTACCTGTAAATTATGCACTATAAAACTATCTTACATGATTAGTTTTGTTATTTTAGTACCGGTATCCTTTCATCTTTTGCAGTTACGTAGGGTTGACATATGCCACATATGTTAATAATTAACAAACATACCATATGTAGATAGAGTTTGGTATGAACTGGAGATTACCCTGATGGTCCGGACAATCTGCTAATTCGGACAACCCTTCCCCCCATATAGTCCGAATGAGAGAGGTTCTACTGTATATACTGTAATAGGTAGATATAAATATATACATATACAGTATATATGTATACAGTAAAACCTCGATGTAACGAACTTCAATAAACCAGAATTCGCTTTTATCAAAATAGAGTGGCTACTGGACTAGGTTTTTATATATCAGAAACAGTCCGATAAAGCCAAAAACAGTCCAGACTGCCTGACCACTTCAGCTGTGTTCACCACAATGAGGTAAATAAAAAACATGTTTATCAGTGTATAGCACAGTATTATTATATATATTACACCATTTGATTATTGTAGTGAATGTGTAATACAGTACAGTACTGCAGTGGCAGTGAAAACAGTATAAAAACCATTGGTGCTATCCGGACTAATGTCTTGTATATTGGAAAAAGTGCTGGTTAGCAGGAGGAATTCTGTATGTTGCTTTTATCGGAATGGCTTGGGTCTGTTATAGTGAGGTTTTACTGTGTGTGTGTGTGTGTATAATACATATACACTATATATATATATATATATATATAATATATACAGTATATATAATCTCTCGTTTCGTTTTTAAAGTCTCCAACATGCGTGCATGCGTCAGCCTTGGTCACCTAATGGCGGCTCTCCATGCTGCATGATCCATTGCAGCCTTCCTCTTCAGTCCCTTAACCCTGAGGTCACACTTAAGTGACATATATATATATATATATATATATATATATCATCATCATCATCATCACCACCACCCAATCCTACGTTGCCCCATGAGGAGCGTAGAAGCCCAGGGCTAGGCAGTTGATCCTGACATTTAAGATGAGAGTGACCAACCTCACTCATCCCTGAGTGGCATTACATGAGCAATAAACCCCAATCACCCCTTGGATATAAACCTTCAATGGCTCAATCCAACTGGAGCACAATAATAACCCACTAAACCACAGGCACCAAAATTTGGTTATATGGTTACCACCCAGCATAGTTGATGGTTTCCTGGTGTACAGGAAACCATTTGGCTTGTCACTCACTGTAGAGTCACCGACAGGCAGAAGGAAGAGGAAAGAATGAAGGAATGAAAGACAGAAGAGGGAGTGTAAAGTCACCCGCAGGCAGGAAGATGAGGAAAGAATGAAGGAAAGAAAGACAGAAGAAGATGGAAGGAAAGAAGGATGGAGGAGTGGACAGGGCAGACACCCGAGAGCAGCACTACATCGAGTGAGTGGATGGTGAGCACCCCCACCTACCACAATATATATATATACAGTATATCATCATGAGCCATTTGAGTATCCACTGCAGGACCGGCCTATCCCGACCCAAGTAGGGACGATACAGCGAATGTATCTCTACCAAGTGGCTTAGGCTGTCTGGTAGAGATTGTATGTAGGGTGAGAAATGCTTGTAAGTGTAATTGTAGTGGCTTTGGATGAGTGTGTAGTCTGTGCACCAAGTGTAATCGGCCCATGCAAGCTGACTGGGTGCAAACATACTTTACAGTATGTGACACTGGTTCAACCACAGCACCCCTTGTGTCCGCCAATGCAGTACATGGCCAGGAGAACACTTTCAAAGTTTATTACCCTGGCGGGGCGTGAACCCTCGCTCTCCAGTGTACGAAAATGCACACTTTACCACTGTACCACGGAGACATATATATATATATATATATATATATATATATATATATATATATATATATACCCAGTATATAATGTATGCAATTAAATCACTTAATAACACGTGAATTATAGATATGCTGATATCCACAGAAGTGCTCGGGATATATTGTGTTTCCATTTCCTTATGGATGTCCGCATATGTATAATGTATGTATGTGTGTTGCGGTAGGTTGGATGCTTACCATCCACTAGATCGATGTAGTGCTGATCTCGGGTGACAGTCCTTTCCTTCCGCCTTCCTTCTTTCCTTCCTTCCTCTCCAGTCTTTTTTTTTCCTTCTTCCATTCTTCATCTTTTTTTTTTTCTTTCTTCCATTTCTCGTCTTTTTTTTTTTTCTTCTTCCATTCCTTTTCTGTCAGTGGGTGAATCTACACTGAGTGACAAGCCAGTTGATTTCCTGTACACCAGGAAACCATTTACTACACTGGGTGGTAACCATATAACCTAATCATGGTGCCTGGTGGTTTAGTGGGTAATTAAGGCATTCCAGTCAGATTGAGCCTGTGTAGGTTTATATCCAAGGGGTGGTTGGGGTTTATTGCTCACTTAGTGCCACTGAGGAATGAGTGAGGCTGGTCACTCTTATCTTAAATGTCAGGACCAGCTTCCCTAGCCCTGGGCTATTATGCTCCTCATGAGGCAGCACAGGAGTATATATTATGATGATGGTGATGTATCTGTGTTTAGGTATATACAGTACAGGCATACCCCAGTTCAGTGATGCAATTGGTTAAGTAAAAAGCGATCACTAGGCGAGGTATCACATCTTGAGGCCGATTTAACATGTATAGGTATGCATTTTTGAGCCATAGGTTTCCCCCCCAACCAATCCTAAACCCACCCAAATGAGTCCAAAAAAATTTAAAGCCAATCTAATTGTCCTAACAGCTGTGAAAGAAGATAACCTAAACCTAAAACCAGTGCCTGTCGCACTTGTACGCAGTCAAGGTCACTGGATTACGATCTCTGACTTTTATTAAAACTCGATAGAGAAGAGGCAGCGGCATCATATACAATCCCACCATCAGATGGTCCTGGGACACTTAAATAAACATCTGTTATGCGTAATGATAATGTATGAATGACGCAGAATCGCCCGTGGTGCAAATTGTTGTGACAGAGAATCATTGATGTTTTGATGGGGAATTCTCTTGACAGGGAATGTGATTGATGAAGCGATCGGGATAGCCTTTTCAAAGGCCCCTCTTTATGTCGATTTAGTTACTGTTCAGGTTGCTGAGCTCCTTTATTTTCTTCTCTCTTATTTTCCAACATTTATTTAGAAATTCCTTTGTACCGTACTGTACTGTATTTTCAAACCGTTTTCCCTCGAACAGCCTGAATGTAAACACATGATTTATTAATCAATGATGCAAGTGGGATAGCCTGTTCAAAGGCCTCTCTTAATTTTTACTCTTTTGGTTGCTGAGCTCCCTTATTTTCTTCTCTTTTATTTTCCAACATTTATTAGAAATTCCTTCGTATTTTTGAAGCATTTTTCCTTGAACAGCCCGAATGTAAACACATTATTTATCAGTGTCACAGTTTTCATCAGTGCATGAAATATTTACTCTCAGAAGTTTTCATAATTATTAATATTTATTTAAAATTATTATTATGTATTCCATGATAGGCAATATGACAGTTCAATGGTCAAACATGAAATATTCTTTGTTGAGTTGCCTAGTTGTCCACACTGTTTGGTATCTCATCTTATGGGCAAGAATCCATACCCCAGGTGACAGTGCTTACTCCACCTATGACAAAAACACATTAATCTAAGTCTAAAAACAGTTTATAAATCAACCTAAACACAAAATTTAATTTTAAAATATCATCAAAATGGGTAAAAAAAAAAAAATCAAAACCCAGTGCAAAACTGGGGGTAGGCCTATGATAGGCGGGGTAGTATTTCTACCCCCATCACTATTGTGGGTTATCGCATCTAGGGGTATCGTAAATCGGGGTTTACCTGTATATAGGTAGATAGAAAGATAGATAAAAATGTTAGAAGTTAGTCTTTCCTGTGGGAACTGTGTTCAAAGCAAAATGTGTTTTACCATGATGTTTTTTAGAAACACGAACTTTGTTGAGTGTGTACTTGTTCATCATTGATATGTTATTCTATAAGAGGGTTAGTGACAAAGCGAAGCATTTTGGAATGGAATTTGTATTTAACTGTTTGCAGAAAATACAATTTATGGTTCTTTATTTTAAGGATTTACTTATATAATTTAGTGTTATATGCAAGATGAATACTGTACTGTACATACTGCACTTTTCCTGCATGTACTCTGTAACTGTTGAGATTATATACTTCTGAGTACAGTATTTATGGTTTTGAGTTATATGTTACTTGGTTGTTAAGGGTTAATGCATTATTTTTAGAGCTTAACCTATCAAATATCAGTTACTAATTTGTAATGATGTCCTTTTGTCAGGGACAGAATATTCAGTGAAGTACATCGTTTTGGCAATTTCTGCAGGGTAAATGGTACAAATGATCAGTAAGCTGTCATAAATGTAACATGCTGAAAGTGGGAATGCCCTTCATTTACTCATTTGATGTAGTGCTCTCTCTCTCTCTCTCTCTCTCTCTCTCTCTCTCTCTCTCTCTCTCTCTCTCTCTCTCACACACACACACACACACACACACACACACACACATATTGTGTGTGTGTTCTTACCTAATTGTTCTAATCTAAGTGTATTTTTACAGGATTGAGTCAGGTTTGTTGTGTCTCATCTTTTAATACTATTTTATCATATTTTTCTTTAAAACTGTGAATGTTTTGGGGTCATACAACGTTTGTGTGTGTGTGTGTGTGTGTGTGTGTGTGTGTGTGTGTGTGTGTGTGTGTGTGTGTGAAACTTGGCTGTGGAAAATCAATAGCAGGTAGGTCACATAACCTTAGCCTTGCCATTGCTGCAGTGTATTGGCATATGATATCTTGTTGTATGGCGATATTACGGCAACTGGAATAGTAGCGTATGTACAACAAGTGATGGTACAAATTGTTGGCAACTTGTAGCATTTGAGCAAGACCAGTATAAAAACTTTCTGAGCATCCCATCAATGTGTGTTTGTGTTAATTCACCAACCATGGGACAGCTGAAGGTTAATTACAGCCTGAAAGCTTAACCAGTCACCAAAGCCAACAAACCAACCCCAAATACTATAGTTGCAAAGAAGTGGCCGAGAGAGAAAAAAATGTAAAATCTGGAAAGTGTCAGTTTTGTGCTGAGCTCCTAGCCATAAGTGGTAGTTGTGTGATTAATTAGCTAGTAGCCACACATGACTCATATGGTTTTATTTTCCAGTTTATATAGTAGCCACAGTTAATTTGATCTTCCCTCTATTTCCATAAAAGTAAAGAATGCTGTACTGGTAATATATTACATTTGATGTTAGTTGAAAATTTATACATTTATACATAAATTTTTCTTGTCATACTCCTGTTGAGGAATGCCTTAGAGTTTGCCATTGTACAGCTGATGTTTTCTATGGACCAGAAGCTGAATCAGGTACCAAAAGCAGCTAATTGCAGTACAGTATTTCCCAACTGTTGCTGGAAGATGTTGTGAGAAAAAAAAGAAGTTTGAGGTTTGTAATAAAGATTCATAACTCTGTGAGAGTCACAGCTTGGACTTTGACTCTATTTACGGTCCATCAGAAAAAAGCTCACATGGCAACTGTACTTGTGGTTGAATGTTCCCTGCCATAGAGTAATGGTTATGTGGCTAATTACCAGGCTTGTAGCCACATTTCACTCTCATGGTAGTACTGTACCTCCTAGGGTCAGTGGTAGCCGCCCATCTGTTGTTGTATACAACCAAACAAGATAAGCATTGTGAATTTAGTCATTAGTGTTGATGACATTCAACAGCTCTGATTTGCTTGGAGTTAATTTTTGTTTGATACTGTAATTTGTTGAGTCAGAAACAGTAAAGAAAAAGTGCTGGAACACATGAGTGTAATACACTAATGTGTAATGGATAGACAAATTTGTACAGTGTATAATTCTGTATTAGCCTCTTCAACCCAGGAATTTCTTTTGTATATTATATGTCTGACACCAGATGATTGTATGCAGGCTAGTAAAGGCACCCCTGGGCTGAAAGGGTTTGAAGCAATTTCTCTAACATTTTGTAGCTGGGGATGCCTTTATTTAGTCTAGCTAATACCACATGAATTTATTTAACTTAGGAAAGGCATAACATAGGCTTAAGAGTTTGATTATAAAGGTATTGTTCAGTAGAATCATGTGGACTGCTAAAAGAGAGAACCATTGTTGCTGTCAAGGATTGGATGATGGATTGATGACTGGACGGAGAACCAGTGCCGTATATCGTAATGTTAGAATATCATAAGATGTATTTTAGGCTTCTGTTTGAGGGCCACATATCTGTCTGGTACTGTACTACAACTACAAAGCACATATACTCTGTACATTGGCAGAATTTTTTTTTGTAATATTAATACAGTAGGGGTAATGAAATTTTTCTCTGCAGTAAGACCCTCATCGGGACTGAAGCGTGTTGGACTTACCTGCAAATCTTATATCTGTGACCACCTGATCCTTAATGAGGAATTAGGACCTTTTTGTTATAAAAAAAAAAAAAATCCTGGATGGCTATTCTGGAATGATTTTATTTGTATTTAATGCTTTGAGGAAGGACAGAGTATTGTCTGATTACTGTAATGCACAGCTGTTGTGTATTTAATGCTGTGAGGAAGGACAGAGTGTTGCCTGAGTACTGTTCCATACTGCCATTTGTAGTAAATCAGTTAACCTGTCTTCTAACAACATGAAAAATTGGTGTTGGTGTATAAATGTAGTAGACTATTCACACGTTACATGAATATTGTTTTTTTTCCAGAGGGACATTCATCATGGAGTATGTAGGAGAGGTATTTGATACACGAGAGTTCAAACGACGGCGGAAGGAATATGCTCGTGACCAAACTGCCCATTTCTACTTCATGGCACTGAAATCCGACCTGCTAATCGATGCCACTCGTATGGGCAACATATCCAGGTTCATCAATCACTCCTGTGACCCAAATGCTGAAACTCAAAAGGTGTGTGTTAATTTATCAACAGCTTATTAGGGATTAATTACAATATTTGGAAGTGTTTTGCATAGTCATCACTGTCGCACAGTTCAGTATTGTATGGCTAATACTGTAAGGGAAGTACTGAAAATGGTAAATCATGAGTATCTGTCTAGCCATACCTACAGGTATGTCTGTCTGTCTGTAATTATTTATCTACAGTATATAATTGAAGGCCTAGTACATTCTGTAAAAACTTTTTATAGTGGTGGGACATAGGTAAGTTGGATAGATGTTTCAAGTGAGTAGTTCAGTACTGTATCACAATTATTCATTATACAGCATGTTGGTGGGTTTATGAGAGAGGGAACTGGAGTGAAATGGTGAGGGGTGGAATATTCCAAAGTTGACATATGTAGATAATGATGTACTGGTTGCTGATAGTGAAAATGGTCTTTGCAGTGATGGAATATTTCTAATCAAACATATGCAGATAGTGAAAAGGGTCTTTGCAGGGATGGAATATTTCCAGTCTATATGTACACAGATGATGATCTTGTTTCTTGTAGTGAAAAAGATCTTTACATTTGACTGCATTAGAGTTTTAATATGTTTGTGGGTGGTAGTGTATGAAAGTTGATGTTAAAGTAGATAAGATTGAAGTGATAGTTGTTGAGAGAAAAGGTTTCTCACAGTATGATGTGTGTTAGTGAATGGAGAGAGACTTAGAATTATGTACTGGTACCTTGACACAGTGATAAAGAAGTTAAAGAATTGTGAAACAGAAGTGGAATCCAGAGTGGTTCAAAGAAAAGTGGTAAGTGCTGCGAAGGCCCAGATACAAAATAGAATGTGGATTATGCAAGAGATCTGCATAAAGGTGTGTTAGCTCCCACATACATGCAGGTGTGAGACTCCCATAATGCTTTTTCAAGATCTTGCCCAGAGTATTGATTAGTAGTAAATAGGGCTAGGATGATATTGATGTATTTGTGATTGTGAGAAGTTTTGATGTACTTTATAATCATTTCCTTCTTCGTCAGTGGACTGTAAATGGTGAGCTGCGAATAGGGTTCTTTTCCAAAAAGCAGATTGATGCGGGAGTTGAAATTAATTTTGACTATCGCTTAGAACGTTATGGGTGAGTAGAATATCATCATTGATGAAAGTGTCTAATAATTGTCTAGTACTGTATTTGTTTTCCGTGATTGATAATTTTTGTATTATGAGGTGTCTGTGTAATGATAGATATTGGAATAATAATAATAGTAGTATTAGTAGTAGTAATAATAATAATAATAATAATAATAATAATAATAATACAGTAATCCCTCATTTATCCAGACATAATAGAGCCAAAGGCATGTCCAGGTAGGGGCAACATCCAGATAATGAACACTATACCCCTACCATACCCAGACCCTACCTATACCCACCTCCAACCTACAGTATACCTAATCTATTTGGCAGTGTTTTCTGGTCATTCAGGCATATTTAGATATCAAAACACACATAGGAATATCCAAAGTAATGGTAAACAAGAAAACCATGCAGAAAAACCACAGAAAACCAAAAAACTCTACCTAAACATTATTGTATGTACAGTACCCCATATTTTGCCAATATTTTCTGGTCATTCTGTCATATTTTGACATCAAAACATACATAGGGTTATCCAAAATAATTTTCAACACCAAGAAAACAATGCAGAGAAAAACACAGCAAACAGAAAAACACCCTCCCTATACACCACTGTATGTACAGTACCCCCCCTAATTTTGGCACTGTTATCAGGTCAGTATGCCATATTAGACATCAAGACACATAGGAATAAACAAAGTAATACTGAACACCAAGAAAACCATGATATAAAACACTGGGGGGAAAAAAAAAAAAACACCCATCCTATACACCATTGTATGTACAGTACTCCCTCCTAATTTTGGCACTGTTTTCAGGTCAGTCTTCCATATTTAGACATCAAAACACACATAGGAATATCCAGAATAATGCTAAACACCAAGAAAACTACTAAAAAAGAAAAATTGAAAGCCAAAAAAACACCCGACCTGTACACAACTGTATGTACAGTACCTCTCCTAATGTTGGCACTGTTTCCAGGTCAATCTGCCATATTTAGACATCAAAACACACATAGGAATAGCCAAAGTAATGCTAAACATCGAGAAAGCTTGCATAAACAACAAAGGTCCACAAAAATACTGACGATGGTTTGAAAATCTGTTGTCTTTGACGAGTGATTGCTCCCGGGGCTCAAAAAAAATTCTACAGCCAAATATGCTACCGGAAATTGGTTATATTGATAGAAATGGTATACCATAATCTTCGCCGGTGTTTATGTTGTACTGTATGATAAGGTAATAAAAACACATAAAACTGACAAGTAAATGTACAGAAATATAACAAGAATAAAGTGTTCAGGAGTAAAACTTACCTTCATATAATTTCCCACCATTCTAGTGCAAAATTTTGTCAGTATCTTCCAAAAGTTAAGCATATGTCTAGATGCAGAATTTCATGACCTTTCTCTTGGTCATGTCAGAATTTTGATACAACTAATAGTAATCAAATAAATCACAAAAAACTTTGAAAACTCACAAGTCAGTGTTATCACCATGGAGGTGGGTAGGGACTGAGAAAGTGAGGGGGGAGCTAGGAAGGTATGGAGAAGGGACAGGAAGGGGGAAGAAGTGAGGTTGTGGGCAAGATTCTCCCCTGCAGTCAGCAGGAGGATGGACGCTTTTACTGTACATTTACTCGTGGCTTGCGGTCTGTTAGTTGCCGAGTGGCCATGCGGAAACACAACTCACCATGACCGGGGGACTTTCGATGTTTGGTAGAGAGGTGGATGGCTGCTGTTGCCCAACATGTACTCGTGGCTTGTGGTCTGTGTTCAGTGGAGATGGTGGTTGGGAAAGACTTAGCCCTGTGTCCGCGCGATAGTGGACATTCAGTGGGGAATGCATATGGACGTTTTAACACCACGTGTGGGTTACAGTCGTATTACTTGGGTGCTGGAAGTTTGTTGGGAGTGATAGGATGAGCGCACGACCTTGACCATTCAGTACAGAGATGGACAGGCGTTTTAGCTCTTTTTTGGGGTTACAGACTACTACCCGCTCACAGCTCAAGCCCAGCGGCCACGATATTGAATGTTTGAACATGTCAGCTGGCTGGCCAAATTTCTCGGTATCTTTTACGTTTGAATAATAGCAAGTAAATTCAGATGATGGTTTAATAGAGCCAAGGTCCAGCATCTGGATAATGAACATATCCAGATACTGAGTGTCCGGGTAAATTAGGGACTACTTTAATAATGATACAGTAATCCCTCGATTATAAGGACATCCATTATCTGAACAATCCATTATACAGACTCTGTGATCTAGCTGTTCAAAACCATTATTCATGCATCTTTCCATTTTATCTGGACAAAATACTTGCGTCCATTTGGAAATTATGACCACACGAACATTTTTGCCTGGTCGGACCTTTTTTTTTTTTTCCCCACTGCCTGGTATGGCCCTGCAGTGGTGATTGCTTGTTTGTGGTTGATGGATCTACTTGACCATGGTAATTGTTTGGCTGTGGTTTATAGGTGTGCTTGACCAGATAGAGTAGTGTAAAACACCAGGAAGTTGTATGATTTACTGTAGTGGCCTTTTACATTGGCTTTCAAATTTAAGGTATGTACGAAGGGGGGCCTGGGGAGAAGTCCATTATCTGGACGGATCCACTATCCAGACATGCCTTTGGCTCTGTTATGTTGGATAATCGAGGGATTATTGTACAGTAATAATAATAACAATTAATATGGTATATCTTTACCAACTATATAGGAGAGAACCACAGAAATGCTATTGTGGAACACAAATTTGTCGTGGTTGGCTTGGTGAATCACCCGATGAGAAAACTAAAGAAGAAAAAGATGAAGAAAGAAGAAAGGAAGAAAGAGACAGACGAAAAAGGGAGGAGAGGAGAGCCTACTTTGAAGATATTGATGTAAGTGATGCTGTGTCATGATGATGATGATGGATACATGGAGGTCCAAAATATATTGTTTTGAAACAATATGGTTTGTGGGTGCACTGAAATAAAGGTCAGTATTATTAGACCCCTGGTGACCTAGTGGTCTAGATTGTGTTCAGAGTGCAGATCAGATGCTTTGTACATCATTTTGAATCAGTGTGAGATGTCTGAAGTTTTCTTAATCATGTAATGTGATCAAGACTTAAGCCTGTGTCACATTCCCTCGTATGTTCTTGGCTACGATAGCCTAGCCTTGGGTCCTTGCAATTTGCATGGGATCATATGGAAGTAACTTTTTGTGAACATGCCTCCACAAAATATGTTGAATTAAGATCTGATTTATTTTGACATCATCATCATTGTCATCATCAGGACCTCCATTCCCATCCTAGGGCAGGGTGAGGAGTACCAATGTCCAGACAGCCCAGATTTGCCCAGTCCAGTGGGCCATGCTTCCATTCACTCACCATTCAAGCCCAGTGAATCCTGGCTCTATCTGATACGCCAAAAACATTCAACACGAACTGTAGCTTCACATAAACGTATCCAATAGAGTCAGTCCAGATGCTGTCACATTAAAAGGGGTGCCAAATCCCTGATCATGCACTTCTCACAATATTCATCCAGTTAGCTCAATCTCTTGTCTTTCTCCAAGCATCACCGACATCCATACTACTCTTCCTCACACACTCATCCACCATATCCCTCCACCTTCTCCATGGCCTCCCTTGCCTCCTTCCTCCTACAAATTCACTCAGATATACCTTTTTCACCACTTTGTTGGTATCCATTCACTCCACGTAACTATACCATCTCGGTATACACTTCGATTCTGGCGTCCATAGACTTTCTCACTCCACATCTTTCACAAATCACATTTTTTATCCTATCCACTGTCTGTACTCCACATACATTCTTCAGTAGTCCCATCTCCACTGCTGTCACTCTTGACTTCTCATTTTCATGCTGCACCATAGTCTCACATCCATATCTTAAAGTTGGCACTAACACTTCTTCTTGTAAACCTCGTTCAGCTGCAACACTCAAGCTTCTGTTTCTTCTCATGGCCTTCATAGCACCAGCTACATTCCTTCCTTGTGTCGCTCTACATTCCACTTCTCTTGCACATTTTCCCCTCTTTTCTATCACTGTACCCAGGTATTTGAACACTATCACCAATTCCAATCTCTCTCCACTCACTGTAAAATCACACTGGGAGTCACCTTCTGTATCAGTAACCATCACTTTACTCTTTTCTACATTTACTCTAAGGGCATGACACTCACAGACATCAGCAAAACTCTGCACTAGCCTACCAAGTTCTTGTCTAGTATTTGCTAGTACTGCATCATCATCATACAACAAGTTTGAGATATTCCATCCATCATCATTCATTACTAATGCCATCCCTCTCTCCATTACTCGTGTTTTTACTTCTCTTATGACCTCATCCATATATATACTGTATACAGTATATTGAACAGCCAAGGAGACATCACACAACCTTGTCGCATGCCCACAATGATCATGAATCATTCACTTAGATGCTCATTTATCCTTACACATGCTTCACTACCATCATAAAAACTCTGGATGGCATGGCACCTAGCAGCTTACCATCCACACTTCTTGTCTGTCTACTTTGTCATATGCTTTTTCCAGGTCCATGAATACAATAAACATCTTATAGTCATTCTCACAAGCCTTCTCCACTCTCTCTTTCACTGCAGATATGTGATCCACACATCCTCTGCCACTCCTAAAGCCACCCTGTTCATCACTCACCAGGACTTCTGATATCTCTCGTACTTTATGCTAGCCCTCTCAGGCACAGGTGATTTGAGTTGTTAGATTGTTTAACAACCTGTAAAGCGCACAGTGACACGAATCAGATAAAAAAGAAAATACCAAAACAGTCATTACTCGTTTTACGATGGGGTTATGTCAGGTCATACCTTATCGTATACCGATTTCATTGTTAATCGGGAGATTGAAACCCATTATAAATGGGAGGTTACGTCAGCTCAGCTTCCCAAAGTCACCTAACCAAGACTGAACCATATGTAACAGCCTACCTTCATTCCTTCCTGTGTTGGTCCAAGTCGTCCCCCCCGAGGCTGGGGGACAGCCTGTGCTTACAGGCACTAGTGGTCAGCCTCTGAGTCAGACAGGAACAGGTTAGGGGGAGGGGAATCCAGCCTATACCTGCACCAACCATAGCACTGGGGCCTATACTGGCACTGACCTTACCACAGGGCACACATATCCACAGTACTGTTGTACGATGGTTGGCTGAGAGGTGATGATAATGGGGGGCACACATGAACAAGTTGAAAAGACAGGACTTTGAAGGGGTGGTAGGACCTGAACCGTAACAATGCCTGCACGTCGGGGCCGCCATCTTGCCTGAGACGATGGTCACCTTGCGTGTGCCTGGCACTTTCCAATGGCAAAATCATTATAGCGGGAAATTTGTTGTAAATCGAATTTTGGGGTGGAACTTTTCTGTTATCATTGTAGCGAATTATCGTAAACCGAATCATTGTAAAACGAGTAATGACTGTATGACACATATCGGCGGGAAACTTGTATCCTCCTTTGTTTGACATGATGTGCATCTTGGTGCAGTGTACAGGATGGTATTTAATGACTCGATTCGAGTCCTTGCCTGAAAGGGCTAGTTCTTCTATGTACTTTCCCTACCATCCATCCATCCATCTTCCAGTCCTGTGTTGCCCCATGAGGAGCATAGGAACCCGGGGCTAGGCAAGTTGGTCCTGACATTTAAGATGAGAGTGACCAGCCTCACTCATCCCTGAGTGGCATTACGTGAGTAGTAAATCCCAATTCATCCATCCATCCATCATCCAATTCTATGTTGCCCCATGAGGAGTGTAGAAGCCCGGGGCTAGGCAATTAAGTCCTGACAAAGATGAGAGTGACCAGCCTCACTCATCCCTGAGTGGCATTACATGAGCAGTAACCCCAACCATCCCTTGGATATAAACCTTCACCGGCTCAATCCGATTGGAGTACTGTAATTACCCACTAAACCATCAGGTGCCATAATTTGGTTATATGGTTACCACCCAGCGTAGTAAATGGTTTCCTGGTGTACAGGAAACCATTAGGCCTGTCACTCAGTGTAGAGTCACCCATAGACTGAAGGAAGAGGAAAGAATGAAGGATAGAAAGACAAAAGAGGGAGTGTAAAGTCACCCGTAGGCAGAAGAACGAGGAAAAAATGAAGTAAAGAAAGACAGAAGAGGAAGGAAGGAATGGAGAAAGGAGAGGAAAGGGCAGACACCCGAGAGCAGCACTACATTGAGTGAGTGGATGGTGAGCGCCCCCACCTACCTCATAAACCCCATTCACCCCTTGGATATAAACCTACACAGGCTCAATCTGATTGGAGTGCCATAATTACTCACTAAAGCACCGGGCACCATAATTTGGTTATATGGTTACCACCCAGCATTGTAAATGGTTTCCTGGTGTTTTGGCTTGCCACTCAGTGTAGAGTCACCTGTAGGCAGAAGGAAGGGGAAAGAATGAAGGAAAGAAAGACAGAAGAGGGAGTGTAAAGTCACCTGTAGGCAGAGGGGAGTGGAAAGAATGAAGGAAAGAACGACAGATGAGGAAGGAAGGGCGAGAGGAAAGGACAGACACCCAAAACAGCACTACATCAAATGAGTGGATGGTGAGTGCCCCCACCTGCCACCAACCACACTCGGTAAACTTATGCCATGATAATTCGTGCACTCACTTCGCTCACCTTTATTTTTGTACAGGGTACAATCACTGCCTTTTTCCACTCTGCTGGCACAGTTTCTCTCATCCATGCCTTCTTACTTATCTCCAACGTGCAGTTCATTCCGCTCTGTCCACTACACTTAATCATCTCTGTATACATCTCGTCAACCTCAGCTTCGTTTCCATATTTCAACCGTTTCACAGCTTTCTTCACCTGTGTGAGTGATGTTTCCTATCACTGCATTACTTCTTTGCACACCCCCAAAACCAGTCAGGTTTACAGCAGCTCTGCTCTCTCTATTCCCATTCATCAGACTTTATAAATATTCATTCCATCTGGTTCTTACTTCATCCCCTTGGGTTAATAATGTACCACTTACATCCTTCACATTTCTTCATTTCTTTCTGCTGTCGTGTCTATATTTCTGCACCTCTTTCCAGAATAACTTCCTATTTTCAGAGTATTTTGCATTCATTTTTATTCCTAGATCATCATTTACCTCCTTTTTATTTTATTTAAACAGAAATAAAAATTATATTCCAGCCACAACATGTATTATATTCTTTGATGTACTATATATCTCTGTTTCCATGAATGTTTCTTATACTATCTATATATTTTTTCAGCTTGAGGATGAACTAGAAAAGTTGAACTCTCATAAATTGCGCAATAGACAAGATACCTTGAACCTGTCTAGGCTCCTAGTTCGAGTGGAGGACTATGATGGGCGACTTCGACTATTGCATCTGCTACAGACTGGAGAGGCTGCTTGTAGGAGGCTCTTCCTTGATTATCATGGCCTTAAAGTTTTGTGGTCTCTCATGGCTGACCTTTCAACTTCACTCCAACACACCACTCTTAAAATTGAGGTTAGTTCTCAGTCAAATATCTTTTACTTTGGAATCCAGTTTTCAGTAGCAATGCTCCTGAAATTTTTCTGATCATTTGAAGAATTATTAATCAGGAGTTGCTGCATGTATTAATCCTTTGAGATTCTGATGATGCAATTTTGCGTCATCATAAAGCCAACCGTTGAGATTCTGATGACTCGAATTCGAGTCATATGAAACAATAATATTTTTTTGCATGTTTTCCATCTCCTGTCTGGCCTTGTTCCACATACACTATCCTTTTTATCCTTTTCCAACTATTTGTCTTTAGTGACGAGTACATCAGATAGATATGCATAATAAACAGGTTATTGCCATTGTTACATAGCCTATGATTTCATCATCTTTTGTGTAATTTTAACGCACAGTATGCTGCATGTTTGATCACGAGCGTGTTCTGCCTCAGTCCCCCCCTTCTACCGTTATAGTAGAGTAAGTTGTCATTTCTGTTGTTGAGTGCGGGATTGTCAACTCTTTGTCCCCATGACTTCATTTGCGCGTCCTTCTTACAAGTTGTATCAAGCTCTGCCGGCCCCTATATAATGAGCTCAGTCTCTGCATCATTGCCACTTAGATCTGCTCCTCATTTTGTTCACATCTCTGTCCTTCCCTGTACAGATATTATTATTGTGAGTGCTCAAGAAATCTCCAAACATCTAGCATCTGTGTGCGATTTGAGTATAAGTGTTATTGCATTTTTTCTTGTACTGTATAGCATAATTTTAATTTGTAGGTCTAGTGAAGTTTTTGTAATTCATGTAGGGATCTTTATGTCCATCATTTTTGATAATAGTTTGTATCTGTAATAATTTATCTGGCATTCACTGAGTATTATCTGGTATCTCATTTTATCAGGGCTGACTTAGATAAATTTACTCTTGCTAATTTCATGTTAATAGAGGCTATTGCAGTCAACCATATCTTTAACCTGTTTTTTGCCATTACATCATCCTTATGAGTCCTGAATGTTTTGTTGTTAGTTTGAGCATTAAACTTTAACTTGTAATTTTACCTAACTCTTTTGTTTTGAACCTGGAACTTTACGGGACAGTAGTGATTATTAGTATTCTCACTTAAAGTGTACATTATCTTTCTCTGTTCCGTAACATAAATTTGGCGACCTCGCCAGGATATTCAGGATATTATCATAAGGATATTGCTTGATATTTTGTGACTGTTACTTATTCATGATGTCTACTATTACTGCACTTGATGAAGCCAAAGATTTTTTGTCAAATGTGCAAACAGTGTGTGATGTAGAAAACAGAACAAAGAATGAACTTGAGCTTGTTGCTCAACAATTGGGAATTGCTGTTCGCTCTCATCATTCTAAAGATCAAATTGTTGACATGATTAACGAAAGCTTGTTTAATGTAACTCCTCCAAATGAGCAAACGCAGATTGAATTAGCTAAGTTACAGCTAGCCCTGCAGGAGGCTCGTGTGAAGGAAGCTGAATTTCAAGCACAGGCTAAGGAGGCTGAATTTCAGGCAAAAGCTAAGGAGGCTGAGGCACAAGTTGAAATTGCTAGGATTCAGGCAGACCATGAGTATCGCATGAAACAAGGTGGAACTGGATCATCTAGCTCTGATGATTTTGATGTGGCTAAAAATGTTAAACTTGTCCCTCCTTTTAATGAATCTGATTTAACAAAGTATTTTCAGTTGTTTGAGAGGGTAGCTACAGGTTTTAGTTGGCCCAAGGAGTATTGGCCAGTACTCCTTCAAACTGTTCTCACCGGTAAAGCTCAAGTAACTTATGCATCTTTGCCTCAGGATCAATCTGATAATTATGATGTAGTTAAGAGCTTGATTCTTAAGGCCTATGAGCTTGTTCCTGAAGCTTATAGAGTAAAATTTAGGACAACTTACAAGCAAGATAAGCAATCCCATGTTGAGTATGCAAAAATCAAAGAAGATCTGTTAGAGCAGTGGTTAAATTCTAAGAATGTGGATTCTGATTTTGGTAAATTTAAGCAGATGATTTTGCTGGAGGACTTCAAAAGGTGTATTTATAAAGATGTAAGCCTATATCTTGATGAGAGAAGAATAGATAATTTGTCTGATGCTGCAGTTTTAGCTGATGAATATGTTCTCACTCACAAGAGATATTCTAGAGAAAAAGGGAAAGCTGAGAGTAAGTACGTTGCCTCTACTCAGAGTACAGGTAACAGGAAAGAGAATAAAGATGATGTTTCTCAGGAAGTAATTACCAGCTTCACCTCTAGATTTCAGAAAAGTAAATGTACTTATTGTAGTAAGCTTGGTCATACTACGGAGAGATGTTTCAGGAGACAGCGTGATGTGAACAAAAAGGAGTCTTTAAATATTCAGTCAATTGGTCTAGTGTCCACTCTTGAGAGTTCCCAGAATTCTTTAACTGAGTTAACTGAACCTGCTTTGAGGGGTAACTTAAATTCTCATGATGGAGCTCCTCTTTTGAGCAGTAACGTGGGTGACACTCTCAAGAGTTCATGTGCTAATTTCCTGTCTGATGGTTTTGTCAGTCCTCTGGACAGTAATGACAGGAAATCAGTTAAAATATATCGTGATACAGGTGCTTGCCAATCCCATATGCTGACCAGTGTTCTAGGCTCTAATGTTAATTCCTCTGATGAAACTGTAATCTTACAAGGTGTAGGGAATAATTACTTCTCTGTCCCTCTGTGCAGAGTGAATTTAGAGTCTGGTTTTGTTAATGGTTCCGTTATGGTTGGGTTGGTTGAGACACTCCTAATGTCAGGTGTAACTTTCTTACTTGGAAATGATATTGGTGGAAGTCAAGTGTGTCCAGCTCCTCAGTTGTCTAGTGAGCCAGTGGCTGTGTCCCAGGATTGTGATGTCCCTGATGTGTTCCCTGCATGTGCTGTCACTAGGGCTAAGTCTAAAGTTACTGGTGATTTAGAGGATAATGATGATGACGATGTTATCCTAGCTGACACTTTTCTTGCTAATTTGGACCACTCACCAGATGAGGCAGTACCCCGTAGTGTTGATAATTTGTCTCGCCAAGAGTTGGTTAAGTTGCAGGTTGCTGACCCTGAGTTGAAAGGTCTAGCTAACTCTGCTTACAGTGAAGAAGAGTCAGCCGGTGCTTCTACTTGTTATTATGTAAAGTCAGGAGTACTTATGAGGAAGTGGAGACCCCCAACAGCATCAGCCGACTGTGAATGGGAGGTTGTACATCAAGTTGTCATCCCTCGTGTTTGTAGGCAGGATATCATTAGAGTGGCTCATGATTCCAGTTTGGCAGGACACCTTGGAGTGAGGAAGACTGTGGCACGCATTTTGAAACACTTCTACTGGCCAGGTATCTTCAGGGATGTTTCCTGGTATTGTAAGTCTTGTCACACCTGTCAAGTTGTGGGGAAGTGTAATCAGACCGAAAAGGTTGCACCTCTAGTTCCCATTCCTCCTTTTGAGGCGCCTTTCACCCGTGTGTTGGTGGATATTGTGGGCCCTCTTCCTAAGACTTCTTCAGGATTTTCTTATGTGTTGACCATGATTGATATGGCTGCTCGTTATCCTGAAGCCATTCCACTTAGAAACATCTCAGCAAAGAACGTGGTTAAGGAAATGCTAGGGTTCTTCACAAAGTTTGGTCTGCCCAAGGAGGTACAGTCAGACCGGGGAAGTAATTTCATGTCAAACGTTTTCAAGCAGTCTCTGAAAGAGTTGGGCATCACCCAGATCACGTCTTCAGCTTACCATCCCCAGACCCAAGGAGCGTTGGAGAGATATCATCAAACACTCAAATCGATGCTCAAGAAATACTGTTTGGAACATCAGAAAGACTGGGATAAAGGTCTTCCATTCGTTGTATTTGCTGCAAGAGAATCTCCAAATGAATCACTGGGCTTCTTACCTTTTGAACTACTGTTTGGCCATGAAGTAAGAGGACCCCTTAAGTTACTCAAGGAATGCTGGCTGTCGGAGGAAGATGACGTCAACCTGCTGGAGTATGTGATGAAGTTCAAAGAACGGCTGTCCACTGCTTTACAGCTGGCGAGAGAGAATTTAGGAGCTGCTCAGGAGAAGATGAAGACTTGGTATGATAAGAAGTCCAGGTTACGCCACTTTCAGCCAGGAGATCAGGTTTTGATTCTGCTACCGATTCATGGGCAACCTCTTCAAGCCAAGTTTAGTTGCCCTTATTTCGTGGAGAAGAAACTCAGTGATGTCAACTATGTCATCGCCACACCAGATCGTAGAAAGAACAAGCAACTATGTCACATCAACATGCTAAAGTTGTATCACAGGCGGGACGAAAATAACCCAGTCTGCACTGTAGCTGTTCCACCCGAGTCTGCAAGTGAAGCTCTCCCATGCAGTATGAACCTGAGTGATAGTTTGGGGAAGAATCCTGATATCATGAATGATCTCCAGACTAAGCTTTCTCATCTACCTCCCAAGGAAAGGCAGGAGTATTTGGCATTACTGCAGGAGTACCCGCAAGTGTTCCGTGCTACTCCAGGAAGAACCACTGTGTTGATGCATGATGTCGATGTTGGAGACGCAAAGCCAATTAAACTGCCTCCTTACCGTGTGAACCCAGTGAAAGTTCCTCTCATCCAGAAGGAGCTTGGCTACCTGTTGGACCCCAAGATGATTGAGCCCTGTCAGAGCGAGTGGAGTTCTCCTGTCACTCTAGTCCCTAAGCCAGGTGGGTCACAGAGGCTTTGCATCGACTACAGACGTGTTAATCAGATAACCAAAACAGACACTTATCCTCTCCCTCGTGTGGAAGATTGCATAGACAAGATCGGAAAGGCTAGGTACATAAGTAAGTTTGATTTGTTAAAGGGATACTGGCAAGTACCTATGACTGAACGTGCTAGGGAGATCTCATGTTTTGTAACACTAGGAAAGACTTTTGCATGTTCTGAAATGCCATATACAGATTGTTTTAGAGTAATAAGAAATTTCCTTTGTAAATTTCTTTTTTCTTTGTGGGGAGGTGTTACATAGCCTATGATTTCATCATCTTTTGTGTAATTTTAACGCACAGTATGCTGCATGTTTGATCACGAGCGTGTTCTGCCTCAGTCCCCCCCTTCTACCGTTATAGTAGAGTAAGTCGTCATTTCTGTTGTTGAGTGCGGGATTGTCAACTCTTTGTCCCCATGACTTCATTTGCGCGTCCTTCTTACAAGTTGTATCAAGCTCTGCCGGCCCCTATATAATGAGCTCAGTCTCTGCATCATTGCCACTTAGATCTGCTCCTCATTTTGTTCACATCTCTGTCCTTCCCTGTACAGATATTATTATTGTGAGTGCTCAAGAAATCTCCAAACATCTAGCATCTGTGTGTGATTTGAGTATAAGTGTTATTGCATTTTTTCTTGTACTGTATAGCATAAGTTTAATTTGTAGGTCTAGTGAAGTTTTTGTAATTCATGTAGGGATCTTTATGTCCATCATTTTTGATAATAGTTTGTATCTGTAATAATTTATCTGGCATTCACTGAGTATTATCTGGTATCTCATTTTATCAGGGCTGACTTAGATAAATTTACTCTTGCTAATTTCATGTTAATAGAGGCTATTGCAGTCAACCATATCTTTAACCTGTTTTTTGCCATTACATTATCCTTATGAGTCCTGAATGTTTTGTTGTTAGTTTGAGCATTAAACTTTAACTTGTAATTTTACCTAACTCTTTTGTTTTGAACCTGGAACTTTACGGGACAGTAGTGATTATTAGTATTCTCACTTAAAGTGTACATTATCTTTCTCTGTTCCGTAACACCATGAATAATATTGATATTACCAGCATGGATATTTGCCAGCGTCACAGTGAGAGCTTTCGCTTTTCTCTGTGAAAACTAACATAAATTACCATAACCTATGTATATATCAATAGAATGGGAATTTACTGTAGATTGACTTGATGCTATTGAATTTCACGTAACTCTAATACTTTTTTTTTTTAACATATTTTTCTATGGACGTGTTCGATTTTTCCTTTTCAGCTAAATTCTACTCGTCCTATTAGCCTTTTAGCCATTGTATTTTCCTTTTTCAACCATACTATGATAAAGAGCAACTATTCATTAAAATGGTGTACAGTGGCCGATTAAGTACGAATATCGCTGCATGACAGTGCGCTCTATGCGCTTCCGGCTGAATCTGGCACAGACACAATCGGCGGAGGGCCGAAAATCTCAAAGGTTTTAATATTCCTTACCTTTAATAGAGTTAGAGTGAACTATATATATATATATATATATATATATATATCCATATCTATCTATCTATCTATCTATCTATATATATATATACAGTAAAAGTCCTATTATTCGGTATCTATGGGACCGGGCTGCTGCCGAGAAATTGGATTTGCCGAATAATCAAAATACCTACTCACTCAATACCTTAAGTATATTGGTGAACACTGTCATCACCACTTATGGTATTACAACTGAGTTTGGAGAGAGTACTGTATACTGTACAATACTGTAATCAATACAGTACTATACCTGAATCTGAAATATATATATAAATTAGTGAACATTACAAGTGTAATGACACAGTAGGCCTACAAGTCAGATAACACTTCCTGGATGGCCGAAATGATACGGAATATTACCTATCAGCTCAGTACATCATTTGTATTGGTGAACATTGTCATCACTACTTATATTATTACAAATATGTTTGGAGTGAGCACTGTATACAGTACTTTTTCCAAACAAAATAAAATAGTCAGAAAATTACATAAAATAAAGTGAAGGAATATGAATTGGTAGTCTTTCTTACGAAAGTTAAACGTACATTTAGCACTCATTCTTTTGTTCGTTTTTTTGTTTACATGTGAAAGGGAGAGTATTGATGCAAACAGTAATGTATTCCATTAACCCCTTAATAACCTCCGGCATTGAACAACCCTTTACAGTACCGATGTCAGTGATGTCGAATTAGTTCATTCATTAATTCATTGCCAGACGCCAAGTATCCCAAACGGGGTGGCAAAGGGCTTAGAGTTAATTGTTTTACAGGGAGGGGCACTAATCCTCCACCAACCCCACTTGACACGTAGGGAGAACGTTATGCCAACAGCATCTGGTGTTGCCAGGCGGTCACCCATGCAAGTACTAACCAGACCCAACGTTGCTTAACTTCTCTGATCGGACGGGAAGCGGTGTACCCAACGTGGTATGGCCGTTGAGCTATGAAAAAATTGTGAACAATTATGGGAAGGGAACGAAGGTGACTGGTATGTTTACACGACTCTACGCTACGATTCCAAGCGTTCAGGGGGTCGGTTAATCTCAGATGTTTTTGCCCATTTGGTAAATGCACTGTAACTTTGTAATTTCTCCTCTGAATCATAGCAAATTATAGCACGGGTTTAGGAAGCTAAATAACACATTGCTAGGTGCGCCAGACGATTATCTTCACATCTTTAAGAAAATGGAAGAAATTTAATCCCTCTCTGAGTACATAGAGTAAGTTTCTTCCATTCTTCTGAAATCAATTTATTTTTCTTAAAAATGTGAAGATAATCGTCTGGCTCACCTAGCAATGTGTTATTTAGCTTCCTAAACCCATGCTATGATTCGCTAAAAGTCACGGAAAAAATTGATAAAGTTACGGTGCATTTACCAAATGGGCGAAAACATCTGAGATTAACCTACCACCTGACTACTTGGAATCGTAGCGTAGTCGTGTAAACATACCAGTGACATTCGTTCCCTCCCCATAATTGTTCAGTTTTTTTATAGCTCACACTAACTTGACATCACTGACATCGGTACTGTAAAGGGTTGTTCAGTGCCGGAGGTTATTATGGGGTTAATGGGATATATTACTGTTTGCATCAATACTCTCTCTTTCACATTAAACACAAAAATGAACAAAAGAATGAGCACTAAATGTGCGTTTAACTTTCATCAGAAAGACCTTACCAATTCATATTCTTCCAGTTTATTTTTGAGTATTTTTCTGACTTTAGGTTAGGTTAGGTTGGCTAAATTTTTAGGTACAGTTAAACTCGGTTAGATTAGGTTTAGTTAAACAGGACAATCCCTTCCACCATTATGTTGAGGAATAAAAATACTAGAGCTGTCACAGCTGTACAGCTAAAAACAACGGGGAAACTCATTTTAACAAGCAACATTTATTTATGGGTAATGCATTACAGTATCAGTGGTTCATGGGCTACGCAATTACGGGTAAATGTCATTTTCAGGAAGGCGTCAAGAATGAACGAATTTCAAGAATTAACAAGGGGGCTTGGAACATAACCCTCGCTAATTTGGTGGGGGTGGTTACTGTACTGTATGATACTGTGCAATATTGTAATCAATACAGTACTGTATCTGAATCTGAAAAAACATAGAAATTAGTGAACATACAGAAGTGTAATGAAACATTAGGCCTACAAGTCACAGATAACACTTCCTGGACTGCCGAGATGATTCCGGACATCTGCCGAACAATCAGAGATTTTCGTAAATGGGACTATTTCTCAAAACTGCCGAAATGTCTGATCTACCGAATAATCAGCTGCCGAATAATAGGACTTTTACTGTATATATATATATATATATATATATATATATATATATATATATATATATAATGAACAAATCTGGGTGAACTATGGTGTTAACTTCCAAAAATTTTTAATTCTGATGTTTGTTACTTAATTACAAACCTAGGTTCCTTACATACACACCCTAGTTTGTTAGTTACACCACGGTACCCAGGAGTTTATGTAATATTTATATACTGTACCTTTCACCTTGTGGTTGGCCAGTCAGTTGACTGCATCTGCCTTATACAGTACACCAAACCATTTTGGTATATGAGGAGATTCATCACTTGGCTCAAAATGTTATTTAAAGCCATGATTCATTAGAAGGCATGATAGACAAAGAAGGTGGATAGAGATTGTAAGTGGATGTGAAAAAACAAGATGTTTTGAGGCTGTGGAACTGATAAGGGATGTAGCTGGTTGGGTGAGATACGTATGGAAGAGTACATGTCGCGTTTGACATCCTTCTTTTTAATGTGATGATTACAAGCAATTTGATGTTCCTTGGTTAGCTGACAGCGTCCTTGTCCTTACATCCCGGGGATGAGCTGTTTGGTGTCGTCCACAGCGTCCCAGATGGTGGCCTCCAATACTACGTTACCATGTGTGTTCGATACCCACCAAATTGATCACCAAGGGAAGAAAAGAGGAATGTAATCGGGTCTATAAATGCCTGCTTTGCCTGTAGCCAAAGTGGGGATCCTCTGTTTGGCACAGTGATAATGTGTGCATACGTGGAGCATGGGGGCCAGAGTTTGAGTCCCAGCCAGGACAGTGTGATTAATTTGTTAAGTTTCAGTTAAGTTATTACTGTGAGGTAGACTGCAAGATGTAATGGGTTACGAGTGTGCCATACGCAAAGAAAATTTAGTTCAGCCAAAGATGGAAGTTTCTTGAAGATGATGTTGCTCTGGGATGTGTTAAAGGGTTCTGATACTTTGGTAATATGATTTATGCAGGGGATGTTACAAAAACTAACTCGTTTTATAAGGGTTGGAAATGGTTGAAATAAATACTGAGAGCCATTGCCTATATTGTCAAAGTAGGAAATATTTCTTGAGTTTGAGGTCTGATTACTCACAAGATGCTTCTCTAGGGAGAATGACTGGTCATCTTTAATTTTAATGTTGTAACTGAGTAGCCTTGCCCTGGGTCCTTGTGTTTCATATTAAAATGGGAAGTAAAGAATTAGATATTAGGTGGATGGATGATCTGTTTGTATGTGTTCCATGGAGTTTAGTATGTGATAAATTGAGCTAATACATTAACATATTATTTGGATGTGATTTAGTGTAATCTGTTTTTGTTGCAGATTTTGAAAACTCTGGAATGTTTACCCATCACAAACAAGACTCAGCTGACTGACAGTCGAGTATTGGCACTGGTGGAGAGATGGAGCACACAGAAAGCAGACTCAACTACCATTACTGTAAGTGGTGTGATGACCATAAAACCGTCATCACCATTGCCATCTTCCACGACTGAGTTGTCAATGTTGCCTCCCTCCACAGTGTTGTCTGATTCTGACACCAACAAAAAATCAAGGTAAGCATAAGGGTTACCTTGTGGGTATGGGGTATGTTTGGGTTTATTTGTTTTCTTTCATTTTTGAAGACTCCAACATGCTTGAATGCATTGGCCTTGGTCACCTAATGGCAGTTCTTCATGCTGCTCGATCTCTGGCAGCTTCCTTATCTAGTCCCTTAATCGTGAGGTCACACTCAGTGACCTCGTCTCAGGTCTTTTTTGGTGTGCCTCACTACCCTACCCCCAGCATTAACACTTCTCACTTACTGCACCAAATTATCATCCCCCATCATCTCAACATGCCCAAAGCATCTCAATCTACCTCTCCTCATGACAACACCAATACGAGGGGTGATCAGAAAGAAATGACAGTGAGTCCATAAACTTTTATTAGCATGAAGAACTATCAAACTATGACTCACATTCCTTCAAAGTACTCCCCTCCAACCTCTATGCAGCGTTCCATTCTCTTTCTCCACTTCATGAAGCAAGCGTGGTACTCTGAAGACGGTATACTTCGGAGTTCTGAATTGACGGTCCGTGCCAAGTCTTAGATGCGATGAAATTGCTTCCCAGCGATGGCAGATTTAATTTTTGGAAACAACCAAAAGTCACAGGGAGCCAGGTCAGGGGAGTAGGGTGGGTGGGGGAGCAGAGTTATACCTTGTTGTTCCAGGTACTGCATAGTGAGGCGAGCTTTGTGGGGTGCAGCATTGTCGTGGTGCAGCAAAAGGCGAGACGACGGCGGGTTGGTGCGGTGTTGGCCTTGTGTTCCAAGACTTGTGGAAGGACCTGGTCTTTGTAGTATTGGGCTGTGATAGTGGACTTTTCAGGCATCACATCCACGCATATTGGTCCTTGAGAATTGAAAAAGATGGTGAAAAGGCGCTTCCGGCTGCGAAATCCTTCCTTCAAAATCTGAGGTCGAGGGTCTTCATCGCCCAACCACACCATGTTTGACTGCTTATCACGGGTTGTGAAGAATGAAATCCAACACTCATCTCCAGTAGCAACATCTGAGAACCGTTTTGGACCATTTGGTTCAAATTCAGCAAGCCAGACACGACAAATCCTCACCCGTTCAGCCTTTTGCTCATCAGTCAACAAATGGGGTATCCATCGACAACACTTCTTCCTCAGGTGTAATTGTTCATGCACGATGTCATATGCACTCCCATAACTGATATCAAGCTCCAAGGCTAAGAACCTAAGAGTTACAGTTGGATCCTCGTCAATGATGGACCATGCACGGACAGTTGTTGCTTCGGTCACGGATGTCCGGGGGCGTCCAGAGCATTGTTCATCTTTCAATTCAGTTTTTCCTGCTGTGAAAGCACGAATCCAGCGGGAAACAGTTTCCAGGGAAGGAGTAGTGTCTGGATAAACTTGTAATAATTCCCCTCGAATCTCTGTTGCTTTCTTTCCCAGTTTCCACCTCGTAAAAATGTAGAACCTGCAGCCTTCTTTCGAGTAATCCATGTTTCTGGCCAGAGAGCAAAAACAAGAGTGAAGCATTCACTCACAACAATAAAACAAGAAAAGTCAGGCATACGGCGACAAGTTCAAACTCGTAAGGACAGGCAACTCTGCACTCTCCTTGCTCCCCTACCTCCCATCATTCAAGGTTTTCATGTTATAGCACGAACTGTCATTACTTTCTGATCACCCTTCGTACACTCCAGTCCCATCCTACCTCTCAAGTCTTCCATCGTAAACCTAGCCCCCCTAGGCCTTGCACTCAAGGACGCACTGAACATCCACCTAATCATTGCCATTTCTGTATGTTTGAGCTTGTGAAAATCCTCTTCTTTTACTGCCCAAGTCTCACTACCATACAGCATTACACTTCTAACAAGCTGCATACAAAGACCCCTTAGCACGGAGGGAGAGCCTTCTCGGTGTCAGGAGAGGCAACAGCTCCCTGAACTTCTTCCAACCACTCCTCGCTCTAGCCACAGAGCTAGCGCACGCCCCACCTCCAGCCCATAACTTGTCTTCCAAATAAAACTCTTCAACACTCTCAACAGACTCACCAGCAAGTTCAATCCTTTCACGCCTCGCAATATCCACATGCTCTCCCCCTCACACCGCACATATGAAATCAGCATTATCTCACAGTCTACCTCAAATACCACTACATCTCTTATGCACCCATGTATCACAAACACTGCACAAGGTGGAATTACTTCCCACGCCCTTGTGACAAATTGCACGTGGCCACTCTTCCTCTGCTTTTGATAGTATCACTTCCAGCCCTAGATTTCATCACTTTCGTTTTGCCTGCATTTACTCTTAAGCCCTTGTGACCTATACCATACTTCCTAAATCTTTCCTCTGCTTCCGTTTCATTCACTGTAACCAACATCAAAGTATCAGCATACATCATCTCCCACAGGAGTCCATTTCTGAAGTCATGTGAGAGGGCTTCAAGTACCATGATAAACAAAAACAAGGGGCTCAAAACTGACCCCTGGTGCACACCAACGTTCACAGAAAACTCATCACCCAAATTCTCTCTCTCTCTCTCTCTCAGGAAGTGACTGATCACCCGTGCTCTAAATGTCTGAACTTTGTAGCCAAAATAAAATGAAGGTTAGCTTTAAGTCAGTGGGATATTTTAGATTTATTTTCTCATAATCCTGGTCTGGAGAAAAATCACATGTCTCTTGCCATTAATGTGTGGATTGAGTTACCTGTCCCCAAACTCTTATGCATCTGATTGGATAGTAAGTAGATGAATGAAATGTACTTGTATGCCCCAAACATCTTGCATTAATAAGGGTTGCAGTATTATACTTTTAAGGAAAAAAATGCAGATTATATATTATTAGGGTACAGCACTTTCATCAGGTATAAAATAATCTGTATTTTAAAAGTATGCGCAAGTGGGTATGCTTGTGAGGAGGAGCTGGGATTTCCTAAGGCTATGATTTATGAATAGCTGTGTGGTCCATTTCAATGGGCATGGTGTTTGATAGTTTTTTTACATTTGTGCTGATTTGTGAATGGTTGTGTAGCCTGTTTCACTGGGCATGCTGTTTGATAGTTCTCTTGTATTGGTTTGTGAATGGTTTTGTGCCTTATTTCACTGGGAATGCAGTTTGATAGTTCTTTTATATTTGTCCTCTCTTTTCATGTTCTTGGATATTACAGTTACTGATGAGCCTTATACAGTAACCCCTCTTAAGACCCAGACACCCCAGGTCTCGGACATTTTGGGCTTGGGACCATTAGTCCAAGTCTCGGATATTCCCAAAGACATCCGGACAAAAGGCCATCTGGACAAACATCCAAAACAATCTGGGACACACACACGTTCATCTCTACTCTTTAAATTTGCCGCGCGGCAATGAACAGCTGTGTTTTGGCGCATAGTTCCAGCAAAATCTGCTAGAGAGCCCCTGCATCCTCCCCACTTCCTTCCTACCTACTGTCGTGATTGCATGCAAAGGATTAAGTGCAGCGCAAATAAGAACAGAATGTGCAGTGTTAAAGGACTAAGTGCAGCACAACACTGAATTACTATATGTGCTTCAAGTGCACCTTCACCACTGTCAGAGCCATAAAGGAGATGGGTTAATTTTCGCGACGGCCACAGACGTGTCGTAAGTATCCTGTACACAGCTAAATATTTTCCTTACTCACTTCTGATTTCTCATTCTCTGGTTCCTTTTCATTTATTGTGTGGTTTCTGTCCCTTATTTGTGTGCACAGGGTCTTAAATAGATGCTGTGCATGTCTGGTAGGGAGTTATTTAGGTGGCTTTCAAAGTTAGGTTTGGTTGGGGTCTATAAGTACCAGTCCAAGGGCATTTTGCCCAAGTCCCGGACGAGGCCAGGTCCCGGATTTTGCTTGGGCTCTATTACGTCGGATCTTGGAGGGGTTATTGTATATCGAAAAAAGTCTGATAAAGCCAGAAGCAGTCTGGACTGCCTGACCACTTAAGCTATGTTCACCACTGTAAGGTAAATAAAAGACATGTTTATCAGTGTACAGTTTTTAACTTGTGTTTTAACCCACTTATCCTTTATCTTAAGAGCTAAAATTTTTGTCAAACTTCAGTCTTTCTACTATCATTTGCAACAAACTGCATATCCTTAGGCACTCGAAGCCCAGAGAACAATTGAGTGAATACAAGGTGTGTTTTGACTGTCTGACGCAGGAAATTTCCCAGTGATGCAGAAATTTCCACCAAACTACAAGATTTTTTCCATACAAAGTAGGTTTACTGCCACATTATCTCATCACAACAGTTACAGTAATAATGAAAATAAAACACTTCTAGCCAGTCTCGTATGATTTTATTACGATAATCCCCAGTATTTACACTAGACTTTAACAAGACAGTAGCGATGTGAGGAAAATTATTACAGACTTTATAAACTTTCATGTATGATGTTTATTACCACTTTTATATAACTTATTGATATAATGTCATGAGTCATTTCATAGCATAGCTGCAACCTCTGAAATGTTTGCTAGCTAATACACTTAACATATGACTTCTCTGATTATTACAAAAGTATCACTGATTCACTTGTATTTTATTACAGTAATTCACAATATAATATAAAATAACACTTTCAGCCACTCTTGTAAGATTTCAGTGCGATTTGGGTGCATATTACTTTGTATTATTTATGAGAGAGAGGAGAGGCCGCAAACCGGTTTAGGCCAGCTCATGAGGGTGTGTGTACATGTGTGCGTATATGTATGTATACAATTATTTAGTACTAGGGTAATTATCAGTGTTTAAAAGTTTAACCCCTGAAGTTGTAGTCACTTGTCCACCATATGAATTTTTCCCCTTAAGTTATGTCTATCAATTTGTGCGATATCAAATAGGGTGCACTCGCACATGCACCATATAGGCTTGTTAATTAGGACCAAGATGTATATACAGGTATAATAGACCATTTGAGTATTATAGTGAATGTATAATACAGTAAAGTACTGCAATGGTAGTGAAAACAGTTTAAAAACTGTCAGTGCGAACCTGACTAATGTCTGATACATCGGAAAAAGTCCAGGATAGCAGGGAGAAGTCCGGGTGTCACTTTTATCGGAATTTCGCTTTTTTCGGAATGGCTTGGGCCCCAATTAGTCCGTTATAGTGAGGTTTTACCGTACAGTAATCCCCCATTTATCCAGACATTTAATATCTGGACCTGTTCATTATCCTGATACTGGACGTTGTTTCTACTAAGCCATTATCTTAGTTTTTATGCTATTATCTGAACATAAAGTCCCCGAGAACTTTGACTGGTCAGCCAACATGTTCAGACAATTGGTATCGTGGCTGCTGGGCTCTAGCCATGCATGGGAAATAGACCGTAACCCACAACCTGAGCTTAAATGTCCATCCGCCCCTGTACTGAATGGTCAAAGTCGCACGATGGTCTGATCACTCCCAACAAACCTCCAGCACCTGAGTATTGCTGACCATAACCCACAAGCGGTGTCAAGACGCCCATATGCATTTCCACCGAATGTCCAAAGTTGTACGGCCACCAGGATTGGTCCTTCCCAACTGCCATAGTGCATGTAACACTGACTACAAGTCATGAGGCAGGTGAAAGTGCCTGTCTGCCTCATGGTAGAAGGGTGAAAATCCTGCCCACAGCCTTGCTTACCCCCCCTCCCATCCCTCCTCCATACCCTCCCATGCTTCCTGCCTTGCTTGGTCTGCCTCCTGGTTCCCCCCTCTCCTCTTCATTCCCTCCCCTCCTTCGCGCTGGAAGCACTGACCCGTGAATTTTTAAAGTTTTTGACGATGTCTTTGAATACTATTGCTCATATCAAAATTCCGAAAACACCACGTGAAAGCTCATGAAATTCTGCATCGAGACACAAGCTTAGCTCTTGCAAGGTGTGGACAAAATTTTGCACTAGGATGATGAGAAATTATTATGAAGGGAAGTTTTGCACAACATTAATTCTCACTGCAGTTTTGTTATTTTACTCATAGTATACCAGTGGAGATGATGGTATACCATTTATACCAATATAACCAATTTCTGGTGACCTATTTGGCTGTGGAGTTTTTTGTGTGTGCCCTAGGAGCAGCAGTCACTCTTGTCCCAGAAAGGTAACTGAATTTCCATTCGTCTTCAGGTTTCTTGTGAATTTTTGTTGTTACCTCACGTGGACGGAGTCTGCGAGGTACTGTTTTTGGTCGAGCTTCTGTGTTTGTGAACAACACTACAGAAAAACAACTGAATGAAATTGCATGAAACTGTCTGGATATGTGGGCACTGGTCCCAAAAGAAGGTTATTAAATTTTGGAGGTAATCAAGTGACCTTGAAAGATCAAAATCAAGGTCACGGATTTTCAGAAGGGTATAACTTGAAAATGGTTGAAGGTATTTACAATGATGAACATACAAGAACTCGTAATATTGGCCTTCATTTGGCACAAGACCTTTGACCTTGAATGACCTTGAAAGATCAAACTCAAGGTCACGGATATTCAAGGGGCTATAACTCAAAGGAGGTTGAAGATAGATATTTACTATTATCATCATATAGGAAATGCCATATGGGTTTTTAATTGGTACCTTAACCTTTGACCGTAAGTGACCTTAAAAAGTCAAACGCAAGGTCCCTGATATTCAGGGGGCTATAACTCGAAATTCGTTGAAGATAGAGATATTTACTATTACAGTACCAAGATTTAGGAAGTCTTACATGGACTTTCATTTGGCAGCATGGCCTTTGACCCTGAGCGACCTTGAAAGGTCAAAAGCAAGATCACAGATGCTCCCTACGTGTCAGCAAGTGGGTTGGTGGAGGGGTAGTGCCCCTCCCTGTGAAACAAATAACTCAAAAGTCAAATGGCCACCCCTTACAAGATTATGGCGTCTGGCAATAGATTGATAGATAGATAACTTGAAAACATTTGTGTCATTACCTTAGACTTAATTGTGTACCGTACTGACACTAAATGGCAGAAACGAGTCGGTATTTAACAGCAGTAAGATAACTCCTGTCGAGCAAGGTTTGTTGTACCTGGCACTACCTGTTTATGCATTGTTTTCTTGGTGTTTAGCATTAATTTGGATATTGCTATGTGTGTTTTGATGTCTCAGTATGGCAGAATGACCATAAAACAATGCCAGAATTTGGAGGGATACTGTACAGATTTTTTTTTTTTTTTTTTCCCTTGGTGCTTACCATTACTTTAGATATTCCTGTATGTCTGTTTATGTCTAAATATGCCAGAATGACCAGAAAACACTGCCAAAGTTAGGAGGGGTACTGTTCATGTTTTTTTTTTTTTTTTTTTTTTTTATTCCTATGTGTGTTTTGCTGTCTATGCCAGAATGACCAGAGAATACTTCCAAAATAAGGAAAGGTACTGTACAAATACATAAGGTACAGAAAGGAGGTTGGGTTTAGGTAGGGTGAGGGTATAATAGGGGGATATTGTTCATTATCCAGACATCGCCACTTCCCGGACATGTCTTTGGCTCTACTATGGCGGGTAATTGAGGGGTTACTGTAGTTGCTTGCCATTAATGAATCTGCATGGTCAGACAGAACAGGGTTAAACAACAGTTTGCATACCCTATCCTTTTAGGTGGGAATGATTATGATGGTGATCATGCTGTTTTGAATATCTTAATTATTGACTAGTATCTAAATTGTGATGTTTTCTTTTTGTCTTGAACAGTGACACCAGTGAAGAATCAGACAGTGAATTAGATATCAAAATGACTTCTAATGCCATAGAAGCATCTAGTGCTGATGACAGTAGCCTAGATTCTGAAGTGGATCAGCCTGCAGTGAGTCAAAAGCAGGGCATAGAGGAAGAGAGCAGTGATTCCAGTCAGAGTGATAGTAAAGAGAATCCTACAACACCCAACAAAGAAATGGTGAAAGAAGAGGAAGATGAGGAAGCCACTGGTGTGACAAAGATACCAGATAAAGAAAAGGAGGCTCAGGAGTTGCAAAACCTTCACAATTCCATGGTTACTTTGGCTCTCAAATTGCTGGATACTTGGAAAAACTTGAAAGAGTTCTTCCGAATACCAAAAAAAGAACGAATAGAAATGATGAAGGAGCATGAGCGTGAGGTAGACAGAGGATACAAAGAGTACTTGGACAGAGAGGAAGACAGTGACCGTGACTGGGAAGGAAATAGGAGGGAGAAAGAGCAGGGCAGGTAAAGTAGAAAAGTACAAAGTTTTTATTGGATTATAAGGAATACACATGAACAGGATGTATTATCCATTTAAAATGAGGACTCATGATTCATTTTTATATATCAGTAGTCTTCATAGTGTTAGATCAAATGTATATATAGTATATAATAAAAATAATTAAATTTGAGATTAAATGTTTCAAATCACTGGCCATGCTCTACGTGCAGGTATGTCCGGCGTGACTATTACTATGACAGGCGTAGACGTTCACCTGATAGAGACCGTCATGGCCGGATCAGGAGTGATAGGAACTCAAGGGATGACAGATCTTCTGACTCACCAAAAATGTCCAAGGAGAAAAGAAGGCAACTGTTTGAACTGAAAGTAAGTTCATGTGTTCACAGTCCTTCCACCTTTCTTGTTCAGAACAGTGAATTGTGGTACAGTTTTTATTATTATGGAATGTCACCTGTTTGTGTTCTAGTATTTACAGTATGAATATTGTTAGTATACCAGTTTTGGGAAGATGCTGGTAATTATGTACATTTTGTAGATTTTCTGTTGCATTATTCAAAGGAAGTGTATGCTAAACTGTATACTGATAACTCTTACTGGTATCATTGTTGCATCATAAGTGATGGAACAGAAGTAAATAATATTAACATTCATTGACATTGTAAATAATGAGGGTTGTAAACATTTATTACAGCCTCTTTTAAAAATATACGTGTGCAGTGCGACAATTTCTTTGCTACAGGTTCAGCAGGAGGAAGAAGAGGCCAAACAACGCAAAATGCAGGAGGAGATGTGGGCCATGCATGTTGACCGTTGCCGTCTGCTTGGCCACGATCCCTACCTCACCCCTATATTTGACCCCACCTATCAGTACTATTGGGATCCTGTGGCTGCAAACTGGCAACCTTATACTGGATCCGGTCAGTCACACGGATACACACCACAGTATAGTAAGCCCTCCAAAGCTTGAGTTTGTAACCTTAAGAGCATTAAAGCTCATGCTAGAAAAAAAATTTTATTCATTGATTGGTCTACTCCTTCGAGTACCAGAATTCCCACGGGACCCTCCTTCAGTTTCTGTCCAAGTGTGCATTCCCAGCTTACTTTGATAGAAGCCTGCATATTTGAATATGCAAAGGAGCTGTCATTGTTTGTACTGGAATGAAGAATTGGAATTGTACTGCACAGTGTGTGATATAGACAGAAGAAAATGATGATCATTTTCAAGTGAAGAAAGGATGTGATGTCCACTAGTTGAAGCTATAGGGAGGCTTACTGTACGATAACAAGCCAAAGTAAAGTGGATTTGTAAGAGTATTGTTTATTATGAAATGGAATTAATGATTGAATGAAAAATGAAAATTAAATGAAGTAGAAACTGATTTTCTTAGTTTGTTATTTATGTTTGTGGCTGGTGGCCACTGTATTCTGTATAGCAAAATTTCTTTGCATTTATTTATTTTATTTTTATATTATTATTATTATTATCATCATTATTATTACAGGCACAACACCAATTTTCAGGCATCTTTGGTTCCAGAGCCTTGCCGGATGAAATGTTTTGTCAGACTAACTGAGACCACATATGTCACATATAATAATTTAACAGGGACCATCGAAGGTCACGTATAATCAATAATACACCTCTGACCCATTAGCCTTCAGTGTAATTGCACTCATATTCTGAATCAAGTTCTTTATGGAACAACTTAACCTGGTTCATTATCAGGCTACCTGACATGTCCACTTCATCTATCACTTTTGAAACTACTCCATCATCACACAATCATACTCATACTCTTACCATCTTTCATGATTTTTCAGTGTTCATTTGCTTCTTTATATCACTGTCTCCATAAAATTTCAGTATTTTCTTCCTTTGCTTCTTTACATCAAAAGCAGTTGATGAACCAATATCACATGTTACTGCTTCCGCATGGCAACACAACGATCCAATTTTTCTAACAGTTCTACTTTATCGTGCTTGTTTTTGTTTTTAGTGCATTAAAAATGTTTTACTGTAATAAATCCCCCCAAATAGCTGATAATACACCATTCTGATCAGACAGGTGACTGATAATATATGTGAAGATCAAGGCAGCTAGTGTGATAGGTCACTGGGTTGCTACAGGTCACTGGGTAGCTGCATATCAGTTATTGTGGTAATAGCGTGCCTTGTGAGGCTGGCTTCCACACGCAAATACTGTAACCCCAAAACATAATTTACGTTCTCCAGTGTCAGTTATAAAGCATCCCAATAGATACCAGTGAGGGAAATAACCTTTTGATTTGGCTGGTAGTAAGACAGACTAAACCAAAGTGGCGATATAGTATGGTAAACTTAACTCTTTGAGATTCCGATGGCAATTTTGAGGGTCATTTCAAATCCAGCCTCAGAGTTTCCAGTGATGCTTTTAATCTTTTTAAGATACTTTTGTAAATATGCACCATAAATTGCATTTACGCATCATAAAGAAACTCGGGCATTATGTCGTGAGATGGTTGCTTCGTGCATGGCGGGCAGTGCGTGTGTGGTATGACTTATGGCTTTGTCTCAGGGCAGGGAACAGAGGCAGTTGCGCCATAGCTGTCGTGAAGGTTGGAGGTTACGTAATTGCCTCTCACTTTTCCTCGCACATGTATGTGTCATTTTGACTTTTTATTTTCTTTGCTTTTCATTTTTGAACATTCTACTGCCACTCATGGATGAGTGATGCTGGTCACTCTCATCTTAAATGTCAGGACCAACATTCCTAGCCCTTGGCTCCTACGATCCTCATGGGGCAAGGTAGGATTGAATGATGGATGGATGTATACTAAAAACTATAACTATTCATCTTCAAATAACACCACATCAAGCATTCTGTAGTGAAAAGTTTATCAAAACAGAGCAATCAAAGAAAAAGAATGTGCATCCGAGAATCATAATATAGTTGTGCATTATTTTCCTTTCACCTTACCGCACAATAAAGTGCATAAATGACCATAATCTAAATAGCACTGTAAAAGTAATTTATTTTAGTTTTCCATGGTTTAATCCAGATTTATGTACCTTTATTAGATTTTTATTGCTGAATATTTTTCTATGGCAAGATATAAAATTTTTGGTTTTCACCTAAGTTCACCTCGTCATTTTGACTTTTTATTTTCTTTGTTTTCCTTTTTTGAATATACTGTGATAAACTATAACTGTTCGTCTTTAAGATAACATCACAATGAGCATTCAACCGTAAAAGATGTATTTACACTGACCAATCAAAGAAAAAGATTGCAAAGTGAAAATTATTGCTGAATATTTTTCTATGGCAAGATATAAAATTTTTGGTTTTCACCTAAGTTCACCTCGTCATTTTGACTTTTTATTTTCTTTGTTTTCCTTTTTTGAATATACTGTGATAAACTATAACTGTTCGTCTTTAAGATAACATCACAATGAGCATTCAACCGTAAAAGATGTATTTACACTGACCAATCAAAGAAAAAGATTGCAAAGTGAAAATGTTTTTGAGAATCATGAAAAAAATTGGATCTTTTTCCTTTCACTTTACTGTACAGTAAAATGGATAAATAGCCATAATCTGTATAGTAGCGTAAAGGTAATTTATTGTAGTTTCACATGGTTTAAACCAGATTATTATATCTGTGATAGTTTTTTTTTTCTGCATATTTTTCTTTGGAGAGGTATAAAATTTTTGGTTTTCACCTAACTTCAACTCGTCATTCTGACTTTTTATTTTCTTTGATTTCCCTTTTTGAACATACTTCAATGAAGTACAGCTACTTAGCTTTAAAATGATCCCTAAACCAACATTCTATCATGAAAGGTGTTTTTACACAGAGCGATCAAAGAAAAATATCGCCGTTCGAAGTTGTGGGTCAGCGTAAGAGCGGTTGACTTTAGCACAGACATAATTTGTCCAGCCCAGAAACACGATAGGGTTAATAAAAGAATGAGAAATTTGATCACAAGAATAGATATTGATGTTTAGGAAGGGTTAATTGTGAAAATTTTGCATTTGCAGACAAAATGCATTGATAACAGTGCTGGCTTACTGGAAAAAATATGAGAGAATGTGGTTTTCTGGTTCATGATCGAGAGTAGCAGAATCAGAGTAAGCATTGCTGATCCAGCCCCTCCTGTCTTTGTAAGGATGATTATTATTTGGTACTCAGCATCCACTCACTCGATGTAATGCTGCTCATGGGTGCCTACGCATTTCTCTCTTCCTTCTTTCCATCCTTCCTTTTCTGTCTTTCTTTCCTTCATTCTTTCCTCTTCCTTCTGCCTTTGGGTAACTGTACACCGAGTGACAAGCCAAATGGTTTCCTGTACACCAGGAAACCATTTACCATGCTGGGTGGCAACCATGTAACCAAATTATGGCACCTGGTGGTTTAGTGGGTAATTAAGGCGCTCCAGTTGGATTGAGCTGGTATATTCAAGGGATGGTTAAGGTTTATTGTTCATGTAATGCCTCTCAGGGATGAGTGAGGCTGGTCACTGTCATCTTAAATGTCAGGACCAACTTGCCTAGCTCTGGGCTCCAGTGCTCCTCATAGTACGGTACATTAGTTCAGTTTTCAATCTGAATTGTTCAGAATGTGAAAAAAGTGTGAAAACTTGCATAAAGGTAGAATTTTTAATGCTCTTTCATGTAAAAACAGGACACACACTATCTGACCAAAACTGCAGATGCCTTTTCTGTTTCAAAATGGCTACTGTATAACAAAAATTTCTGCAATATTTCATCTGCCAGGGCATACATTAGCTGCTATAATCATCTGTTGTCATGCACAAGGAATTAAATGCAAGTGGTAACAGTGCTCTCTGTTCCACTTAACCATATTGCGATAATACAGTAATCCCTCCACTATCCGATGTAATAGAGCCAAAGGCATGTCTGGAAAGTGGTCCCGTCCGGAAAGTGGGCCTCTGACTGCTTCGACTGGTACTGAAGGACCCAAACCCAGCCTAACTTTGAAAGCCACATAAATAACTCCCTACTGGACATGCATATCACTTATTTAAACCTATTTAAGACCCTATTCACACCAATAATGGACATAAATCATGAAATAATGGAAAGGAAGCAGAGAATGAGGTATTAGAAGTGAGTATGGAAAATACTTACGCCTTGCAGTGTACAGGGTACTGTACTTACAGCACATCTGTGGCCGCCTCCTCTAACTCTCTAAGGCTCTGGTAGTTGTGAAAATGCACTTGAAGCATGTACAGTAGTCCAGTGTTTTGCTACACTTAATTCTTTGCACTGTGAATTGTTTAACACTGCACAGTCTTCTTAACTGAACCATGCCAGTTTCAACTGCCACTTTGCACTCCACACTCACTCCACACTTAATCCTTTGCACTCTAAATTCTAATTTCTTAACACTGCACAACACTGAAAATTCCCATGTGGTCTAGTGGCGAGGTATTGTGGTTTATTCACTGTTTATTCATAAAAAACAAGCACGTGTGGCATCGATTATGATGGACGTCTTCCCTGAATGAAGGTTAGGCAGTAACTGGGGACAGAGTTGCCAGATATGAACTCGGCCACATTACCAAACTCCTCATTTTTCATTACCAAATTTAACTTTTCATTACCAGATTCTTAAAGGAAGCATTTATTTTTCACTAATTATATATACAAGTGGAAATACATCTAATCACTCTTCTTATCATTAACAGCATGTTCATTATTTTCATGCTATGTAGGTTAGCAGATTAATCAGAGAGAGCAAACAGTCCACCATCTCCATCCTGTGTATCCTCATACATGTGAAAAAGCTGTTTGGTAATGCATTGTTCTGATTCATTACCAAATGAATTCTTCATTACCAAATTGGTCCACAGTTGGTAATGAAAAACACCAAATGGCAACCCTGACAGGGGAGAGGGGAGGGGGGAGGAAGGAAAGGGTGAAGGGGCCGTGATGTAAACAGCTGTTCAGCGCTGCGCGGCAATTTCAAAGTACGGATGGGAAAAAATTCGGATTTTGGGGGGATTTTTTTCTTTTTTTGGCCAATATTGGGTTCCCAAGGTCCAGGCCCGTAATGTCCGGTAAGTGGGGAGTCCGGGAAGTGGGCGTCCGGAAAGTACAGGGATTACTGTATATACGCTTGTTATACTACATTGATGACAATACACAAAACAGAGACATCTTTTATACACAGTACATAGTACAATGCAAACTGGAAGTAAGGCCCATTGTGTGCAGATTGTCATAGATTATTAACCCTTTAACCACAGGCATTGTTTTGACCCGACTGGCCTCTCCCGCGGGGGTTCCACCAAAATGTAAACAAACCTTTAAACCTTTATAACTCTGCACAGAATGAAGCTAGAGCCAAATAGTAAGGTACCATTAGAAAGTACTAACCTTCAGCTTTGCAGTGATGTAGGTTTCATGACTTCGTGGGCTTTCACTGGACGGGCAGTGCCGTTAGAAGTGAGCGATCGTCAATCACTATTTTTTGCCCCACACACCAGTACCAAATGCCAACCACACTCTGATAATAATACTATAAACATATATGAACACTGCACATACGATAAACACCCACTCTGTGTTCACTGAGGTAGGTAAAAGGCACTGTAATTGCCCGCACGTCACTGCCGCATCACACGCTCACTGACGTTTGGTTAGCGGCGATGTTTTCATTATTTCTAACTTCTATTACTATTTTACATATAATCTGGGCAATATACATTATATTTACACTGTGCTTATTACTATATTGCGTCACTGTCGCATCACAGAATCACAGCAGTGCCGCAGATTTTCCTATTACCATATCACTTATATACTGGCTATATTTACATAATTTTCTGGGTAAAATATCTCTTATTACTATATTATACAATTATTGGTAAAGCACGTCACTGTCGCATAACAGAATCACAGCAGTGCCGCAGATTTTCTTGTTACCATATCACTTATATACTGGCCATATTTACATAATTTTCTAGGTAAAATATCTCTTATTACTATATTATACAATTATTTGTAAAGCACGTCACTGTCGCATCACAGAATCACAGCAGTGCCGCAGATTTTCTTATTACCATATCACTTATTATACTGGCCAATATTTACATTGTTTTCTAGGTAAAATATCCCTTATTACTACATTATCCCTTATACAATTATTGGTAAAGCACGTCACTGTCGCGTCACTGTATATCATTGTCACTGTCAGTATTAACTCAGAGAGTGGTACTTGGCAAAGCAGGGAGTCACACAGAGAGTGACTTGGCATTCCTGGCACTGGTGTGTGCTCATTTTTCTCGCCCGAGGCCTCCGTGTGGTGTTATGACACACTCTGCAGCGGCCCTGTGACAACCTGCCGCCTGCGGTGAGAGGAAGTTTCACAAGCTGGTGCCGGGTCATGTAATTGCAACACTCAAGATGGTCAGGTTGTGTATCAGAGTGTCACCTCGGGACCAATGCCGTCACCCGACCAAATCTTGCAAGCAGCTGCTGCACGACAGTCTTGGAGAACTGTCTCGGGGATGGTTGCCTTATGCCCCCGACTTGTGTCTTGTAGAGGAGGAAGGCGTTGAGCATGCACATATTGAGCATGTGGAGGTAAGCCTTTCTGTACCATCGGGTGTTTCTCCTGAGACAGTCTATCTTGCCAATCATCATGTCAGACTTATCAACAAGTCTCATGTTGATATAGTCAATGACGGCATCTGGCTTCATGACTGGCTCTCCCGTCCTGTAGCTGACCTTCCCAGTTCTCTGGAATTCCCCCTTGTGGATGGTGCCGAGTATATTCACGACCTTCTTGTTGTGCCACCTGATCGCCAGAAGCTTGTCAGACTTCTTCAGGTGCACATCTCCCTTGGATGAGGATGATGCTTCAGGGAAACTTGGCTCATCTTTCCTGTGGCTCCGTACAGTGCCAACAGTGCCAGTGCCGTGTTCAGCCAGGTATTTGGCAAGTTTCGGTGCTGTGTAGTAATTGTCTGTGTACAGCACGTGATTCCCACCAAAATACATCTCCATCAGCAATTTTACAACGGAGCCAGAGAAGCCAAGGGGGTCGTTCCTGTCCACGTCCAGTGTGCTAGCAGAGTAGATTACGATGTCAAGGATATACCCCGTCTCACAGTCACACAGCACAAAGAACTTTATTCCAAAGCAGTGGCATTTGCTGGGGATATACTGCATGAATTTGAGACGTCCTCTGAACAATACCAGGGATTCATCTATGACGACTTTTTGCATAGGACAGAAAAATTTCATAAATCGATCCCTAATCTTGTTGAGGAAATCCCTTACTTTCCACAAAGGGTCAGTTTGGGACGGGTTTTCATTGTCAACGAAGTGCAGGTATCCTAGCAACTGTCGGAACCGATCTCGTGACATGTACTTCCCGAATGTTGGGGTTGAAGGGATGTCATCAACCAGCCAGTAGTCCTCCAACTCATGTTTCTTGACATGGGGCATCAAGAACATGAGAGGAAAGAACACATACAGCTCTCTGATCCCTACAGGCAACCACGACTCCTGCTTTGGTGAGCCAATAGGTCCCAGCCCATCTGTTGCACACTGAGCTGCATACCTGTTGGTCTCATCGCTGACAAATTGCATGATTTCGTCATCCATGAAGTCTACAAAGTCATCTCCTTTGTTGCATGGGAAGGCAGGCTGTATTCCGGCGTTCGTCATGTCAAACGGCGGATTGTGTGGCTGAAAATCAGCACCATCAGACCACACAAATGCATCCACTTTCCCGGTGCGTGGTTCAGTGGCAGTGTCAGGTATAGTTGCACTCTTTTCCCGTTGAGAAGGAGTTGAGGTGGAGGCAATGGGTGAGGCAGGAGATGAGCGGGAGGGGGGTGAGCAGGAGGGAGTTGGGCGGTGGGCAGGTGGGTGGGTTACTGACCTGGTGTGTGGTGAAGCCTGACCTCCCTTTGTTCCCCGTTTATCACCCCGCTTTGCCCTTTGGCTGCCACGCATCCCCTTTGTTCTAGCCCGGCCTGCCTTGCCCAGCCTGCCTTCCCTCGCTGTGCAGGCTCTGGCAATTCATATTCCTCCAATGATGTTGACTGAGGAGAGGGCATGGCAGAAGATGAAGATGATGTGAGGGCAATAGGGCTAGGGGAAAGTGGTGGGAAATGCTTGCTAGGGCCGGGTGTAGGAGACGTAGCTCTCCGCTTCATTCCCTTCCCACGTGCTACACCCATTTTCCCCATGGGCGCCTTCCCTTTTCCAGAGTAAGTTGTTGGCGGTGGGGGGAGACAACCTGTACATTTTCATCACTGTCACTGCCCAATTGCTCAACCATAACCGGTTCCCCAGCAAAAAGAGCATAATCATCACTACTTGCGGTGAGGGTATCACTCTCACAGCCACAATCCATTGTGGTACTCACAGTTTTATCAAGCTCTGTCCTAATTTCTGGGGTGCTCAACCCCTTCTGCCTTGCCGTCAGGAGTTCCTTCTTCGGTGTAGAGGTCGAAGGCACACTAGCACCAGGATTTTCCGAGGAGGAAGTGAGAGATGAGGACTCGGGACGGAGTGCCATTGTCAGAGCTGGACAGATACTGACTGATGCGTGTCTGGGCAGGGGTGGGGTGGGCCCCCGGGGGGTGGGAGGAGGGAGGTGGGGGAGGGCTGGCGTGAAAGAACTTCATAGCTACTCTTGTGTGAAACAATTGGCAGGCAGAAAAAACGCGCGGTATTCAAAATATTCACGAACATTCCAGAATGACACCCGCGGTTTGGTCCAGTTTTTTCAGTGTCATTCTGGAATGACACCTGCGGTTAAAGGGTTAATAGTCACTCTGTACAATGGCATGTTTCAGCACAATTGCAGAGTTCAGTGCATGGAAGTGCTGCATTGAAACACTTGCAAGGAGGTCAGCATGCTTTTTCATAGCTGCATTTGATCAGTTTCTTGCATGATTTGGCTGTCTGTGGAAATGTTGTACAGAAAGGAATCCATAGACAGCTGAGTCCATGGTCCATACCCACTCAGATGGGCTTGGTAAGTGCTTTTTTGCAATGGTTGACTGACCCCAAATATGTCCTGCTTGGTATGCAGCTCTCTTACTGTGCTGTGTGGGCAGCCTCTGTCGATGGTATGCGATCTAGCTGCCTCCCCTTGGCAAACAAAAGTTTACTTGCCTGATTCACCTGTGTACTGCTTGTCCTGTCGTAAAGAAGTATCACAAATCTTTCAAGCTAGCGAATGTTGTTATCTGTGATACAGGTGGGCAGTTGAGACTCATGAATGTTTGTGTAACCTAGGGGAAAGCTGTCCAAGTGTCCCATGCTATATGTTTACCAGTGCCATCGAATGATGAGGTGGTGTCACATCCAGTAACAGCATGAAAAAATGGATGTGCTGTGGCCTTTTCTTCTCCTAGGTTGGTTGCAGTGTCATGAGCAGGTACTAACCTACAGTGTTTTTTGACTTCATATGCTATCCACAGTTTGTCCAGATCTAATGTGTGGTAGTTGGCAGTTGCAAGGAGAATAACATCAGTGCTAACTGACCTGATCAAGACTTTCTTGTGGCCACTTTGTGAGCAGTGGAGAGCATGTTAGAATAGCCTAGTGCCAGTTTCTTCATGATCAGGAGCCAGGTCAGGTCCTAGATCACAGTCATGTGATGACACAATATTCGTGTGTTCTGAGCTGTACACCTCCTTCCCTTCAGTGGATAACTTAGAAATGCATTGCAGCAGGTATGGATATGGCTTGTGTTTATTTTTGTCAATGTGAAGGTAACTTTACCAGTTCTTTGAAACTGGTGTGGAGCTTTTGAAAATAATGTGTTTCCCTGATTCCTTTTTCTGTCTTGCTGAGCCCTTCAAGCTGTTATGGATGTATTGATTGATCCCACACCACATCAAAGTGCTTTGTGGTTTCCAAGTTCCTGATCAGGTCAGATATGAAGACTTATGCTGAAGAGTCACCAAATATTGCGCAGGATTTGGAAAGCAGCGTGTTGACTACGACATCCATCTAAAATTTTTGCATCTACTGTATGGGTGTCATAATCAAAGACTGTAATCAACTTATCAAGACATCCAATGAGGTCAGACTTAGTGTATCGCCTCAGCTCTCCCATGTCCGAAAGAGAAGGTAGTGCTCCATGGTTGTCATGTCTAGAAAACTCAGCCACATCTTCTTATCTGGATTGGCATGAAATGTACATTCTGCCAAATAATTAACAGTTGTTTTTCAGGGCCTTTATTTGATGTGAAGTCCCAGACTGTCTTGCAGTTTACGTGTAGGGGAAAAGAGTCATATTGTTTTTTGGAATGATGTCTGACACTGGAGTCACTCGCCCAGTCAGTGTGATTGCCCTATTGATTTAATACAGGAGACTGGAAACTGCACTTTCATCTATGACCTCTGTATCCATCCAAACAAGACCGCTTCTCTCTTCTGTGAATGGCTTTCCTAGTTCCTGAAATGTTCCAACCATTGCCTTGACATGTTGTGCAAACTTCGTCTGAATGGAGGGTGACTGATCATGGTGTTGTGTAGCTTTTGAGCATGTCCTTTCAGATGAGGTTTCATAGTGTTGACATTAATTCCAACCATACTTATTTATTGTCATACGCAAATAGGTTTTGCGAATCCAATCTTTCACAGTCCAGAACGTACCATTTTCACAATATTTTGTATCCTGTGACTGGTTGCACAAGACAAGTTTTCCTGACATAGATGTGGTGACAGGTATTGCATTTGGAGAAAGCATATGACAGGGTGGATAGACAAGGATTGTGGAAAGTGTTAAGAATATATGGAGTAGATGGGAAGTTGTTGAATGCTGTGAAGAGTATGTACGATGGTGCAAAGGCTGCAGTGCGTGTGGATGGTGAACTAAGTGAATTTCTCTCTTTGAAAGTTGGGTTGAAACAGGGATGTGTCATGTCTCCATGGTTGTTCAATCTGTACATGGATGGGGTAATAAAAGAGGTACAAGGTAGGGTAGTGGATGTTGGAGTGGCCCTGGTGAGAGAGGATAGTGTTTGGAAACTCCCTGTACTGTTGTTTGCAGATGATACTGTGTTGTTGAGTGAAGACGAAGGGGAGCTGCAAGGCTTGGTGGATGAGTTTGGGAGTGTGTGTAAGAAACGGAATCTAAAGGTGAATGTAGGGAAGAGTAAAGTGATGGTCTTTGAGAGAGGTGAAGTCAGTGAATGTACAGCGAGGTTGGATGGTGAGGATTTGGAAAATGTGAGTACGTTTAAGTACTTGGGTAGTGTGATGAGTAAGGATGGAGGTTTGGAGAGTGAAGTGCTTGAAAGGGTACAGCAGGGAAGAAAGGTTGCTGGTTCTTTGAAAGCAGTGATAAGAAACAGGGAAGTGAGCATGGAAGTGAAAAAGTTACTACATGACAGTATTGTGATACCAACTCTAACGTACGGAAGTGAAGCTTGGACGTTGTTGGAAGGACACAAGTCAAGAGTGAGAGCAGTGGAAATGAGTTATTTAAGAGGAGCCTGTGGAGTCACATGGAGAGATAGGCTGACGAATGAGGATATAAAGGAGCGTTGTGGTGTGGATGTGGATGTGATAGGAAGCATTATGAGGAACACACTGAGGTGGTTGGGCCATGTGGAGAGGATGGAGGGTGAAAGACTGACAAAGAGAGTGTATGTGAGTGAGGTGGAGGGGGAAAGAGGGAGGGGGAGGCCGAGGATGAAATGGAGGGATGGGGTGGAGAGGTATATGAGAAAGGGGGGTGTGAGTTGGGAGCAGGGCAGTGAAATGGCGGGGGACAGGGCGACTTGGAGGCGATTTGTTTGTGGCCACCCCAAACGGGATTGAGGCGTCTGGCAATAGATAGATAGTATTGCATTGATTTTTATTAAAACCAGATTATCTTAATGAAGCTCTTCAATGCAGTAAAACATTACAATAGTTTTGCAATCGGATTAATGCCGGAAAATCAACAAGTGTCACAATCTTCAAGAGAGTGCGGTAATTGTTGCCAAATCTACCATTTTTTTTTTTTTTTAATGCAGCCGGCTTTTGATGACTGTCATATTTAATTTTTTGTAATACAAATTTAAGGAAGAGATTCATTGTGTGAAAACAGTCGATTTAGGAAATTATGTCTGCTTTTTAAATGCCCTAGCAGTTGAAATACTGCAGATTTCATTGTTATTTGGCAGCCATTTTGAAATCAAGATGGTGGCCACAATTGTGGTCAGATTGCATGTGTCCTGTTTTTTATGTTAAAAAGCATAAAAAAACAGTATGCACATATTCACACTTTTCTCATGTTCTGAATGATTTTTGCCTAATGTACTGTGTTATCATGGGGCATCAGAGGATTAGATAATGATGATGATTATTATTACTTGGGTATTAGTATAAAAAAGTGAGTGTAAACTTATGGGCCCTGAACCAGTTAACATTTATTCTGATATATTGCTTTATTTGGTTATTGGCGGACCAGTTAACCATGTTCGAGGGGCTTTTACGGTATTGGAATAGACTTGTGTGCATACCGGTACATGAGATCACCACTGACATTTGCATCTTTCTCAGAAGCCATAGCTAGGGTTAAATGTAAGTAAAATGAGATAAGACTCAGACAGTATACTGTGGTCACTAAGACATGCAGTGTAAACAGTCCAAGTGATCACATGCTATGCTTAACTCTATCTGTGGCTGCCCTGTAAACTGCTCTGGTGGGTGTGGGAATTTCAAGTACCCTGTGGTAGTTTTGTCCAAATCAAAAGAGGTGTGGGACCATCCGATGCCAGAAAATAGGTGTTGTACCCCTATTATTTGTAGCATTTAGGCAGAGTCCTTGCTGGACATTTAACAGCTGGCTGCAGTTTGAATTAAGAATTAACGTAACCCCATGGGGTCGGGCATTGTTTATAAATTTGGCCGTTGGGAACGAGCATTTTTCGCAAAAAAATAGGTGATTTATTAAAGCTATCATAAATATCTTTATACCCAGCTAAGTACAACTCATTAGCTTTAATATGAGTGGTTTTCCAATGTCCTACTGTAGAGCAGTGGCTGAGAATGTAAGAGTGTCTAAATGTTCTGGAAAGGGGACCGACCTTTAGGTTTTAATGAATTAAAGGTTTATTTTAGTGAAGGGGTTATGTAAATCAATAAATTTGCCAAAATTTATAAGTTCTTTTAGGATTAGTTTCTTTATTCTTTCTTGTAGCATTGTTAAAGTATGCCGTTAGATGTATAATTTCAGTTTTTTATGTTTATGTACAGTGTTTTATTTTTTTCAATGTGAAAAGTGATAAAACTTCCCTAATGTAATGAATTGGGATTGGTATTGACATGTTCTTTTTATGACAGACATCAATATACCTGTACCAGCTGGATATGGACAGCACAAAACTGATGGTGAAGGTGGTTCCCCTCTCACTGTCCTGATCCCAGGACAGACACAAGGGGGACAGGCCCATATTGGGCTGCTCCCTCATGCCACTGACACTCAGGTTGGACCAGATGACCCGCTCAATCCTGCCAACATTCCACTCCCTGGTGAGATCCCAGCTCTCACACAGGCCTCCCCCTCCCAGCCCCACCCAGGACAGGCAGTTCCTGTAGAAGGCACTCCGCCTCAGGGAGCCAAGGTCCTGTCCATACCCCTCCCTGGTGAAATATCTGGAACCACAATGATGGATCCAGGAGCTGCCTCATTAGATGGGGAAGAGGAGCCACCCCCACCCCCACCGGGACCCATAACCATTCAGCTGCCCCCTCGTTGGAAGATAGCTAGAGATGCTCAAGGCCATGTGTACTTCTACCACGTCAAGACACGAGCCAGCCAGTGGGAACCTCCATCCCTTGACCAACACAACCAGATTCAGGCTGAACTGGGATCAGACTCAGACTCTGACTCTTCTTCCTCAGATACTGACTCCACCAGCACTAGTGATGTGAGTCGTGATACCTATTTATTTAGCTGGAATAGTACAGCAATTTTTGCATACTTCTAAGTGCATTCTATAGGCATAGTTTATGTTTTTAGCCATAAATTATTTTTTCTTATGCTGTTTGCATGAATGTTATAATTGTGGAAGAGTTTCCTTAGTTTGTTCTGTAATATGGCTCCTATGTCACATGGTCAGAGCGAAGACTTCTCAAGTGAGGAAGAGGAGGAGGAGGTGGTGGAGACGGTGACGAGGAGTGAGGTATCAGACGAGAAGATGATCAGACGTGTGCGGGGCAAGAAGCGGCGTTCAGAGGCGCTGGTACAGGAGCGAGTGATCAGTGTAAGTCAGCCCTTCCTTTCCCCTCAGCCCGCTTCCTTTCCTACATCCCTGCTTCATTGCACACAGCTCAGGAGACTCACTTACAACCATGGGATCTTCCTCAGGAACCTTTAGTAACCATTACTTATTGATGATAACTGAATCTAATCAGTCCCTTATTACCCATGGTTGCGCATGCCATACCATGTGTATTTTTTTTCCTTTTTCCCAGCATGGAATTTGTTGAAGTAGACTACAGTGCTTTCAAGAATGTTGAGAGTGAGAGCAGTGCGAGTATAAGTGGTTGGGGAATGGCTGGGAGAAGAAGAGATGAGAGGAGGGAGGAAGAGATCAGTAGGGCGGAAGTAGTGGAAGCGATGAAGAAGATTAAGTTGGGAAAGGCCCCAGGAATTGATGGAGTGTGTGATGAAATGCTTAGGTATGGGGGTGAGATTTTTGTGGAGTGGATATGGAAGTTGTGTAGATTGGCATGGGAAGAGGGAAGGGTTCCAGAGGACTGGAAATCAGGTATAATTGTTCCTTTATACAAAGGAAAAGGGGCGAGAGAAGTATGTGGTAACCATAGGGGTATTTGCCTTCTTAGTGTGACTGGTAAAATATATGGTAGAATACTCATTGATAGGGTTAGGCATATGACAGAGGAGCTAGTTGGAGAAGAACAAGGGGGATTTAGGAAGGGAAGATGGTGTGTAGATCAGATATTTGTTCTAAGATGTTTAGTGGAGAAGTATCTAGAGAAGGGAAAGAAAGTGTATGTCGCCTTCATGGACTTGGAGAAAGCTTGTGACAGAATAGATAGGCAAGGTATGTGGAAGGTATTAAGAATATATGGAGTAGAGGGGAAATTGTTGAATACTGTGAAGAGCATGTACTAAGGAGCTAGGACTACGGTGTGAGTGGATGGTGAGCTGAGTGAGTTCTTTGATCTCAATGTGGGACTGAAACAGGGTTGTGTGATGTCTCCAAGGCTGTTTAATATATACATGGATGGGGTTGTAAAGGAGGTGCAAGGCAGGGTGGTGGATGTTGGGGGGGCTCTAATGAATGAGGGTGAGATGTGGAAGATTCCAGTGTTGCTGTTTGGTGATGATACAGTATTGTTGAGTAGCAGCCGTGTCTCAGTGGGTTAGAGCACTTTGCTCTGACCGAAGGGTCGGTGGATCGAATCCACCCATGGGTCATTGGTAGACAGCAGGAAGGGCATCCGGTCATAAAATGCTACACGCTCCAGTCCAAAAGTCTTCTACCCAGGGGCAACGCCTCATCCCTTCGAGGATACCTGACGTAAAACCAAATTATTATTTTTTATTATTATAAGATGAATGGGAGCTGCAACATTTAGTGAATGAATTTGGGACAGTGTGTAGGAAGAGGAATCTGAAAGTTAATGTAAACAAGAGTAAAGGTATGGTGTTTGAGAGGAATGAAGTCACAGAATGTACAGTGAGGTTGGATGGTGAGGATATGGAGAATGAGTGCATTCACGTACTTGGGTAGTGTGACGAGTAGGGATGGAACTTTGGGGGATGAAGTGCATGAAAGGGTACAGCAGGGAAGGAAGGTTGTTGGTTCACTGAAAGCATTGATGAGAAATAGGGAGGTGAGTATGGAAGTTAAGATGTCACTGCACGATAGCATTGTGATCCCTACCCTGACGTATGGAAGCGAGGCGTGGACCTTGCAAGAAGGGAACAAGTCGAGAGTGAGAGCAGTGGAAATCAGTTACTTGAGAGGAGCATGTGGAGTGACATGGAGGAACAGGTTGACGAATGAAGAAGTGAAGGAACGTTGTGGGGTGGATGTGGATGTGGTTGAGAAGATTAGGAGAAACACACTGAGGTGGTTTGGACATGTGGAGAGAATGGAGAATGAAAGACTGACTAAGAGGGTGTATGTAGGTGTGGTGGAGGGAGGGAGAGGGAGGAGTAGACTGAGGATGAGGTGGAGGGATGGAATTGAGAGGTACATGAGGGAGGGGGGAGTGAGCTGGGGGGGAGGGTAGTCAAATGATGGGTGATACAGTGACTTGGAAGCGTTTTGCCTGTGGCAACCCTTTGTGGGATTAGGGCGTGGGGCTATAGATAGATAGAGAGACTCACTCTTGACTTATGTCCTTCCAGCAAGGTCTAAGCTTCACGTCCATATGTTAGAGTAGGTATCACTATTTTGTCATGCAGCGGCTGTTTTACTTCCATGCTCACTTCCCTGTTTCTTATCACTGCTTTCAAAGAACCAACAGCCTTTCTTCCTTATTGTACCCTTTCAAGCACTTCACCCTCCAAACTTCCATCCTTACTCTATACTGTCCAGGTACTTAAATGCACTCACATTTTCCATTTCATCATCATCCCACCTCACTAATACATCCAGTGACTTCATTTCTCTCGAAGACCATAGCTTTACTCTCTCCAACATTCACCTTTAGATTCCATTTCTCACACACTCTTCCAGACTCATTTACCAAGCCTTGAAGTTCCCCTTCATGCTCACTTAACAATACAGTATCATATGCAAACAACAGTTCAGGGAGTTTCCAAATGTTTGCCCTCTCTCATTGAAGCTGCTCCAACATCCTGGCTCTACCTTGTATCTCTTTTATAACCACATCCATATACAGAGTGAACAACCATGGAGACTTTACACATCCTTGTTTCAGTCCAACATTCAAATAGAAAAATTCACTGAACTCACTATCCACATGCACTGCAGCCTTAGCCCCCCTCTTCCTATTTACTCCATACATTCTTAATATTTTCCACATTCTTTGTCTATCCACACTGTTATTTACTTTCTCCAAATCCATGACGGCTGTATAGAACTTCCATCCCTACTCTAGAAACTTTTCTTCTGCAGACCTAAGAATGAATATCTGATCTACACAACCTCTTCCCATCCTAAAACCTCCCAGTTCTTTACCAATTAATTCCTTTATTATTTCCCTAACTTTGTCAAGAAGTATCCTGCTGTACACTTTTCCTACTACAGTAAGAAGACCTATGCCCCTGTGATTACCCTACACTTCTTTTTCCCCTTTTCCTTTGTACTGGGGAATAATTATACCTGACTTCCAGTCCCCTGGGACTCTACCGTCCACCCAGGCCAATCTGCACATCTCCCATATCCATTCTACTATGGTCCGTCTATTTTATGAAGAGCGTTTGGGCGTTGTCCCTCTTGGGAATTTCCTAGGTTGCCTCTCTGCCAAACTGTACATCTCTGTGTCTCATGTCAGCTATTTGCTACTTCTAAATGAAGTTTATTTACAGTGTATATATATTTAAATCTTTAATACGGCTATATAGTGTTATAAATGCCTTTTTTTTTTTTCTTTTAATAACAGTTACTTTTTATAAATACCACATCACTTGGCAACGTTGCTTTCCAACGTTGCCACGCTTGTAAGGGTAAAGTGACCGTGTTAATCCAGGTCATTTCCATTCTGGCCACCACCTGAGATGGATGCTCTTACTCCTGCTACTCGCTCTCGTGTGCTCCACAGTAGAGAAAAAGAACTTATTTACAATGTAAATAAGTATTTTTTAGAAGAGAAGGCAAATAGAGGACCTATAATTGATCCCTCAGAAGCTGTTATAAACCACAAATAAACATCACACTTTAAGAAGAAAATCACAGTCATAATAAAAAATAATGTTTGACAGAAACAGAGAGTAGGGGGAAAGGTCATGGAGAAAGGGAATGAATAAGAGCACAACAAGACAGACAGACAGTCAGTCTGGAGGCTTTTCCTCAAATTCTAAAAATTCATAAAAATGTATAGACTTTTTATAGAAATAAATCTATAAAAAATGTAATTTCTATATGCAGAGAGAGAGAGAGGAGAGTGATGTGCTGCGAGGGAGAGTTGTCATTAGCGCCTTTATTCTAATCTGATTAAGTTGCCCATCACAAAGTATGGCAACACTGTGGGACGGGGACTCCCCAAGAGGGACAACGCCCAAACGCTCTTCATAAAATAGACAGACCATACTACTATCCCTCATGCTTCAGCATTGCACAACACACTCCATCATTTCCTGGGACTTTCCCTAGGAATATGTCAATATGTCAAAAGTCTTACAGTTAATCGAAATATCCTTGTTCTGGATGGTTTAACTTGTCTAATGTACTGTAGTTCCTCTTATGTCAGTGCATATCTTAGGATGTCTTGTATAATGGACCTCAGTGCAACAGTATGAATGTAAAACCATTGATCAGGAAATAGAATTACTTTTTTATGTTCTCCCCTCCATGGCAGCCCATTATGGAAATTGATCGGGAAGCAGCGAGACGAGAGAGGCGGGAGGCTAAGGAGCGTGCCAGGGAGGAAGCACGGCAAGAGAGGCAGGAGCGGCAAGAAGAGCTGGTTGCTCGCATGGAAACAGTTGAAGCAGGCGAGACCCGAACGAGGCAGGAGCGCCATGAGACCAGTAGCAGCAGCAACAGCAGTACCAGTACCAGCACTACCACTAGCACCAGCACCAGCACCAGCACCATCACCAGCGGTACCATCACCAGCACCAGCAGCATCAACACAACCCCCAGTGTTCTTGCCAGCAGTAGCAGCAATAGTAGTAGGAGCAAGAGAGAGAAGGTAAAGGTGGGTTGGTTGGAAAGGGATGTGGGCCTTTTTCCTAGGTTGAGTATGGTTTTGTTCATATATTATTTTAAGCTTTGGTTTCATTGTAGACTCTTAAATATTTTTTAGGTATTATTATTACTTCTCTTATTATTTTTATTATTATTATTTTTATTATTATTATTATTATTATTATTATTATTATTGTATTTTTCATTGATATTATTTATTGTATTAATGATACCTATTTTCATTCATTCATTCATCATCTAATCCAGTGTTGCCCCATGAGGAGTGTAAGAGCCTGGGGCTAGGCAAGTTGGTCCTGGTATTTAAAATGAGAGTGACCATCCTCACTCATCCCTGTGTAGCATTACCTGAGCACTAAACTCCAACCACCCCTTGGATATAAACCTGCACCAGCTGAATCTGATTGGTGCACCTTAATTTCCCACCAAACCACCAGACACCATAACTTGGTTGTATGGTTATCATCCAGCATAGTAAGTGGTTTCCTGGTGTACATTTGGCTTGTCACTCAGTGTAGAGTCACCCGTAGACAGAAGGAATAGGAAAGAATGAAGGAAAGAGAGACTGAAGAGAAAGGATGGCAAGAAGGAAAGAAGAGAGGAAAGGCCAAGCACCTAAGAGCTGCACTACATTGAGTGAGTGGATGGTGAGTGTCCCCATCAACCACCATTATTATGATCATTTATTATCATCACCATCATCCAGACCTCCTTTCCCACCCTAGGGCAGGATGAGGAGTACCCTTTCGTTACCGGATGACACAGGTTGCATCTAACCGCGGGTGAGTACTCAGGATATGGGCCCGCTCAGCCTTGCCGGAGTGCTGGGAGAACCTCCCCAGTTTCCATGCATGCGGTACCTCTTAAACATTTTATCCTCACCCTTAGTTTTGCTTCAATCTCCATGATTTTTTTTTTTCCTTGTAATCTCAAATAGTTGTACTTGCTTATGGTGTTGATAAAAACATTTGGCGAATATAAATTATGTGCTAATTTACGATATTTTTTTCTTTCCTTTGTGTTTTCTCATAGAAATATATGATTTATGGTAATTGTTACTGAGAAAGAGTTTTAGGAAATTTCATTAGCTACATTTTGGTATACAGTATAAGCATTTACTGTAGGACAATTCGGGTTGGTTTTACGTACTGCAAAGGGAAATTATCGATTGCGCTGCAGTGTGGGAGTGGTGTTTCGCTAAATTATTTTTTCCCCTGCCTTCATTTACGCCTCTGTCTACCTGATTTTTTATTCAAGTAATGTCGAATAGTTGTACTTGCCAATGGTGTCGATAAAAATGTTCGGCGAATATAAATTATGCTCCAATTTACGATGTTTTTTCTTTCCATCAAGGGGCAATTTTGTTGGACGCAGCTTGCATCGTCCAGTAACAAGCGGGTGAGATTAGGTTCGACACAGCCTGTGTCATCCAGTAACGAGCAGGTGACTTTTGCACCGAAACCCTAAGTAACGAAAGGTTATTATGATCATTATTATTATCATCATCATCATACGGACCTCCTTTCCAGCCCTAGGGCAAGATGAGGAACAGCAGTGTCCAGACAGCTCTAATGACCAATATTATTATTATTATTATTATTATAAATATTAAATTAATGATACTTGGTGGTAGTTGGGGGCGCTCATCATCCACTCACTCGATGTAGTGCTGCTTTGGATGTCTGCCCTTTCCTTTCTTCCTTCCTTCCTCTTCTGTCTTTCCTTCATTTTTTCCTCTTCTTTCTGCATACAGGTGACTTTACATTCCCTCTTCTGTCTTTCTTTCCCTCATTCTTTCTTCTTCCTTCTGACTGTGGGTGACTCTACACAGAGTGACAAGCCACATGGTTTCCTGTATGCCAGGAAACCATTTACTATGCTTGGGTTTAACCACATAACCAAATTATGGCACTTTGTGGTTCAGCGAGTAAATAAGGCACTCCAATCGGATTGAGCTAGTGCAGGTTTATATCCAAGAGGTGGTTGGGGTTTACTACTCATGTAATACCACTCGGGGATGAGTGAGGCTGGTCACTGTCATCTTAAATGCCAGGACCAACTTGCCCCGCCGCGGGTTCCTACGCTTCGCATCGGGCTACATAGGATTGGATGATGGATGGATGAATATTATTTTTGTTCAGATGTTGTTGTTATGTATTATTTTAATGATACTGATTTTATTTATTATTATTGTTTTTATTATTATTGTATCATGTATTATATTGGTTGGTGGGGGCACGTACCATCCACTCACTCATATATATATATATATATATATATATATATATTATATACTATCTATCTATCTCTCTATCTATATATACTATCTATCTATCTATCTATCTATCTATATATATATATATTTTTTTTAATGCAAGGAAGAAAGAACCAAAGGCCAGGGGCCTGTAAATTGCTTTCTCAAAAAAAAAAAAAAAACAAGATAACAGAGAGCCAAATTCAAGATCCATTCATTTTGAGATGCCTGGACACACTGCGTTTGAAGGACTGGAGATCACATGCAGTAGTGCTGCTGTCGGGTGCCGGCCCTTTCCTCTCTTCCTTCCTTCTTTCTATCCATCCTCTTCTGTCTTTCTTTCCTTCATTCTTTCCTCTTCCTTCTGCCAATGGGTGACTCACAAGCGAAATGGTTTCCTGTGCACCAGGAAACTATTTATTATGTTGGATGATAACTGCATAACCAAATTATAGTGCCTGGTGGTTTAGTGAATAATTAAGATGTTCCAGTCGGATTGACCCAGTGCAGGTTTATATCCAAGGGGTGGTTGGGGTTTATTGCTCACGTAATGCCACTTAGGGATGAGTGAGGCTGGTCACTTTCATTTTAAATGTCAGGACCTGTGCTCCTCATAGGGCAACATGGGATTGTATGATGGATGGATGGATCTTGATTTAAGGGGTTGTTCCAAAAGTATTGACATGATCAAGTTCTTAGTTTTCATGTTATCATAGCAGATATTTTTTGCTGGTTTTAGGAAGTTTTGTTTTTTTCCTTATTGTAACTAAACTGACAAAAAAAAAAAAAAAAAAAAAAAAAGTGATATGGTAGCCAGTGGTCTGTGGGTTGAGTACATAATTTTTATGAGTAAGTTATCCTTCTTTTCTGTTTTTCTCAACTGTCTGGATCCTGCCTCACTCCACCCGTAGGTAGGATATATGAGGTTGGGATGTTGATATAAACATAGTGTATGTTACAGAGTACTGTAGTGCATTAAGTAGTGATTTTTTGTTCTCTCTCTCTCTCTCTCTTTCTCTTTCTCTCTCTCATTTTTTTTTTTCTGACTTGGCAAAGGCTTTAGGGCATAATCCATATTGGATACATGCTAGGGCTGTCTCATACATGACTGGTGTATTGGTATTAGCAGGGATGTTTTAACATGTCGGTGGGTCTTCTGGTAGATCAGTAAAGGCTACTTTTTATGAAAGTCAAATCCGTAAACTGTTCCCTGTCCCGGCGGTGATTTGAACTGGGGTCCGTTAGGACTGCAGGCCACATCTCTGCCTATTGAGCCACTGCCTCCTCTTTTCATTTCGTTTTGTTTTGTTTTGTGTAAAGGCTCCAACATCCATTTTGGTAACTTTGACCCTGACCCCGAGTGTCCATTTTCAAACTCATCCAAGATTTTGGCCATATTGTGATACCCTGAAAGTTTCATACTGATAGCTCAAGCTAGTCATGAGATATCTTGTTTACCCACACACAAAGCCAGCCAGCCAGCCTCACAACTGAAAACATTACCACTCTGCTCGCTTACTACCTGCATTGCAAGGCAAACAGAATAGTAATGTTTTCAGTTGTGAGGTTATCTGGCTGGCTTTGTTTTTGTATGTTTTACATCTTGAATTTGCTACAAATCAGAAATGAAGGTTCAGAATTATGTGCCAAGGAAAAACTTTCTGGGTATGTGGGTGGTGAGATCCCATCATGAGATGGCTTCTAGTCTTTGTTTTATTTGCATTTACTCTCAAGCCCTTGTGCCCCATACCATCTCTCCATTTCCAAAATCTTTCCTCCTCCTCCTTCCTTTCATTCTCTGCAATCAACACCAAATCATCGGCATACAACATCTCCCACGGGAGTCCATTTCTGAAGTCATATGAGAGGGCTTCAGGTACTATGATAAATAACAAGGGGCTCAAGACTGACCCCTAGTGCTTACCAGCATCCATGGAAACCTCATTTCTCAAATCTCCATTCACTCATACCTGGGTGCGAGCACCCATGTACATAGCCATAATCACTAACCAGCCACTCCTCGATCCCAGACTTCCTCATTACCCACTTGACCACTTCCCTGGGGACTCTGTCAAAGGCCTTCTCCAAATCAACAAAAACAAAGTATAGATCCCTTTTGTTTCCTTTAGATTTTTCCTAAAGCTGTCAAATAATGAATATGGGATCATTGGTCCCTTTGCCTGGCATAAACCCAGACTGCATCTCATCAGTATTCATTCTTTCTCTTATCATACCTTTTAGAATTCTTTCCATTACTTTCATATCAGGTCCAAAAGTTTTATGCCTCTATAATATCCTCTTTCCAGGACATCACCCTTCACCTTGTACAGATTTACAGTCACACTCTTCAGCAAATCATTTGGGACAACACACACTTATATAATCATATTTATCAAGTCAGTCACTAACTGCACTCCTATGTCTCCTGAGGCCATCAGTATTTCAGCAGTCAACCTAGACACACCTCCCACCTTCCCCACCAGCATCCTGCCTTTTGCCCTGCTTACAGTAGCAGCAGCAATGAAAGGCTAAGGGCAAAGCACTGGATCCACTGACTCCAGACCATCCCTGTTTCAATCGAACTCCTCATTCAGCAGCTGATTATAATGCTCTCTCCAGCCGTCTTTAATATGCCCACTCTTCATCACTACCTTTCCTTCATCATTCTTCACACACTGCTTGTTTTCCCTCTTCATCTGATTTGCCTCCTTAAATATCATATTCTTTCTTTCCACATTATTTATGTTATCCAGTGAGTCTCTGAGACTCAGATTTTGCCCCATATACCTTTTTTCTAGCACTGTGCTTAGCAGCCAAGTATTCCTCATTGTTGCCACCCCTTTTCCATTCCTGGAAAAGCTTTCTTTTCTCCTTAACTGCAGCTTCTGCACTCTCATCCCACCACCAAGTTACTTTATATCTGGGGTGGGTGGGGGGTCCTTTGTCCATCCACACACAGAATCATAAACTCTCAGGAGATTGTGCTTGAGAGCTCTGTGCTGTTCATTAACATTTCTGGCAACAGCTCCTTGTTCATTCACCCATTCTATTCCTCTCACTATAGAAGGCACCCCTTACTGCTTGGTTTTTCAACTTCCATATTTTTCTCCTAGGTGCATTGGTCCTCTTTTTCATCACCTGCTTCTTATGCACCATGTCGCATATCAATAACTTGTGTTGCTGCACTCACTCCTCACTCCCTACAACTTCAACATTCCTCACCAACCCCCTGTCTGCCCTCCTGATCAGGAAATAGTCTATCTGGCTAGTCTTGCTCCCAGACTCTTATGTAATCAACCTACTCACTCTTTTTCCATATTGCGTGTTGCACACAATCATGTTCATTGCCTCCCCAAACTCGAATATTGTTTCCACCCTCCTGATTTCTCATACCATATGCGCATCCTCCGTGTACCCCTTCATATCCATGAACTGCTTCACCTACATGACCATTTAAGTCCCCTCCCAAAACGACAATCTCGTCATCCCACATACCACTTGCCACGCGTATTAAGTCATCCCAGAATCAATCTTTTTCTACATCATCCAAGCCAGCCTGTGAAGCATACACAAATATAAATGAAAATGCAACCCTACCGAATGAAATCTTCATTATTATTATCCTTTAATCATTCTGGCTGATCCTCCTCTATATCAAACCCCCTGTACAGTACACAGCCAACATCCACCCACTTCCTACTCATCACCTCAACCACCTCTCCGCTTTACCCTTCAATCATTCTGGCTGTGCCCTCTCTATATCAAACTCCCTGTACACAGCCATCATCCACCCACTTCCTACTCATTACCCTGACCACCTCCCCCACTTTACCCCTCAAATTATCCATATTTCAAGATGCCACTTAGATCCCCGTGGGTGATTTAGTATTGTCAGGCTTCCACTTCTCATTTTTTGCAAAAGTCATTAAAATTAAATAAAGGGAGAGAGAGACCACAGGCCCCACCCACCTGCACAGTCCCAAGTCCAGGCATGGGACCTGGGACCTATGGCCCACCAGCCATAACCAGTAGCTGTGGCAGTAGCCTCAGGACACCCTGCCAGGACAGCTACGGGGACACCCTCCAAGAGTGCCTTTGCACTATAACTACCTTGTCATTATACACCCACTGATAGGGCAGCCTCCTAGGGTGCCGCTGCTGAGCTTGGGCCTCTCTCTGTTGGGTGGAAGCAACAACCTGGGAACCACTATGTCCTGTACTGTCTAGCACAGTTCCGATCCTCATCCTGTCATGGCCCCCAAAACTATGCTGTCAGAGCCTGCATCATGCCTCCACTCAATAGGTCCTCCACCACTAGGTAGCAAAAGCAAAGTTTTGTGGCCGCATGCCCTGGCTGGTGTCAACCCCTGTGACCTAATGGGGTACTTTATGTGATCTGTGAAGCGCATGTAGGATAGTTCGTGAGATAGGAGAAAGTGTTGAGAGAGTATGGTAGTCTACTCTCCGTGTAAGTGTCACACTGAAGAGGTCTGCAAAAGGAGATAGTCAGATATTCTGATTGCTAGTGAAGTGAGCTCTAGCTCTCCCTCTTATCAACATTCCTATTCCCATTGGGAGTACCACCCTGATCTGCTGGTGCTACAGCCTGCTCCCTCCTATGTTGTTAAATAGCATGTGTTTTTAGTTAAAGAGTTATAGTCTTATGTTTTAGAAATAAGATGTACTGTGATTTCTCTTTTTGCCTTGGATTGTGTTGCTTATGTAGACTGACATTATGCTATGTTTATTTTGTAAAGTTCATAGGCTGCACTGTCTGGAGAACTACATTTTAAAAAATTTCAGAGTAAGGAACGTGCTGCAACTGCAATAGCTGACAACAGTGATGCTGCAAGAAAAATAAAGGACAATTTCCGATCCAAGATGGCAACCTATATTGTGTCAGTTTTGAACCCATATAGAAAGCTTGATTGCAAAGAGGGAAAAATTACTTGCACAGAGGATTTCAAGTACTTGGCACGCAAGGTAAGATTTTCTTGTTTTGTGTTGAAAGAGTAAAGTAGAGTGACTGTCTAGTATTTCAGCTTGTCAACATTTTAGGAACACATCAGTACCTTAAAGTTCATATTTGATAATTACAGTACCAGTCAGAATTAATTTACAGTCAGTAGCTAATTTTTTAGAAGGCAGTATAACCTAGATGGATATGGTGGACATTGACTTCTTTTCTTTTAAAGTATTAATTAGAAGGACTTTCAAAAGAGTACACAACAAATTGGTCTTTAGATGCATTCGTTACTCCTTCAGGCTTCACAGCTCACTAAGTCACACTTTTCTTACCAGTCAGCACTTTTGTAACACCACATTTAAAGCATTCCCTGCCAGGTACCAAATTTCCAAATCCATAAGCTCCTGTTTCACTAACTTCTCCAGTACTTTATGTTAATATTCATCCACCATTTCTTCGTTTCTCACTTCCACTGACGACACCTCTGAGCTTAGAAGCTTCTTTCAGTTTCACCCTGCATATCACAGTAAAAGTATCAGATAAACCTCTGCATTGTTGTCTCACTTTCCTCATGCCACTAATATTTTCCAAATATATTTTTTCTTTACAAACGCCAAAAATTAGTGAGGTGCAGTAATTTCCAGTCTCTGCCATTCACTAACATTCCACATATTTCTCTCTACAAGCATATATCAGTGAGGCTTCTTTCAACAGTCTTTCCAGCCTCTCTATATCATTTCATTAACACTTCAAGTATCTCTCTCACTCTCTGCAGTTACATATCAATGAGACTTCTTTTAACAGTGGTGTTGGAGAGGGATGCCATCACATGGTGGTACTGATGTAAGTACTGTAGATCATTCAGCTGTTAGGTTATACAGTTATTCCTAAACTGCCTCTCTTTCCTAAAAGGAGGATGTTGAACTTCAAATTAACCTAGCCTGCAGTCCACTGGGTTCCCATGTCAGAAAAACCTGGAGCTAAGAGTTCTACTACTATATCGCGTCTTTTCAGTCTCTCTAAAGCATTTTGCTTACACTCCAGATAATTTATTCTGTAGAACCACATTATTGTGCTTTTTTCAACAGTCTGTCCAGTCTCTCACTGCCATTTCGCTAACACTCCCAACTCTTTATCTCTAACAGTCCGTAGTCAGTGAGGCTTCCTCCAACACTGTTTCCAATCTCCATACACCATGAATTTTTATGTACATTCTGTCTGTCTATTTATTGCCAGACACTTCAGTTCCATAAGGGGTGGCCACAAACAAATCACCTCCATGTTGCCTGTCCCTCACCATTTCAATGTACTTTCCCCAGCACACACACCCCTCTCTCATACCTCTCTACTCCATCCCTCCATCTCATCCTCAGCTTTCCCTTCCCTCTACCCCCTCTCCATCTCACTCACGTACACTCTCCTCATTAGTCTGTCGCTCTCCATCATCTCCAAATGGCCAAACCACCTCAGTGTATTTCTCCTAACACTTTGTGTCACATCCACATCCACACCACAATGCTCCTTTATTTCCTCATTTGTCAGGCTGTCTCTCCATGTAACTCCACATGCTTGTCTCACATGACTCATTTCCACTGCTCTCATTCTTGACATGTGTCCATTCAGTAAGGTCCAAGCTTCACTTCCATATGTTAGAGTTGGTATCACAATACTGTCGTGCAGTGGCTTTTTTACTTCCATGCTCACTTCACTATTTCTTATCCCTCATTTCAAAGAACCAGCAACCCTTCTTCTTTGTTGTACCCTTTCAAGCACATCACCCTCCAAACTTCCATCCTTACTCATCACGCTACTCAGGCACATAAATGCGTCCACATTTTCCATTTCATCATTGCACTGTACATTTAGTAACGTCATTTCTCTTGAAGACCGTAACTTTACTCTTCCCTACATTCACCTTTAGATTTTGTTTCCCAGCATTCACCTTTAGATTCTGTTTCCCTATATTCACCTTTAGATTCTGTTTCTTACTCTCCCAAACTCATTTACCAAGCCTTTCAGTTCTTCTTCTTCCTCACTTAATAATACATATCCTTCTCTCCTAACACATATCCTTCAGTAGTCATCCATTTTTATCCTTGTGCACTCAGAAGTAACCCATTGGAATATTTTGTACAGAATTTTATTGATAAGGATTTCCCCCCCCCCACGGCATTTGCTTGCCCCTCAGTAGTAAGCACACACCAGCTGCCAGCTTGGATTTTCTTGGAAGCTATCCATGGTGCTGTCATGTATAATTCTTTTTCATTTTTATCATTGTAGCATCGCACACATGAGGCAGTTACCATTAGCAACAGCTATTTTCAAAAGATATATTTCATGATCTATCTATCTATCTATCTATTGCCAGACGCCTCAATCCCGTTTGGGGTGGCCACAAACAAATCGCCTCCAAGTCGCCCTGTCCCCCGCCATTTCACTGCCCTGCTCCCAACTCACACCCCCCTCTCTCATATACCTCTCCACCCCATCCCTCCACCGACAGTATTGTACTAGCTTGGGTTAGTAAGTCCATTCGCCATGTGATTAGTGATTGGCCAGTCCTGTTGGACTGTTACACCCCAGCCTTAAAATCAAACCATTTCAGGGATGTCACTGTATGATCCTAGCATGACTGTAGCCCCCCCCTCCCCCTTTAAAAATGAAATGTGGCATCAGAAACACGAATGACTTGATTGCTGAGAGAGGTTACCTCTTCACTCTGTTGAATACTGTACAGCCATAATTAAATTAACCTTTTCTGGTAGAGAGATCTTTATTAATTTGAATATAATTCTGGAGGTATCAAGAATAAACCATGCCAGTTTTTCGCCTACTGAAGGATTCAGTGAATTGTTTGCCATGTGTTGAAGTCAGCTTAGATTTTGTTAGTATGGGAGTAGGAATGATTGATAAACGAACTGAAGTGTGACTCTCCAGTAAATATCATAAAGTAAGTGTTTACTGATAAGTTTATCAAAACTGGAAAAAAAAAAAAATCTTACTATTATTCTTTCTTTTTTTTTTTTTTTTTTCCTTACAGCTAACCCACTTCGTCATGGTGAAGGAACTGAAGCAGCTACACAGCATTGAAGCACTTGAGTGCAGTGATAGTGTGAAACATAAAACTAAGGACTTTGTTCGTAAATACATGAGCAAATATGGCTCTGTGTTCAAAAGAGATCCCAATGATACAAAGGAATATTAATAAAAGTAGATTTGGGGAGTATCTCATGGGTACTTTGAAATTTATCGGTTCTTGATTTCAGGAGCTACCTCCACCAGTTTAGATATATTGAAGTTGCATGGTGTTTTTCATATCAGTGGAAAATAGGAATATGCATTGAACTACAAATATTTTAGTGGTAATGTAAGTTTTGGTATGTGCATCGATATGAATGTGTTTACATGGGAAGGTATTTCTTGCCTTTTTAAAAATATATATGAAGCAGTTCACTTCTTTTATGAACAACAGTGGACTTGTTTGGTTGCTGTTGAGAGTATAGTTGAATAGAAAATATTAAACTAGTTGCAATTCAGATTTCTGTGAAAAATGTTGTCGGATCATGTTGTTGCATGAATAAGGCGAGATCTGTCAATTTTATTGGAGCATGCACTGGATGGAAAGCACAAAGTTGACAGGATAGCATTGAGTTTGCATTCAGTCACTAGATGTAGTGTTGCTTATTGGCAACTACACTGAAGGGCAAGCCAAATGGTTTTTTGCAGCACAGGAAAGCATTTGTGTTGGGTGGTAATTATATACAGTACTGCATTATGCAGCATGGAAGATACTACATCATGAAAAATGCACCCAGATTTTGGGAAGAAGTTCTAAAAGAAGAAGTAGGGAAAAAAATGACTTGTAACTAACACCACAGAAACCATTGCTTGATATAGACATTTTCTCACGAGTACACATTCATCTTTTAATATCATTCAAGAGTTTCATTAATTTTTAAATGAAAACACTGCATAAGAATTGAAAGCTGTATCACAGCCCTACATATCAACATGAGAAGTCTGCTACTGCCAGTTCACCCAGCCACCACAGCTGCTGAATTTGTTTTTAGGCCATCCATCCAGTTTTGAAATTTGGTGACAGCAAGGGAAGTAGTAGTAATGACCAGTAAAACAAAAGCCAGTATGTTCATACATCGGTGTCTGAAGGTAAATACAGGGTTTATTTTTGCAAAAATGAAAGTAAGCAAACTTTTGATAACTCTCTGGTAGCTCCAATAGATGATACCAAAGCTGCACCACTAGTAGGTTAACATTGTTAAGGGTTATGTTGCTGTAACCTTTATGCTAAACAAATATGCAGGTGCATCTTATTTTTCTCAATATATGAACATTATTAGGTACATCAAGTAAATTTTTTTTATAAATAATTCTAATTGGCAAGTACCGTAATGTGAAAACTATGTGTATCAGGGACTGCGTTGAGCCAGAGCTAACCTTCATCTGAGGTGACAACTTTTGCCCTTGAAGATACATTTTTTTTTTTTTTTAATGGGGGGGAGGGGGGTAAGCACATTTTCCACACTGCAGAATATGGGAACCAAATCAACACCTGATGGTCTTGTGGTTTATGGCATTCCAGCTGGATATGGCCCAGAAGAGTTTACATCCAAGGAGTGGCAAGGGTTATTGCTTACACACTACCACTCAGGCAAGTAATTGGTCTATATCTCCTTAAATGCCAGGACTAAGTACAGTAGCTTAGTCCCAGGTCCTTGTGTTCCTGATGAGTCACTGATCACCTTAAATGCCAGGACTTAGTAGCTTAGTCCCGGGCCCATGTGTTCCTGATGAGGTGGTTAAGGCTGGGATTATTAATAAATATTTCAGTAGTCCCAGAGAAAAGTTGTTGTTGACATTGACCACCTGTGAAAATGTTGGAATCACCTAAGGATATAATTTGCTCATACTTCATTACCACAAAATTGTACTTGAAGTGTTGTGTGTTTTTAATTAAAAAGGGTAATTATCTTCAGAGATGGAAGGAATACAGCAAGTGTAAAAAATTTGTTAAGTTTGAAAGCTTGGATAATGGTGATACCAGGACGAGATATCTTATGTGGATGGAAAAGTATCTCTCTTACATGGATTGAGAAATACGTTTTTGAAGTACAAGTAAAATACTTTTTCCAGCTTCTATAAATACAATGCTGTACATGTGTAAGTATTTGACATCATCTCAAGATGTAAATTTACATGACTAGCATTGGAAATGTTGTATAATTCTACCTTTGTTGTTAGTTTGGAGTAAAGTTTAAATATTAATACAAAAGGAACTATGATTTGTACGTGTGAAGCTGTAATGTAAAGTGGTTGGACTTGTATTTATTTAATGAATGTTATTGCTGGGGCAAGTAATTTAAGAAGTTTCTCAAGATGTTCTTGTAAAATGTAAATAATTTTATGGATAAAAGATTAAAGTTTACACTGCCTTTGATGATATGAATTACCATTCTTTAATTGGTTGTAGCTGGTGGTGACCATCATCCACTCACTTGATTTAGTGCTGCCTACTTCTTCCTTCACTTGTATTATTCTATCTCTGTATCTGCCTTACTCCCTTCTTATTACTCCCATATCCTCCTATCACTTATTGTTACCTTTCTTCCACTTCAGGCAGCTGTACAATGAGTGACAAGCCTAATGGTTTCCTGTAACCTAGGAAACATTAACAATGCTGGGTGGTAACCATATAACCAGATAACAGCGTGATGTGAAGCCTGTCATAGTGCCCCTGCCAACTGGGTGGAGTAATGCAGATGTGGCATCCTTCCAGAAACAAAATCTCTACCTTTTTCCCTGCACTTCGCTGTTATGAGGCAATCTCAACAGGAAGAGAACATCGGTTCACAAGCATGGGACAACTGTGCAGGAGCAGTTGTTTGTCTGTGGTTGACTGGTCTGCTTAGCCACACAGACTGGGGTTGGTCAGCAACAACAACCTTTCTTTACTCGTAATCCTTTAGCTCTGGTATTATTTTTATGGTTCCTTGTATTGTGTTTGGGTGAGATAGATAGATAGTATTGTGTTTTGAGTATTAGTGAAAGTGGCAATTTTTTTTTTTTCCCCTCAGGACCAGTATAAGAGTATTATGGTATTTCCATTCTATCAAGTCACTCTGGGTGCGGTCAGCTAATGAGTGTAAAGAATGCTTAAATGCCAAATCTTTAATTATCTATCTATCTATTGCCAGATGCCTCAATCCCATTTGGCGTGGCCACAAACAAATCGCCTCCAAGTTGCCCTGTCCCCCGCCATTTCACTGCCCTGCTCCCAACTCACACCCCCCTCTCTCATATACCTCTCCACCCCATCCCTCCATCTCATCCTCGGCCTCCCCCTCCCTCTTCCCCCCTCCACCTCACTCACATACACTCTCTTTGTCAGTCTTTCACCCTCCATCCTCTCCACATGGCCAAACCACCTCAGTGTGTTCCTCATAATGCTTCCTATCACATCCACATCCACACCACAACGCTCCTTTAATTATAATTTAGTTATTGACTACTCGTAAATGCATTTTAAATACCTGTACTCTGTATAGATTCATTTCAATAAAAAAGCTATATAGTTTTTATGAATGATTGGCTTTTTGAGGATGAAAACAGTGACTTTGTATAAATTTCATAAGACTCGGCAACTTTGTTTTTGTGACGTTGGCATTTCATGCGTCCCGACCGGGCCGACACAAGCCCCCTCACCATGGACGCATCTCCTTCAACTTGCTCTAATGTTCTCCACAGCCAAGCAAAGGAAATTATTTACAATGTGAATAAATATTTCTTAGAAGAAAAGGCAAACAGAGGACCATTAGTAGATCCCAGAAAAGCAGTTGCACAAACAGCCAAAGCCACCAATGTGAATGAAAGGACAGTGATGAGAATTTAAATTAATTAGAGCTTGTAGCAAACAGGATTTTCCAGAAGAACCTGCAGTCTCTTCACTGACAGAAAGTTGCCCTCCAGCTGTGATGAATTTCAATGACTTTGACAAGTGTGTACTTAGAAGAACTGACTTAACATTCTACGAAAGGAAAGAAATGAAAAATTATGTTAGCTTCCCCGGACTACATGTGGCAGTATTGCTGGTGGTCATAGTCCTGAGGGAACCACACCCAGAGTGACTGGATAGACTAGAAGGACCATAGTAAAATATTGCAAACTTTTTACATTTTTTTTTGTTATTATTACTTAACCCCTAACAGGCAAGCGACGGTACTTAACGTCCAGCCATTTTCAGTCCTAAATTATTGGTGAAACTGGGTGATAAGGCATCCTTGTCAACTATTGTCCTGCCCTCTACTCTCCCAAGCCTTGAAACAATTGTTTTGAAAAAGTGATCCCCTGAACTTGCCTCTGTTCTAGCTAAATCATTCAAACTATGCATACGTACTTCTTCATTCCCAAATTCATGGAAAGAAGCCAATATCCACCCAGTTCCGAAGAAAGGAAGTTCATCTGACCCCTCTGATTACAGACCAATAGCTGTCACTTCTCTTGGTAAGGTATTTGAAACTTTAATTAATAAGCACATTGTTAAACATCTTGAATCCAACAACTTAATTAGTGACAGACAATATGGTTTTTGCCACGAAAGATCCACCATTGACATACTCAGTCTCCTAACTTATACCATCCATCAATCAGTTGATCTACATGGAGAAACTCCTACAGTAGCTCTTGATATTTCTAAAGCTTTTGAAAGAATATTGGACTGTTCCCTGCTGTCCAAACTCCCTTGCTATGGACTAACCTCTTTTGTTCCTTTGATTTCTTCATATCTTAGGGACAGGAAAATAAGAGCGAAAGTAGATGATGTATATTCCAATTTCCACTGAATTAACGCCGGTGTGCTGCAGGGATCAGTTCTGGCGCCAACACTATTCTTGGTTCATATTAATGATCTCTTATCTTTCACCCACAATCCTATCCACTCATGTGCAGATGACTCAACACTACTAGTTCATTCACACTCAGACACCCATTTACAAAGAGCAGATATTTGTTCTAAGATGTTTAGTGGAGGAGTATCTAGAGAGGGGAAAGAAAGTGTAAGCTGCCTTCATGGACTTGGAGAAAGCATATAACAGAATAGATAGGCCAGATATGTGGAAGGTATTAAGAATATATGGAGTGGATGGGAAAATGTTGAATGCTGTGAAGAGTATGTACGAGGGAGCTAGGGCCATGGTGCGAGTGCATAGTGAGCTGAGTGAGTTCTTTGATCTAAATGTGGAACTGAAACAGGGATGTGTGATGGTTCCATGGCTGTTTAATATATACATGGATAGGGTTGTAAAGGAGGTGCAAGGTAGGGCAGTGGATGTGGGGGTGACTCTAATGAATGAGGGTGAGATATGGAAGATTCTGGTGTTGCTGTTTGTTGATGATACAGTGTTGTTTAGTGAAGATGTATGGGAGTTGCAAAGTTTGGTGAATGAATTTGAGATAATGTGTAAGAAGAAGAAGAAGAAAGTTAATGTAAACAGGAATAAAGTTATGGTGTTTGAGAGGAATGAAGTCACAGAATGCTCAGTGAAGTTGGATGGTGAGGATATGGAGAATGTGAGTGTATTCAAGTACTTGGGTAGTGTGATGAGTAAGGATGGAAGTTTTGGAGATGAAGTGCTTGAAAGGGTACATCAGGAAAGGAAAGTGTTTGATTCACTGAAAGTGGCGATGAGAAATAAGGAGGTGAGTATGGAAGTTAGGAAGTCACTGCATGATAGTATTGTGACTTCTACCCTGACGTATGGAAGCGAGAGGTGGACCTTGCTAGAGGGGAACAAGTCAAGAGTGAGAGCAGTGGAAATGAGTTACCTGAGAGGAGCATGTGGAGTGACATGGAGGGACAGGTTGACAAATGAAGAAGTGGAAGAATGTTGTGGGGTGGATGTGGATGTCCATCCATCCATTGCCAGATGCCACAATCCTGTAAGGACTTTGAGTTATTTGTTTTACAGGGAGGGGCACCAACCCACTTGTTGACACGTAGGGAGCAGGATGTGGATGTGATTGAGACAATTAGGAAAAATACACTGAGGTGGTTTTGACATGTGGAGAGAATGGAGAATGAAAGACTAAGAGGGTGTATGTAGGTGAAGTGGAGGGAGGGAGAGGGAAGGGGAGACCAAGGATGAGGTGGAGGGATGGAGTTGCGAGGCATATGAGGGAGGGGGGAGGGCAGTCAAATGGTGGGTGACAGCGACTTGGAGGCGTTTTGTTTGCGGGATTAGGGCATCAGGCTATAGATAAATAGATATAATGTGTTTCAAGTTGCACAACCGAAGGTGGTTTGGTTAATAAGAAAATATCCTCAACCTGTGATGAATGGTGCGGGGGGGGGGGGGACTTTAGTTCTTTTGCCTTAAGATGGCCCAGATTTACGTCCTTTTGCAACTTACCTCATGTAGTTCAGCAGCATAAAGAAAAAAAAACTATTCAAGTTCAACATCCATCCCATAGCATTTCTGCGTGATTAGCATCATATTTTAGTGTTAATCGATTAAGTGTTACGACTTAGCATTGAAGATAGCGAGATGGTACCTTTAGTTCCGTGGAATAAGTACGCTGATCCTTGTGTATGAATATATGGGTGTATTCATGTTTAGGTGGGCAGAAACGTGGTGCTTTAATGCGGAGGTGGCTTAGTGTCCACAAGGCCTTATGTATGGAAAAAAGGACCCACAACCTAAAAGAGTTAAAAAGATGATCTGTACCATACTGAGCCATGCCGAGCCAAAGCTGTTTTAGTTACTGAGGTTATGGCATCATTGAGCTGTATTTGTGTTAGGGGAGTTGAGGGAAGGGTAATTGTGAAATGTATGAACGATTGCAAACCTACTGCCATACAAATCAACATTTTATCAGTAAGAAGAAAATATCTTGGTCAGAGAAGGTGTGAATGTACAAACAGTTAAGCTTGCACAAAGTATAGGAAACATGATCAAAAAGTTGGTGGGAAGAAGTAGCAGACTTAGATTTGACATGTACCATAGACGTAGCAGATCCAAGGGTGACCAAGTTACTGAGAGATTGCCGGTGTGATTCATTGTGGTGGACCCATAGGTATTCAGCAGAGGGGGGGGGGGCAGAGAAAGAGAATCATAGTATCCTTCATTGATTGAGGCATACCGTAATGGAGTGCTTATGACACTCCAACACTACATTTTATCATCATAGACTTCATCCTAGAGCAACTGAATAGGTTTCTCTCTCTCTCTCTCTCTCTCTCTCACACACACACACACACACACACACACACACACACTGGCGCAGTGGTAACGTTCTCGCTTGCCATCTGGTAGACGGGAGTTCGCGCCTCGCTCAGGTTGCGAAAAGTTTCACTGACGAAGTGGGTGGTTACTGTCCCCCTGGAGCAAGGGGACGGGTGTGTGAAGGTCACAGCCTTGCCCTTAGATCGGACTATATGAACTCTCAGCTCCCTTCCGGGAGGGTAAAATGCTGACGATCACGACCATCAGGTGATCCTGACCGACCCTCGGCGGCTCATTGGTAATGCTCTCGCCTAACATCAGCTAAGATGGGGTTCATGCCTTGCTCGGGATGCAAAAAGTTTCACTGACGAAGGGGGTGGTCACTGTTCTCCTTGAGCAAGAGGATGGTTGTGTGTGTATGAGTGAAGGTCAAGGGTTTGCCCTTAGACCGGACTGTATGAGCTTTCAGCTCTCTTCTGGGAGAGTAAAATGCTGATGGTCGCAACCATCTCGTGATCCTGACCTACCCGGTGAATTGCACACACACACACACACACACACACACACACAGCCAGATTACTAAAGCATCAGCAGCATCTATATAATTTATAGTCCACTTTCACCCATTTAGTTTTAATGATCCTGATGAGGTAGTGAAGTGTGAATGATGGAGTAAGAGATTTTTTACTGAAACGGCTGTTGATTGGTAGAAGTATAGATCTGTTTTAAATATTTGAGCAGTAAACAGGCTAGATGGAATTTTAAATTACCCGCCTCTTTGCACGCTCAACTTAAATCTGGAACTGTAGGATTTGCAAATGTAATTATAAATATAATTGTTATTTCACATTCTTTTTGTGTTGTTGATTTGTGTACTTGATATGAGGGTAGGTAAATTCAATAATAGACCTATTTTGTTGGATATTAGAACGTATTCTGAGATGGTATCAACAGCTACTCCGATTGTTTTGGTTCGGGTGATGAGTGTCGGCACTGTTCAGCTATTGACATTTGCGTTTTCAAAGTATATTACAGCTTCAGTAGATACGGTTTGACGAACCTGAGGCTAAAGGAACTTTGCCACATAGGAACAAAACCCTAAAGGTTAGGTTTTATGCATACACGGCCTTGTAAGGTAGTCTGGTAGCAGTCTTCGTTAGGCTAGTCGACCATTTATTTATCAACTCTCATGTATCTAGGACGGAAGTTTTAGAAAGGTAGCAGATCAGCTTTGTGTATAGCAACGGAACTCGACAGATATTTTTTTTACCCGACTGGACTGAGGTAAATCTATCTATCTATCTATTTATTGCCAGACGCCATAATCCCGTACGGGGTGGCCATTTGACTCTGAGTTATTGTTTTACAGGGAGGGGCACCAACCCACTTAACATGTAGGGAGCACGTATGGTTTGGTTATATGGTTACCACCCAGCATTGTAAATGGTTTCTTGGCTTACAGGAAACCATTTAGTTTCCTGTTTAATAAATTAGCAGAAAGACCTTACCAGTTTAGTTCATATTCCTCTTTTTTTTTTTTTTTTTTTTTTTTTGGGGGGGTGAATTACTTTTTTCAGCTGAAAAGTTTCCCCCCTATTATCACCATCACATTCCTTAAGCTGTACCTATGATTGTTTGTTTCTGGTGCAGTGGAAGAAATTTACTCAGCCTAGTCAAATGTGGATTTTGTTTCCCCATTTCTCAACTGGAGGTTAGGTTAAGTTAGGTTTAATTATTAGGTAAAATTAAGCTAGGTTAGGTTAGGTTTAGGTAAACACTTGGGAAAGTCCTTTTCACCATTACGCTGACAAATCAAAGAGTTGTCATAGCAGAACAGCTAAAAACAACAGGAAAACACATTTAACAAGAAATGTTTATTTACCACCCCAGAAATAATCAGAAAAATAGACTATCAAGAAGAAGAACTGATTTATTAAGGTGCTTCTTTTGCTTAAAGTAAAGCCTATGTTTACCCTGGACTGATTGGTGGGTGGGGGGGGGAGCCTTACAGTGAGCTTGAGGCTACTCCAATAAGGAAAATTGAGTGCAGACCCAGACCACAGGTCACTACTAGAATCTGCACAAGCTTAGGTAAAGGTTAGGTGTAGGCTATTTTGGACCTCCTTACCCCAGTGGTAGTACTGTGAAGTACATTGCAGACAAAATTAGCATGAGGTTCCTCATAATTTAAGGTTTTTGCCATAAAACATCATAATTATGTAAGTGCATGACCAGTTTTGCATTGAAATTATGTTGGTGAAAATATAGTTACCGGTATATATGTGCTTTTTTATTATAGAGATAGCTTTTAAAAATTTAGGAAATATGTATTTTTTTTTAGTTAATGATACAACCTCATCAGTTTTACATGTCACAGGAAAATGGCAGCACAAAGTTTCATCAGTCATCTGTATATTTCATGCTTACAGACCTGACCTTATCCAACCACACTGAACCTGGGAGTGTAGCATAGCCTAATCCTACTGAATCTAATCTAACCAAACTTAATGCAACCAGACAACACCGGAGTGGCTTGGCAACCGTTGGATCTTGAGGCCATATCGACCTGTTGGAGGCAACTTCCAGTGTAAACTAGTGCTGTTAGTAACACAGTTATTCCACAGAATTTGAGTGTCATAAAGGAATTACACCAGTATAAAGTTTAATACTTGTCATAAAATTTTCAACATCTGTTAGCGTGAGCTCTCCTAGATGTTGACCATTACCCGGTATGTTTTTCCGTCTGTTTAAAGTCTGATATGTTCTACTGTATTCTACCATTTTATTTTTAGATTAATGGGTACTTATATGTGACTTCCTTCTTTGGCAAAGGGAAAAATCTTCTTATATAAAACTGTGGTAAATTTTTGCATCCTGGTGAACATGAGTTTTGTAAATGAAATGTGTGTGTGTGTGTGTATGTATATGAGTAATTTGATTTTTACCCTAATTTCTTTTGGATATATGGTACAGTACTTCATTACCAAAATTGATGGAATCACGACAGCCACCAGATAAAACCTATGTCCCTAACTAGAGTGACCCCTCTCCCCTCCAGAATATTAACCTTTCAGTCTGCCACGAAACCTAACCTTGAAGAGTCACTTATCTTGGGTAGAGGGTGCTAGATTGTGTTTGTTGAGCAAGGGAGGAGTGAACATCTGCCAAACATAATGCCAGTGTATAACATATATATTCTGTGTATTTTTTCATTGCCCATGTTTCTATTGTTATTAATTTCCAAAGGAAATGGCAGAGAAAAAGCTAGCTGTACCATTGATTAGAGGAAAAGAAAGAAAACATAAAACTTCCTACCCGGTGTTTGCTTGTGAGTTATTAAAAAAATCTATTCTATCTATCTATTGCCAGACGCCTCAATCCCGTTTGGGGTGGCCACAAACAAATCGCCTCCAAGTCGCCCTGTCCCCTGCCATTTCCCTGCCCTGCTCCCAACTCACACCCCCCTCTCTCATATACCTCTCCATCTCATCCTCGGCCTCTCCTTCCCTCTTCCCCCCTCCTCCTCACTCACATACACTCTCTTCATCAGTCTTTCACCCTCCATCCTCTCCACATGGCCAAACCACCTCAGTGTGTTCCTCATAACGCTTCCTATCACATCCACATCCACACCACAATGCTCCTTTATACCCTCATTCGTCAGCCTGTCTCTCCACGTGACTCCACAGGCTCCTCTTAAATAACTCATTTCCACTGCTCTCACTCTTGACTTGTGTCCTTCCAACAATGTCCAAGCTTCACTTCCGTACGTTAGAGTTGGTATCACGATACTGTCATGTAGTAACTTTTTCACTTCCATGCTCACTTCCCTGTTTCTTATCACTGCTTTCAAAGAACCAGCAACCTTTCTTCCCTGCTGTACCCTTTCAAGCACTTCACCCTCCAAACCTCCATCCTTACTCATCACACTACCCAAGTACTTAAACGTACTCACATTTTCCAATTCCTCACCATCCAACCTCGCTGTACATTCACTAACTTCACCTCTCTCAAAGACCATCACTTTACTCTTCCCTACATTCACCTTTAGATTCCGTTTCTTACACACTCTCCCAAACTCATCCACCAAGCCTTGCAGCTCCCCTTCGTCTTCACTCAACAACACGGTATCATCTGCAAACAACAGTACAGGGAGTTTCCAACCACTATCCTCTCTCACCAGGGCCACTCCAACATCCACTACCCTACCTTGTACTGTACCTCTTTTATTACCCAATCCATGTACAGATTGAACAACCATGGAGACATGACACATCTCTGTTTCAACCCAACTTTCAAAGAGAAAAATTCACTTAGTTCACCATCCACATGCACTGCAGCCTTCGCACCATCGTACATACTCTTCGCAGCATTCAACAACTTCCCATCTACTCCATATATTCTTAACACTTTCCACAATCCTTGTCTATCCACCCTGTCATAAGCTTTCTCCAAATCCATGAAAACCGCATACAACTTCTTTCCCTTCTCTAGAAACTTTTCCACTAAAATAAATAAACTTTTCCACAAAAATAAATAAATAAAAAAGGGGGGGGGGGTCTAGAAAGTGCCCACTACAAGAGCCATGTCATACAGGTTATTACCATTTGCTTTGCAGAAACTCTGGATTTGGTCTACTTTTGACCATGAATCAGTGCTTCATATGTAGATACCATGTACGGTACTTAAGGTTACACAAACTGTTGACTCACCATTGTGTACTGGGCATATTGTGTTCTACAAATCCATATATGACAAGGATGTGCTGTACCATAAGAGTGAGTTGTGGCTACAAGCTTGTTAAGTAGTCACTCTGAAGTAGGAAATACAGCCATAAGTATTTAAAGCTGGAGGTCAAATTGAAACCTACTCAGTTACGAGTCCTTTTTCACATCTTATATATTTTTTTCTAAACATTTTTCAGCAACCTTTGGGAAATAATTTCCTCGTTTTGGCATAAATAACTTCCAGTCGATAGAAAACATCAGCTGCACTACAACCAATTCCAGTAAGCAGATTCCTTAAGAGGAATCATGGCATCATTTATTTAATATGTATTAAGAAGGTTTTAGTGTATCTCACTACACAGCTAAGTCATGTCATTCTGTTATCTTTGTACTATCCACAGATAAGCTTTCAAGGGGAATACAATGAGTGGAGATGAAGTGATGCGGGATATGAAGGAACGTGCCAAGTTGCGCCGGCAGCTTCTTGCACAACAGGTATCTTGTACATGTGTATGTGATTGTGAATGCTTGTGTCCTTAGTTGTGTGCATATATATATATATATATATATATATATATATATATATGAATGCCTTGATAAGAAACAGAGGCTTGAGTGTTGCAGCTGCACGAGGCTTACATGAAGGAGTGTTAGTGCCAGCTTTCACATATGGATGTGAGTCTATTGTGTGGCATGAAAATGAGAAGTCAAGAATGAGCGCAGTGATGGGACTGCTGAGGAATGTACATGGAGTACAGAGGGTGGATAGGATACGAAACAATGTGATTCGTGAAAGATGTGGAGTGAGGAAGTCTGTGGACACCAGAATTGAAGAGAGTGTACTGAGATGGTGTGGTCATGTGGAGAGAATGGATAACAATAGAGTGGTGAGAAAGGTATATCTGAGCGAATTTGAAGGAGGGAGGAGGCGAGGTAGGCCAAGGAGAAGGTGGAGGGATATGGTGGATGAGTGTGTGAGGAAGAGAGGTTTGGAAGTCAGTGAGGCTAGGGGACTGACATATGAACATTGTGAAGAGAAGTGCATGATCAGGGATTTGGCACCCCATTTTAATGTGGCAGCATCCAGATTGACTCTGTTGGAAACGTTCATGTGAAGCTACAGAACGTGGTGAATGTTTTTGGTGTATCAGATAGAACCAGGATTCCAGGGGCTTGAATGGTGAGTGAGTGGAAGCATGGCCCATTGGATTGGGCAGATTTGGGCTGTGTGGACTTTGCTACTCCTCACCCTGCCCTGAGGTGGGAGAGGAGGTCTGGATGATGATGATGATGATGATTTTATATATATATATATATATATATATATATATATATATATAATTCCACAATTCGTTAAAGTGTTCTCTCCTCCTGCACATCTTTTCTCCCTTCTCCACTAGTAATCTACCATTTTAATCTTTCACTCCCAACTAACTTCTGTGGCACCTTGTCTAACTCTCTTTATCTCTTTCCAAAACATTTTCGTACATTCCCTCCATTTTACACAGATTCCTTCCAAATTCCTCATCCACTTTTTTCTTACTCTCTCTTACTAATTTTTTCACCTCCTCTTCCTATCTACATACAACTCTCTTTTCCGTCTTTTAACTTCTTCCACGCCCCTGTTTCTCATCCACTCATAATATACTCGTATATATATACAGTCAGTCCTCGCAAATCGCCACAATTTGGGTCTAGACCACTGCCGTGAACTTTGGGGGATGAAGTACGTGAAAGGGTACAGCAGGGAAGAAAGGTTGTTGATACACTGAAAGCAGTGATGAGAAATAGGGAGGTGAGTATGGAAGTTAAGAAGTCACTGCATGATGGTATTGTGATCCCTACCCTGACGTATGGAAGCGAGGCGTGGACCTTGCAAGAGGGGAACAAGTCAAGAGTGAGAGCAGTGGAAATGAGTTACTTGAGAGGAGCATGTGGAGTGACGTGGAGGGACAGGTTGACGAATGAAGAAGTGAAGGAACGTTGTGGGGTAGATGTGGATGTGGTTGAAAAGATTAGGAGAAATACACTGAGGTGGTTTGGACATGTGGAGAGAATGGAGAATGAAAGACTGACCAAGAGGGTGTATGTAGGTGAGGTGGAGGGAGGGAGAGGGAGGGGTAGACCGAGGATGAGGTGGAGGGATGGAGTTGAGAGGTATATGAGGGAGGGGGGGGTGAGTTGGGGGGAGGGGAGTCAAATGGTGGGTGACAGAGTGACTTGGAGGCGTTTTGTCTGCGGCACCCTTTTGCGGGATTAGGGCGTCGGGCTATAGATAGATAGATAAATAATAACATATGAAAAATGAATTTCGGTCTGGACTTTGGCCAATCACCCCCCACAGCACCCTACCTACACCTATCTAGGCACCATCAAATGCATACATACAAATTTAGGAATATTCAGTGCATGTATTTAATTGAAATAAGCAATGTTAAGGGATCTCACCTCAATCCTATGACGGTATTGCTTAAGTGAATGGAGTGGGGTGGTGTTGGGAAGAATGTAGAACCTCTCAGCATGAGGTGGGGGTGCTCCCTCATGCTGCTCTCCCTTCTCCAGCTCCTCTGCCTCCCTCAGGAAGGCCTCAAAGTCTGCCTCAGGGATGACAGATGCTACGTCATCCACGTCCTCAGTGGACGGCAGCTTCTTGTCACCATGTTGCTTAGAGCGCTTCATTGGGGATTCGGGAGGGGCCATGGAAGGTAGGAGGCGGGGGAAGGTGCACAAAAAACGGCAGGTAGCTCTCGTACTCCACGGCGAAGGTCTGTAGTGTGCGGACTGGCCGGAAGAACAACAACATGGTGGCATTAGTATGCACACTTGCCATCAGGGATGCATGGTGATTGGTTGTTGGGTCACGATTTTCAATTTGAATGCCGAGGTTTACAATTCCCCTCGGAAAAGACCCACTTGGGTGCCTAGGTCCGCCATTTTCATGACTTAACAGTGATTTAAGGGTGCCGGCAGTCTGACAGCCACTTAGCCATGATTTATGAATCAGTGATTTATGAACACGCGAGATACGAGGATTGACTACAGTACAGTCATCACTCTAATATCCGGACGCCCAATAACCGAACATCCCCACTACCCGGACATAATCGTCCTGGGATCCAACATTCCCAAAATGGTCCGAAAACCCCAAAAAATAAAAAAATAAAAACGATTTTTTCCCATCCGTAATTTGAACTTACCGCGCGCGGCGCGGGAGAGCATTGTTTTGGCGCATCATTCCTCCGACGTCCGATAGAGTGCCCCTGCATCCTCCCCACTTTCCGCCTGTCTCTTGCCGCGAGTGCACGCTCGTCGTAATGGCTGCCTATGTGATCGCTTTTGTGGTGGTGCCCTACCTGCTGCAGGGCCTCCTGCTGCTCTCGGGCCTCCTCTTAGTGTGTGTGATGATGGCCCCTCCACCTGAGAAAAGGAAGAGAGTGGTGTTGACTCTGGAGAAGAAACGGGAGATATTGGAGAAAGTAGATGCGGGGTGGTCTTCTTCCCGCATTCTCCGCGAGTTTTACCTGGCCCGGTCTACTTTGTTCGATATCAAGAGGTCCCGAGACAAACTCATGTAGTACACGGCTGACTTCTCGTCGAGAAGCTGACGCAACGTGGAAAGGAAGGTTATGTTTACCCCCAAGTTTGCAGAAATCGATCGATCCACGTTGATTTGGTATCAACAACAACGTGCTGCTGGTGTGATGGTACGTGGAACGGAGTTGAAGGCTGCTGCTGAGAAGTTCGCCAGGCTTCATGACGCCCTAGACTTCAAGGCATCCGAGGGTTGGCTCTTCGCATTCAAGTTGCGGCATGGCCTTATCAGCCGTAAAGCACATGGCGAAGCATTGGACGCTAACGAGGATGGAGTTGACGAGTTTCGGCACAAGGTGAAGGGCTTGATCGACAGGGAGGGCCTAACTCTCGGTTAAGTCTACAACTCTGACGAAACTGGCCTATTCTATCGCTCGCTGCCAACGAACACTCTAGCCGAGGAGACGGAGAAGCGTGTACCTAGCCGCAAGCTTTCCAAGGAACGGATATCTGCTTTGTGTTGTGCCAGTGCTAACGGCATGCACCGGCTTAAGCCTGTTGTTGTTGGCCGCGCAAAGCAGCCTCGGTGCCTTCGTGGGGTGATGGATGTCCTTCCTGTCGTCTGGTACCATTCTTTGAAGGCATGGTTCTCAGCTGTGATCTTCAAAGACTGATTTCACCGTCACTTCGTCAAGGAGGTCATCCATTACCAGATGAAGACACTGGGAATCCCGCGCGACCAGGTAAAGGCCCTCCTTCTTCTCGACAATGCACCTGCCCACTCGTGCGACAAGGACTTGGTTGATGAAAATGGCCATATTAGGTGCATGTTTCTGCCACCTAATACGACTGCTCTCATCCAACCAATGGACCAAGGAGTGATCGTGGCAACAAAGCGCCTATACCGTCGGAAGTTCCTGGACGAGGTGATGGTTGTTCTCGAGGACAAGGACGAGCGCAGGGAGGGACGGGACACACGAGGCAAGCGGACTTTGGAAAACCTTCACCGCTACAACATCAAGTCTGCGCTGTACAACTGGGCTAGTGCATGGAAGGAAGTCCCTGTGAAGACTCTGGAAAATGGTTGGTCTCGTCTGCTTCTCGGAACGGATGTGGAGTACGATTTTCTAGGCTTTGACGTGGATGACTTCCATGCACGGCTATGTACGCACGGCGACAATGTAGATTTGGACGATGTTTGTGAGTGGTTGGATGACGACGAGGGCGATCCTGGGTATCAGACGTTGTCTGATATCGAGATCGCGTCTTCGGTTGCAGGTGTCAGTACCGAACTTGAAGATTCCGACGCTGAAGGGGACGATGATGCGGACTCCTCTCAGCAGGACACTACTCCAGCCATCTCCAAGCTGAGCGCACTCCGGGAACATCTAGAGTTCGTCCTAGACTACCTGGAACACCCGGACTGTGACAGGGAGATGGGGCCCTTGGCTCGTGGAGGAAGTGCGTGCTTTCAGGCAGCGCATCATCAATCGTCAGAATCGTCGGTCATTGCGTCAATCAACCATTGACAGTTTTTTCAGGCCCGTGACCCCCGCTGTGCCCAGCCCTGGCTCCACAACGTTGCCTCCCCAAGACAGGCCCTCATGCTCAGAGCCACAGCCCAGCACATCAGCCACGGTGGAGTCACCGCTCGACGTGAGTTTGCGGCTGTCTTCAGAGTCGTCTGCAGTGGGTACGCCATCACCACGACCCAGCGATGCACCCCTAGGTCGCCTGCCAGTGACACTCTCGGACTCTGACGGTGAATAAACAGGAAGAACTTCTCCACTAGACCACACGGGAATTTAGAGTGTTGTGCAGTGAAAAAAACAGTGTGTTGTGTTAAGGATTTAAAGTTGTGAGAGAAAAGACTCAATAGAAACAAAATTTAACATAAATAGACTTGTTTGTTTTGGCTTTGGAAAATTATATGAATGGGAAAAGTTAAAGTGCAACACTTAGTAAGTTACAGTGGAGCATTATTTAGACAAAAGTGCACACTGTGAAGAGAACGGACTTCTGTGTGTTATTGACTAAGTTCAGTGAAAGGCTTCAGGAACAGTGTACTGCAAGTGCTTCAGGAAATCGTTCTTACTGTCAGAGTCCGAGAGGAGGCGGTTATTCATCGAGGTGGCCAGGGACTTGCTGTAAGTAGCCAGAATGTTTCATACTGTACTTTTTCCATACTATACTTACCTCATTTCACTCTTTAATGTCCTTTATTGGTGTGAATAGGGTGTTAGTAGCTATGCATGTGCAGTAGGAATGTGTTTTTCTGACTTAGGCTAGGTTAGGGTCCATAAGTACCAGAATGTTTATTAATGTATGAACATACTTCTAAACCCTCATTTTATGTTTCTTTTGCATTTATTTCAGTCATTTATGTGCCTTATTGGTGTAATTTGGGTCTTAAATAGGTGCTATGCAGGTCCAGAGGGAGTTGTATAGGTGTTTCTCTGAGTTAGGGTCCATAAGTACAAGTCCATAAGCTGGGGCCCAATATCCGGACAAAACCAATATCCAGACCTACCTATGGCTTTATTACGTCGGATATTGGAGTGATTACTGTATATACTGTTATATATAATTACACACACACACACATTACCAGCTCGTCTCTGCTGATTATTTTCCATGCTTGTGTCAGCTTGGAGTATCTAGTGCTGACAAATTGGGTCAAGCCCTGGGTAATGTGAGGAAGCTACAGGATGACCAGGAGCGGATCAAGAAGATGAGACGGTCGCGACAACAGGAGGAGCTGGAGGGGGAGGAGGCTGGCAATATGGTCTACACTGATTCATCCACATTCCTTAAGGTAGGTTGGAGGGTATTTGATGGTGTTTTCTGTCATCACTATCATTGTTGTCAAAATCGTCATCCTTACCGTCATCTTCATCTTCACCATTTGTGTATTTTTTCACTAGTTGGCATCATCACTATCTCTCACTGTTACAGTATCATCATCATTTTATTCATCAGAATCATTTGTCCCCTATTTCACCAGAGATACAATGGTCTAGAGGCTTAGCCACTGACCTCCTGGACATGACTCAGATGAGGATGAATTCCAGGCCAGCCTGATGGGTCAGTTTTCTCTCTCTCTCTCTCTCTCTCTCTCCCTCTCCAGCAATGACCCCATGTAAGGGGATTTTCTACATTATGTCCAATCAGCCTTGTCAGTATGACAATTTCCTCTGTTTTATTCTTGCTACTGCCAGAAAACTGTACTGTAGATCTAAGGAAGTCGGCTGGATGAATTATTTTAGGAGCATATGAAAAAGGTTTTGTATATATTTTTTTAACTTGAATATGCAGGTGGTTAGACCTGGGAGGTAGAACCAGGGTTCTTGGGCCTCAGTGGTTTGTGCATGAATGAATGCCTGGCTGATAACTAGGTATGCTGTTGATAGTTTTCTTTCTTTCATTCTTATATTGTATACTCTTTCCTTCTTTTCTGGACCTTACCTCACCCCACCCTTAGGTGAGAAAGAGAGACCAGGAAGGTGATGGTGGTGGTGATGATGATGATGATGATGACGATGATGATGATGATGATAAAACCTTTCATTGTTTGGTTGTTGACCCCTTCACTCTGATGATGCATTGTGCTGGTTTATTCCTGCTAATACCAGATAATTTTATTTTACTTAAGGAAGATGCCTTTTAGTGAAGAGATTAATGGAGACTTTATTTGATGTCTTGTATTTGTAAAATCTTTATTGTAAGATTAATAAAGCTATATGGTGGAAGCAATAATAATATGAAAAATACATCACCATTGGGAAAGGCATGCATTTCAGTATCAATAGAGCACCCAATTAGCTGGTCCTTAAATGATAATGATAGTGATGAAGATGATAAGAAAAAAAAAAAAAAAACGGTGAATGTGTTAATCATGTATCTCAAGATTAACGGAGCACTCAGTAAGCCAGCCCTCAAATGATGATGATGATGAAGTGATGTAAGTGAAGTTATTAATTGTATATTTCACTTTCGGCAGGTGATTTGGTCAGCCAACTCTCAATGATGATGATGATGATGATGATGATAAATGATGATAAAGCCTCGCATTGCGAAGGTATTAATTGTATATTTCACTGTCAACAGGGGACCCAGTCAGCCAACCCTCACAATGATTACTGCCAACATTTTGTTGACACTGGACAGCGACCTCAGAACTTCATCCGGGACGTTGGTTTGGCCGACAGGTTTGAAGAATATCCAAAACTTCGTGAACTCATCAAATTAAAAGTACATTTTTTGTTCAGTTAAAATGGGATGTTTTTGGTTTGAAGAGTACCTAAAACTGTTCAAATCAGTTTAAAATTATATTATTTTGTTCTGATAAAGAGTTGTGTAAGACTAGAAGATTATCATTATGAGCCAGTTGTTTGGGTTTGAAAAATATCCAGAACTGTTAAAATCAAAATCTAGACCTGTCTATTGCTAGACACCTTAATCCTGTAAGGGGTGGCCACAAACAAATCACCTCCATGTCATCCTGCCCCCCACCATGTCATCCTGCCCCCCAACATTTCACTGCCTTGCTCCCAGGTCACACCTCCCTCTCTCATATACCTCTCCACTCCATCCCCCCATCTCATCCTTGGCCTCCCCCTCCACCTCACTCACATACATTCTCCTCGTCAGTGTCTCGCTCTCCATCCTTTCTACATGGCCAAACCACCTCAGTGTGTTTCACCTGTCACATCCACATCACAATGCTCTTTCACCTCCTCTCTCATCAAAGTAAAAGTACATAATGAACTGTTTCCGGGAGGGCTGTAGCATACACCTTTAAAGTAGGTCTGAAAATTAAACTTACGATTGTTTTGGTACTGGTTATGACTAAACTGGAGCAGAAAACGATGTGGAAATTTACATGCCCATCTTTCTTCGTGCACTGATAACCATAAAATTGGTCCTTATATATATGCTGTATTTACATATACTGTATATATATATATATATATATATATACAGGAAGCTCGCCCCCAACGCTTGGGTTTCGTTCCTAACATGGAGCGTTCGGCGCGAAACCGCGTAAGTTTTAACTATTCCTTATTTTGCTCCCTAGATCTCCTAAATGTGGTCTTTTGCTGTTATCTGCCATTGGTAATCAATATGAAGCACTTTAAGTGGTTAGAAGGTTTATTTAATGTTATAACTTACAAATATAGTACTGCACAGCAAAACATTGACATACAAATACGTAAACACAAGGCAACATTCCGATGCCGAAACCAGTCGGCGTCGGAATGTTGCCTTGTGTTTACGTATTTGTATGTCAAAGTTTTGGTGTGCAGTACTGTATTTGTAAGTTATAACTTTAAATAAACATTCTAACCACTTAAAATGCTTCATATGGATTACCAATGGCAGATAACAGCAAAATACCAGGTTTAGGGAGTCTAGGGAGCAAAATGGTTTCTGGACTATTCGCTGTCAAGCCAGTTTGCAGTCACAACAATAACAAGACAACATAGACTTTGATGGATCCCCCTGAAATATAGTTATTAAAGTATTGATTAATTAATAATAAGTATATTTATAAAAGTATTGATGAATTAATATATTTATAGAATGACGGGGAATCATACAGGGTGTGAATTGTCCTGATGGGGAATCGTTCATGTTTTGACGGGGAATTGACATGATGGCGAATTGTCTTGGAACCCACTGATCGTGTGTAATCTATAACTGGTTACAAGGCTTTATTTAATGCTTTAACTTTCTTTAAATGCTTTAACTTACAAGTGCATACCAGAATAGTAAATATTTAACTTACATATACAGTACTGTGGAAAAGCAGTACAGCAAATATTTAACAAACAAATAAAAAAGGTAATATTCTGATGCCTATCAGAAAACTGGTTATAAGACTTTATTTCTTGCTTGAACGTTATTTAATGATACTTTAACTTGCACATAAACTTACCAGAACAGTACTGTAAATATTTAACTTACAAATACAACACTGAGGAAAAGCAGTACAGCAAATCACATCACGTGATTAAAACAAACCGTGCGTGCTGAGCTGACGTTCGAGGATTTGGCCTATCAAAGGCCTCTCGCGTAAATATATAGTTTTCGTAAGGGTTCTTTAATCTTACGTTATCTTATACATATCCCAGCATTAACCGTGTATAATTGCTAGCGCGTTCCGTGAGAACGTGTTCCGTGCGAGTTACCTGTATATATATATATATATAGGCTGACGAATGAGGATATAAAGGAACGTTGTGGTGTTGATGTGGATGTGATAGGGAGCGTTATGAGGAACACACTGAGGTGGTTTGGCCATGTGGAGAGGATGGAGGGTGAAAGACTGACGAAGAGAGTGTATGTGAGTGAGGTGGAGGGGGGAAGAGGGAGGGGGAGGCCGAGGATGAGATGGAGGGATGGAGTGGAGAGGTATATGAGAGAGGGGGGGGTGAGTTGGGAGCAGGCAGTGAAATGACGGGGGACAGGGCGACTTGGAGGCGATTTGTTTGTGGCCACCCCAAACGGGATTGAGGCATCTGGCAATAGATAAATATATATATATATATATATATGTATACAGGGTACTCAGTAAATATGTAGTAAAAATCAGGGGGTGTATTACAGAGACAATACTGAATGCAAATTCCTAAATGAGCATATTGTGAAATCTCAATAGTTTGGGAGTTACAGCACTTCACAGATCTGCTATGGATGTGTTGAAGTCAGGGGATTGTAAATGAGATGTCCATCATTTACAATGGGAATTATTGACAATATTATACAGCATGTTTGACAACTGGTATGTCATTCACATTTACAGCAAATGTTCACAACTCCGGCATTCTTGCTCCGGTGCATGCTGCAGCCCATTGCAGAAGTGACTGTCGCCCATTTTCCAAAGCCCCGGGACTGTTGATGATATGTCCCACACTGTCTTGCACATGACGCCACAAATCCTCACAGTTTGGAACCTCTGCAGCATACACCTTGCTTTTAATGTGCCCCTATAGGTGGAAATCAAGGGGAGTGATGTCAGGTGACTGAGATGGCCACGGCACTGGGCCACCTCGCCTGATCCATTGTCCAGGAAACACAACATTTAGGTAATCCTTTGTTATTCTAGCATCATGGAATGGAGCACCTGTGGGGAGACATCAAAAGTGAGGTGTATGCTACAGAGGTTCCAAACCGTGAGGAATTGTGGCGTCGTGGTCAGGACAGTATGGCACACATCAGAAAAAGTCACAGGACTTTGGAATGTGTCCGACAGTCACTTCTGCAACGGGCTGCAGCATGCACTGAGCATGGTGTTGTGAACATTTGCTGTAAAGCATGTTGTATAACGTCATTAATAAATTTCACTGTAATGATGAACTGCTCATTTATAATCCCCTGACTCCAACACATCCATAGCAGATCTGTGAAGTGCGTAACTCCCAAACGATTGAGATTTCGTAATATGGTCATTTAGTAATTTGCATTCAGTATTGTTTCTGGAATACACCCCCTGATTTTTGCTACATATTTACTGAACACCCTGTATATATATAGATAGATAGATAGATAGATAGACAGATAGATACACATACATATATACATACATAGCATCCCCATTATGACAGTGAGATACATTTGGGAAAACCCATTGCTGAGCCGGAGCAACGGTTACTTTGACGTTAAAACATAGAAAGTCCAGGGATGTGTTTTGGAGCGTTGGGATCCCACCCCCCCAACCAATTCCAAAACCCACCCAAATGAGTCCAAAAACAAGTTTCTAGCTCACCTAAACCCCCAAATAGCTTTAAAGTAAGCTAAACTAAGCCTAAAAGCAGTGTATAACATACCTAACCCAAAAATAAAATCTCAATCATTAAAAAAAAAAAAAATCAAACTTAGTAACCTGTACCCCAGAATGACAGTGTTTGCCCCACCTATGACTAAAACACATTAATCCAATTGAAAAAACAGTTTATAAATCAAAGTAAACACAAAAATTGAGTCAAAACTATAATAGAAATCTGTTCAATAAAATCCATCAGATAACCGAAGACTGGCCATCGATAAGCAGGGAAGGGTGTTAATTTTTTTTACATTGCAAAGGCAGGGTATTGCATATAGAGGGGACCATATAGCGAGGTATTATTGTATATACAGTGTGACCCAAAATGAATGCAACCCATAACATTAGGAAGACGTGGAGACATCACTCGTGGGAAGCAATGGTTCCAACAGGATGGGGTCACCTCGCACACTTCAGACCAAACATTGATGCGGCTGCGGCAGCAGTTCGGGGATCGACTGATCAGTAGGACGTGTGACCCTGAGTGGGCCTCACACTCACCCAACCTGAATCCCCCAGATTTCTGTCTGGAGTGATCTGAAGGATCATATTTATGAAAACCACCCCCAGACAATCAGAAACCTGAAAACAGAAAGCACAGCCAACATCAGAGCTATCCCAGGAGAGGAGTGTGTCTGCGTAATTTACAGTTTCAGGAGTGCCTGCAACATCGAGGTGGACATTTGGAACACATTTTGGAAAGGTCATAAAAAACAGACCATTTGAACTGCAGAACCTAAACTTTCAGGACTGCTTTGTTATCAGCTCAGCTTAACATGAATGCAAAATACATCTTTTTTCAGTTGTATAAGTGAGACACACTTTTATGGGTTGCATTTATTTTGGGTCACCCTGTGTGTGTGTATGTGTGTGTGTGTATATATATATATATATATATATATATATATATAAAATAGAATAAAAAGTTTTTATTTCTGAAGATTTCATACCATAAGGTCCCTAAAGTTGCACACCTGTATCTCATCATGTACTGTAGAAAGTATATATATATATATATATATATATATATATATATATATAATAAAGATAAATAAGTTTGAGGGAAATTATTTCATTGTAGCCTAACTTGTAATAATAGAAGGACTTTGGAATGTTGTGTTGTGTATTTACTTGTACATCTATCATTCCAGGATGATTTAATAGCAGCCACAGCCACTCCTCCAATGTACCTGCAGACTGACCTACAAACCTTTGACCTCCGTGAGCTGCCCACCAAGTTTGATGTCATTTTGGTGGAGCCGCCACTGGAGGAATACCAACACACAGGGGTCAATAATGTACAGTTCTGGGACTGGCAGAAAATTATGGACCTAGATATTGCTCAGGTAATTTCCCTTTTATCCAAAGTATTTTTCATTAAATATAATTTCCAGTACAGAAGACCCTCGTTTTATGATGAACCGGTGTGCAGTGAACTGCTTATATACAGTATAATTAAAGTTTTGGGACCTTTTTTGGTCATTCCCTTTTTGCTAACAGTATTTGATCATTATGGTCCTGAACAAGGCCTCACTGGTTGATGTACGACTGCAATTTTTGCTTATACAGTAGGCCCTTATATAGTGTAAAAAAGATATAGAAATGTTGTGTAAATGCAAGAGAGCATTATATAGTTTTTTATATTTAAATTAGAAAAAATGGGAATAGGACAACTGTTTTCACATTCTGATATGCCTAGTTTTGGAACTACTAGTATGGTTAAGTGGGGGCACCCACCATCCACTCACCCTTTGTAGTGCTGCTCTTGGGTGTCTGCCTTTTCCTCTCCTCCATCCTTCTTTACATCCTCCTCATTCTTTCCTTCATTCTTTCCTTGCCCTTTTGCCTACGGGTGACTTTACACTCCCTCTTCTGTCTTTCTTTCCTTCATTCTTTCCTCTTCCTTCTGCATGTGAGTGATTCTACACTGAGTGACAAGCCAAATGGTTTCCTCTACACCGGGAAACCATTTACTATGCTGGGTGGTAACCATATAACTAAATTTTGGCCCCTGGTGGTTTAGTGGGTAATTACGGCACTCCAATCGGATTGAGCCGGTGAAGGTTTATATCCAAGGGGTGGTTGGGGTTTATTGCTCATGTAATGCCACTCAGGGATGAGTGAGGCTGGTCACTTTCATCTGAAATGTCAGGACCAACTTGCCTAGCCCCGGGCTCATACGCTTCTCATGGGGCAGCGTAGGATTGGATGATGATGATGATGGAACTACAGTACTACTACTGCTCTCATTCTTGTAGGTTGCTGCTCCTCGTAGCTTCATATTTCTGTGGTGCGGGTCCTCTGAGGGGTTGGACCTGGGACGTCAGTGTTTGCGCAAGTGGGGCTTCCGGCGGTGTGAAGACATCTGCTGGATACGCACCAACATCAGCAACCCAGGACACTTGAAGAATCTCGAACCCAAGGCTGTCTTTCAAAGAACAAAGGTAAGGTATAGCCCCAGGAATCTGGTGATGTATTTTTTTAAGCACTGGATATTCCTGCTACTTGAAGGTTATTTTAACCCCATCCTGACCACTTTTCCACCACTGACTCCCCCCAATCCCGACCATTTTAGGGAAATTTTTTTTTATGGCTCAAACCTTCGCTTTTGGTGAGAAACATCGAAAATTCATAGAGAAATCGCTCACCTGAGGTTTGAAATACTCATTACAGGTAGGAGTACCTCCTTACCTTACTGGGTTTTCTATCAGGCTGGCACCAAAGAAAACGAGTTCTGTGGGAGGATAACTATTTCACACCACTCATAAGCGGTATTTATTTATTTACTTGGTACGAATTTATATGTAGTACAAGAGTATATTGGTTTTCAAGCAGTAATATAGGTATTATAAGCATTGTTTCACTCACTAATACCTGACCTTTTTTTGCCACATTACCTGATCATCATTTCTAACTGTTTCTTCCTCTAATGCTATGTAAAGTTTGTCCTCCACATTGTCATTGATTGGGGAATCACTCTGGCCCTGAATTTCGTACCGTGGCATGACATGGCTATACTGGCCAGGTCACTGATAACAGGTGAATTGCTGAGACAGTGGCATGCAGGGGGGGGAGGAGGTCATGCTGGGTTAGGCATTGTCCCTGCCTGGCATCTTGTTGAGAAGGTGTCACGTGTATACGTACCAAAAATGACTCGCGAAAATTGAAAATTGTGCAAATTAGGGACCTTGCAATTTTTTCGCGTTTATATACGTCGACGGGATTGGCAGTGACAAAATGTGTGGACGTTAAAGAACGTCGACGGGACGCCGCGGGTTAATTATGTTGGGAAAGCCACTCTTACTGAAGGGGACAATACTCCTTTTGCACAAAATTGACCTGAAATTGCCATCTCCATCTTGAATGCTAAGTTTTATGGTACTGTAGATTAACATTAGTGTATTATGATGGTCAGGAAGTAGTGCAGTATAAAGGATATACGGGAGAGTTATACCATTGGGCATTGGCATCGAGGTATGTGAGAAAAGCTTCAAGAGAATGAATATCTGAGGCAAGTTAATGTGAAAATAGTAAAATTAAGTGAGAAAAGCTTCAAGAGAATGAATATCTGAGGCAAGTTAATGTGAAAATAGTAAAATTAAGACTACATCAAACCCTTACAATTCGGAAAGTTTTTTTTGAGCTGAATAAAATCACCAGGAGACAGGAAGAATAGAATGTTATTGCTTTCTTTATTGTCCTAATTTCACCTCATCCCATCATTCAGTAGGAAAAAAGATGAGGATCATTATGATAAGTGCCTTTCTTTTTGATATGGGCAGGGATTGTTTATATGCATAAATGCTTCTGAGAGTAATTTCTGATGGATGGAAGCATATCGATGTATTTTCAGCTGCACTGGTACAGAAAAGTATCATCATACTGGTTATACAAATGTAACTCAACTCCTTCCATATTTTCCAAAAGGAAGATGATAGACTACAGTCCACAGGGTTCACATTCAGGTAAGGATGGGTATCATCATACTGGTTATACAAATGTACCTCAACTCCTTCCATATTCTCCAAAAGGAGGATGATAGACTGCAGTCCATAGGGTTCACATTCAGTAAGGATGGCTTATTTAACTGTCGTGTGCAGTTAATTAAATGTCATGTGCAGTTATGAATTAGATGTTTGAATTAGTAACATGAGACTATTTTTTCAAGGAACATTGTCTCATGGGGATTAAAGGAACAGTTCGACGATCAACTGATGGAGACTTCATTCATGCCAATGTTGATATTGATCTCATCATCTCTGAAGAAGCAGAATATGGGTCATTAGAGAAACCAGTTGAAATTTTCCACATCATAGAGCACTTCTGCCTTGGTCGTCGCAGGTAAGAAAATCATCATCATTTTCAAATTCATTTAACTCATTTTCACATATTGATTGGAGTGGGTAAGATTCAGAAATAATAGTAATAACAATAATGATAATAATAATAATAATAGTAGTGGTAAAAACAGTCCAACCATCCATCCATCATCCAATCCTACATTACCCCATGAGGAGCGTTGGAGCCCGGGGCTAAGCAGTTGGTCCCGGCATTTAAGATGAGAGTGGCCAGCCTCACTCATCCCTGAGTGGCATTATGTGAGCAATCAACTCCAACCACCCCTTGGATATAAACCTTCACCGGTTCAATCTGATTGGAGTGCAATGATTACTCACTAAACCACCAGGCACCAAAATTTGGTTTTATGGTTACCACCCAGCATAGTAAATGGTTTCCTGGTGTACAGGAAGCCATTTGGTTTGTCACTCAATGTAGAGTCACCCACAGGCAGAAGGAAGAGGAAAGCATGAAGGAAAGGAAGACAGAAGAGGATGGAAGGAAAGAAGGATGGAGGAGAGGAAAGGGCAGACACTCGACAGAAGCACTACATCGAGTGAGTGGATGGTGAGCGCCCCCACCTACCACAGTAAAAAAATAGTAATAATAATAATACAGCAATAATAATAATAATAATAACAATAATGATAATAGTAATAATAATAATAATAATAATAATAACAATAATAATATATTTTCTTTTATGATATTTTAGGCTAAAGTTGTGTGTTCAGGTTTTTTATAAACTGTTTTTAGACTTAGATTAATGTGTTTTAGACATAGTTAAGGTGAACATTGTCCTTTTGGGATACAGTTTACTGAGCTTGATTTTTTTCCAGACTTATATTTGACAATTTTCAAATTTTATTTGTTGGTTTTAGTGAGTTATTTACAGGTGTTAGGCTTAGGTTAGCTTCATTTACAGCTGTTAGGCCATTTAGATTGGTTTTAAACTTGTTTTTGGACTCATTTGGGTGAGTTTAGGACTTGGTTGGGGGAGGAAACCCAAGGCTCAAAAACACATCCCAATACCTTAAATGTTAAATCTACTGTACCCCGAAGTTCAATACCCTGCCTAACGATGGATTTTTACTTAACCAATTGCATCATTAAGCCGGGGTATACCTTTAATATTAACAATAATAATAATATCATCATCATCATCATCGTTGTCATTCAATTCCATTTTGCCCTTATATAAGAGGAGCATAGGGACCCAAGGTTAACCCAAGGTTAGGCTGCTTAGTCTCGACATTGGTGACCAGCCTCACTTGCACCACATAAGCAATAAACTCCAAGCACCTTTCAGTTGGATAATAATGATAATACAATGCATCAATCCATCATAATAATAATGATATTGGTTGATGTTATGTCTCAGATGGATCGGTTCTTCTACAGAATTCAGTAGTGCTGAAAACCTCAAAATCAGGCCATGATTATCAGTTCATTAGTAGTATAACAAGGACTTTCTGTACTTGTCAGGTTGCATGTGTTTGGCAGAGACAGCACCATTAGGCCTGGGTGGCTGACTCTCGGACCTGACCTGACCAGCAGTAACTTTGACCCTGACGTCTATGCTGGCTACTTCACCTCCGGGCAGATCACCACTGGCTGCACAGAACGTATTGAAGCCCTCAGACCCAAGTCCCCCCCTCCCAAAGTTAAAGGGGGACCTGGAGGGCGTGGGAGAGGGGGCATGTCATCCAGAGCAGGTTTCACTAGAGGTCGGGGGCGAGCAAGATAAGATGTTTTGGTTTATCATAGATTGAGTTGGGTAAAGGATCTGTAGAGGTTTATCGTCCATTGAATCTGGTAAGGGATCTGTAAAGGTTTATTGTAGATTGAGTAATGTAAGAGATCTGTAGATATCTGTAGGGGTTTCTTGTAGATTGAGATGGGTAAGGATCTGTAGAGGTTTGTTAATGGACTGAGTTAGGGATATGTAGAGGTTTATCATAGATGGAGTTAGGTAAAGATCCATAGATGTTTATCATGAATCAGGTAAGAGATATGTAGAGTAGTGGTGGTTTAATTGTAATCCATATCACATTGCACTCACCCATTAAAATTTTTTATTTCCATTATGCCTTGCTTTCATTTTTTTTTTTCCCCTCCAGTTCTATAACCAGCATATATCATAAAGCTAAAAGGAGGAACCACAGGCAAGGATTGCATAAGGAGAAAGTCAAAACCTCATCTAGTTTAGATAGTTGAGAGTGCAATGGCTTGCATGTGGCAATTAGCCAATATTAGGGTGACGGTGTCTACCAGACAGTATGAACCTGTCAAGAGGGTATTCATCTTAAACTCCCATTACCCCCCCACACTCAAATCTGGTGACCGGATAATACCTGTATTTCTGCAACAGTTTTTTCATTAAGGATCATGTTTTTGTGTTAGTACACGAAGTTATTATGTCATTATTGTTCACATGGGTCTTTCTCCAATATCAATGCTTCCTTCCCTCCCTCTCTTCTGCTCCACCAGCCGATTCTTCTTACTCCACCAATGCCTTTCATCCTTCCTCCCTCTGCACCACAGTTTCATTCCTCATCCTCATGTCCTTTCATCACCATTACTTTCCCCTCTTTCTTCTTCATCATTGTTGTCATTGTTGTTTTGTGGTGTAAGAAAACTTAGGGTCATGTAAATAATTTGTATCATTTGAGGGGTTTTGTAATTAAATGGCACCTGGTGGTTTAGTGAGTAATTATTGCGCTCCAATCGGATTGAGCTGGTGAAGATTTATATACCAGGGGTGGTTGGGGTTGATTGCTCATGTAATGCCACTCAGGGATGAGTGAGGCTGGTCACTCTCATCTTAAATGTCGGGACCAACTGCTTAGCCCCGGGCTCCTACGCTCCTTATGGGGCAATGTAGGATTGGATGATGGATGGATGCAATTAAATTATCCCCTTCAGTGTGAAGGCATTGTCATTTTTTTTTTCCTGGCTCTCTGGACCCTACCTTACCCCACATTAAAGTAGGAAAGGTCATGATGATGATGATGGTTCAGCCACAGCACCACCAATTGATTTTATTCACATCAGGTGAAGCTGTTTTGTAGTAAAGGGGGAAATGAAGGATACCATCCCTTCAATTAAATAGAATGGAGGGAACAAAAACAAAATTTAATGGATGCCCTCTGATTTGAGGTGTTCATTTTGCAGTATTTTTATCTGTTGCCAAAGGCAAATTAAATGTTACTTAATTCATTTCTCTTACTTATCATTCATCATCAGTCATTCATCATCCAATCCTACATTACCCCATGAGGTGCGTAGGAGCCCGGAGCTAGGCAAGTTGGTCCTGACAATTAAGATGAGAGTGACCAGCCTCACTCATCCCTGAGTGGCATTACGTGAGCGATAAACCCCAACCATCCCTTGGATATGAACCTTCATCGGCTCAATCCGATTGGAGTGTCGTAATTACCTACTAAACCACCAGGCGCCAAAATTTGGTTATATGGTTACCACCCAGCACAGTAAATGGTTTCCTGGTGTACAGAAAACCAGTAGGCTTGTCACTCAGTGTAGAGTCACCCACAGGCAGAAGGAAGAGGAAAGAATGAAGGAAAGACAGACAAAAGAGGGAGTGTAAAGTCACCCGTGGGCAGAAGGATTAGGAAAGAATGAAGGAAAGAAAGACAGAAGGGGATAGAAAGAAAGAAGTATTGAGGAGAGGAAAGGCTTATCCTCACCGAATAATATATATTTTTATCACGTGAGAGAAAATTTTTTAAAGAAAAAATAACTTTGTGGCAGATGGAAGAAGAATGTGCAGGCCTTTATAGTTCACTGCAGAACTGAACCTATCCATTACAGAAGGTTGCAGCCAACCTTCTGGTGATGGTTTAGGTTGGGCTAGGAAGGGTTGTGTTGGGAAGAGGCGAGACGCAGATGTTTGTGTCAGGAGTTGTATTTTCTTTCCACAGATTATGACCGATTTAGTCAACTTATGCCCAGGTACAGGGTATGTACTTGCTGGTAGGTGAATAGGGACACTGGATTTTTGAAAAAGTATCAAAGAAGTTCACCAACCTCACATCAAAGAATTTCACCAACCTGGAACTGAACCTTGGCCCTCTTGCTTTTGAAAAGAAAGGACCCACATTCAAAAAAAAAGAACGAGATGGTTAAAGTTTACAAAGCATTATGACACTAAATGTTGAGTATTGTACATGTAAGATGCTATCAGTCAAAAGCTACAGCTTTCCAGTATTGAGCTAAAATTGTACTTCACTCCAGTGAATCAGTAATACCAGTTCATTACTAATATCTGTAACTTTATACAGTAATTTAAAAACCTGGGTTCATTGTCCATAAAAACTTGGATGAGATGGGTTTAAAAGTAAAAGCAGTACAAAATTCCATGGCTAGGGGACTGACAAGAGATCGAGCCGGCTGGATGAATATTATGGGGAGAAGTGCATGATCAGGGATTTGGCACTCCTTTTTAATGTGACAGCGTCCGGATTGACTCAGTCGGTTACGTTTATGTAAAGCTACAGAATGTTCATTCATTCATTGCCAGACGCCATGTATGGTGAATGTTTTTTGCGTATCAGATAGAGCCAGGATTCCAGTGGCTTGAATGATGAGTGAATGGAAGTGTGACCCATTGGTTTCAGCAACTTTGGGCTGTCTGGTTGTTGCTGCTCCTCACGCTGCCCTAAGATGGGAAAGGAGATCCAGATGATGATGGTTATTATTATTTCAAGTGTAAACAACAGCAGCTTAGTAAAAACATAACGGGGAGCCTAAATTTCAAACACTTCAAAAGTGGAGAGTAGTTTGGGTTTGCCAATTTAAGCAGGTGATTACTTGCATGCAAGGATAATAATGAGATAAACTGGTTTTTTTAAACCCCCCCCACTGCAGGGGCGTCCTTCTGTTTTATGATATACTGATATCTTTTGCTGCCATGAGATGATTAGTGTAGTAAAGAGGATTATCAATGGTTTGGAGGAGTGCAAGGAAGTTTAAAGAGCGAGTCAGTGGTCATGGACTACCACTGTTTTTTTTTTTTTCCCCCCAGGATGAATACACTGAAGTGGTTTGGCTATGTGGAGAGGATGGAGGGTGAAAGACTGACGAGGAGAGTGTATGTGAGTGAGGTGGAGGGGGGAAGAGGGAGGGGGAGGCTGAGAATGAGATGGAGAGATGGGGTGGAGAGGTATATGAGAGATGGGGGTGTGAGTTGGGAGGGGGGCAGTGAAATGGCGGGGGACAGGGTGACGTGGAGGCGATTTGTTTGTGGCCACCCCGAGCGGGATTGAGGCATCTGGCAATAGATAGATAGATGAATTGTTCAACATGCTTTGTGTACTAGTTCTCCAGTATACAGTATATAAAAACTTTCCACTGCTTGAGAGAAACTGGAAACCTTCGTGTACCTTTGTAGGTTGTTAGATATTCTGCGGTATGTTTAAACGAGATACATTCTGTTTAGGGGATGGCCAAATGTGGTCAGATTGGATTATTCATAGTACAGGTCATTTAGTTTCATGTAGCCACAACTTTGTCATCAGCACCTGGGAGTTGATAGTTCTCATATTAAGACTAGTATTCAGCTGAATTTTATCCTTTGCACTTAAACTAAGCATCTCATAATTACCAAGAAAAAAAATTTGAGAATGTTATTTACAACCCTATAGTTTCGCAAGTGACGTCTGATAAATTCTAGTACAGTACGTGGATTATTAAGTCCTTAGATTTTTGTTTTCTTTTAGAAATCTGGATGAGTAAAGTTGTCTGAAATTAAGACATTCAGATATTAAACGATATTAGCCTTTAGTTACCATAGAGTTTTATTTGCAGGTTAATTAGTAACAAGCAGTTAAACATGTTAAGTCAGTTCATTGATATCCCTATGAAAATTTACACACCATATCTTTGCATATGTCAGATGATACTACAAAAGCTGTGTGCAATAAATTTATTTGCATAGAAAAAAACTACGAATTTTAAATTGTTTATTAACAGACTTTTAACGGATTTCTGTATTCACAACCAAGAAGCCATCCGAAATTCCTCCACACTCCTTATTACCATTTTCACAAGTGGTTTACTGTCTTGAATGAAATTGCATTGTTGCACCTTCAGTGTCCTCTGTATTTCAAGCGGTTACCTTTGTGTAGGTCAAAATCTGCTGCAGTATGTTTTGATGACAGCCCATGCAAGTTAGGATTAAAGATCAAAGTTAGACCATGACAGAACCTTAAAAAAAAAAAAAATAGTAATAATAATAATTATAATAGTAATATGGCACTTTTCACAAATATAATCAAGTTCAGGCTAAGTCTACTGACCCTACTGTTTTTAGTTACAAATAAGACTAGCTTTAACGGCCCAAGACTCCAGCTAAAAATAGGGTTGCCCGAAAGACCAAGATCTAAAGACTTCAAATCGTTCAAGACATGCCACTCGAGGCTGCCCGCAAGACATGCTACCCAATACAAACAGCCAATCAGATGAGGTTCCACTTAGCAACCACCAATAGGAAATTTAGCCAGTGATTGAACAGTTCGACTATATAGGGTTTATTTATGCAGTGAAACCCAAACCACTCGGATTGGCTCCCAAAAGCGAGTATAATAGCTATTTAAAATAAAGTACAGTACCACTATCAACACAGCAAAATCCTGATGATGACGATGATGATTACGTGCTCGTAGAGAGGTCAATGGTGGGAATAGTTGCTGATATGACCGTGAGAGGACAATGTGGAGGTCTGCCAGATCATATGACTGTGGTATGCAAGATCAAACTGAGAGGAGTGAGGTGGATCAGGAGAGAGAGGAGCAGTCAGGGAGAAAGACTGAAAGTTGAGAAGCTGAGGATCAAAGAAATGGCAGATGATTACAGGACCAAAGTAGAGGAGGAGTTAGAATAAGTGAATTGGAATGAAATGGATCTGGACAGCCTGTGGAATGCATAGAGTATAGGGATTGCTTTGTTAGGAATGCTAAAGCAATGTGTGGTGTGGCAAGAGTAACAACAAAGAAGAAAGGTACAGCATGGCAGGATGAGGAAGTTAATAGAGCGGTGGAGGAAAAGAGGAAGAAGTGGCTAAAGTGGTTACAGGACAGGGGTTCAATTGAAATAAGAACTGAATATGTTGAGAGCAAAAAGCATGTAAAGAGACTAGTGAAGAGGAAAAAGAAGGAGGTAAATGAGGATCTTAGAAGAAAAATGAATGCGAACTACTCTGAAAATAGGAAGTTATTCTGGAAAGAGGTGCGGAAATGTAGAAGTGAAAGTGGAGAGAAATGTGATGGTGTGAATGATGTAGGTGGTAGACTATTAACCCACGTGGATGAAGTAAGGACCAGATGGAAAGAATATTTTGAAAGCCTGATGACTGGGAATAGAGAGAGCTACTGTAAACTTGATTGGTTTTGGGGGTGTGCAGAGAAGAATGCGGTTAGGGAGACGTGACACTCACACAGGTGGAGAGTGCTGTGAAGCAGCTGAAAAATGGGAAAGCAGCTGGGGTTAATGAGGTGTATGCAAAGATGCTTAAGTGTAGTGGAGAGAGTGGAATGAAGTGCTTGTTGGAGATATGTAAGAAGGCATGGATGAGTGAAACTTTGCCTGCAGAGTGGAAAAAGGCTGTTTTACCCATGTACAAAAATAAAGGTGAGTGAAGTGAGTTTAAGAATTATCGTGGCATAAGTTTATTGAGTGTGGTAGGGAAAGTGTATGAAAAAATTATAGAGAAAGTAAGAGAGATATCAGAAGTCCTAGTGAGTGATGAACAGGGTGGCCTTAGGAGTGGCAGAGGATGTGTGGATCAAGTATGCAGTGAGACAGGTAGCAAAGAAGGGTTGTGAGAAGGACCATAAGGTGTTTATGGCATTCGTGGATCTGGAAAAAGCATATGACAAAGTGGACAGAAAAGGATTGTGGAAAGTTTTGCGCATGTACAGTGTAAATGGTAAGTTGCTAGGTGCCGTCAAGCGTTTTTATGATGGTAATGATGTATGTATAAGGGTTAATGGGCATCTAAGTGAATGATTCACGATCGGTGTGGTCGTGCGACAAGGTTGTGTGATGTCCCCATGGTTGTTCAATCTATGTATGGATGGGGTGATGAGAGATGTAAAAACACGAGTAATGGAGCGAGGGATGGTGTTGGTAATGAATGGTGATGGATGGAATATCTCAAATTTGTTGTATGTTGATGCAGTACTGCTTGCAAGTACTGGACAAAAGCATGGTAGGCTAATGCCGAGTTTTGCTGATGTGTTGAGAATAAATGTAGAGAAGAGTAAAGTGATGATTATTGAGAGAGGTGACTCCCATTGCGATGTTACAGTGAATGGAGAGAGACTGGAACTGGTGAGAGAGTTCAAATACCTGGGTACAGTGATAGAAAAGAGAGGAAAATGTGCAAAAGAAGTTGAAAGTGGAGGGACACAAGGAAGAAAAGTAGCTGGTGCAATGAAGGCCTTGATAAAGAACAGTCTTCAGTGCTGCAGCTACACGAGGCTTACATGAAGGAGTGTTAGTGCCAACTTCAACATACGGATGTGACACTATGGTGTGGCATGAAAATGAAAAGTCAGGAGTATGAGCAGTGGAGAAGGGACTGCAGAGGAATGTACGTGGAGTACAGAGGGTGGATAGGATACGGAATAATGTGATTCGTGAAAGGTGTGGAGTAAGGAAGTCGGTGGACACCAGAATCGAAGAGAGTGTACTGAGATGTTATGGTCATGTGGAGAGAATGAATAACAATAGAGTTGGGAAAAAGGTATATCTGAGCAAATTTGAAGGTGGGAGGAGGCGAGGTAGGCCAAGGATCGGATGTGGAGAGATATGGTGGATGAGTGTGTGAGGAAGAGAGGTTTGGAAGTCAGTGAGGCTAGGAACCTGGCAAGAGATCGAACTGGCTGGATGAATGTTGTGAGAAGTGCATGATCAGGGATTGGCACCCCTTTTTAACGTGGGAGCGTCCGAATTGACTGTCGGATACGAGTATGTGAAGCTACAGAAGGTAGTGAATGTATTTGGAGTATCAGATAGAGCCAGGATTCCGGGGGCTTGAATGATGAGTGAATGGATTTATGGCCCATTGGACTGGGCAAACGTGGGCTGTCTGGACGTTGCAACTCCTCGCCCTGCCCTAGGGTAGGAAATGAGGTCCGGATTGATGATGACGACTATATACTATTGTTTTTTAAGAAATATGTGAATGAAACAGGACATAGCAAGAATTAAGTAATTAGTGTGGCATTGGAAAACGTGGTGAGGGGGGAGAGGAGTATCTTAATTTTAGAAAGCCAAATATAAACGTAACCTATGTAATGTTAAAAAAAAAATGAAGGCGAAAAAGTTTTTAAGTGGGATAAAAATGTAACGGTAGTTAAACGTTTAATATAGTGTAAAAATATAAAAATTCATTCTACCAGTATAGAGGTGAGCCTTAGGAACATCGCGACGAAATCAATAAAAAATTTAAATTGCGCGCCATTAGCCGTTAGTCCCCTAGCGGCAGTTCTGACAAACCATATTAACAACATGGCGACTTGGGGTTGTGGTTGGATGAACCGGTTGGGTTTTTTTTCCCTCCAACTTCTAGCCGTTGCCGGTAAGTTAGAACGTATTTGGAATTATTATTAAACATTTTACTATTTGAAGATGCAGGTGGTTTAGTTTTGAAGGTGCCATAAGAATATGAGCAGCCTAGAGGTACCTGGTAATGTAAGGATGAACACTGCTTGGTAGGCAGTTATCAACCATATGATCATATAACTTGGATGTTTATAGGATGTTGTTTAGCGGATATATTGTGAAAAGGTCGGTTTCCTCTTTATCGTGATTTTTTGACAGCGCCTATTGATTTTTCATATTTCTTTATGCAGCCATATGGTGAAGAGCTGAACGACGGTAGGCCAAATTTAGTTTTGTTTCGGTATTTAGCGGTCAGTATATCGGAGAGATCTCCAGTGTATTGAATTTGTTATTGCTGAAGGCACGAGAAGTGTAATTAGCTTAGAGGCATGTTTAAACTGAAGGGGTGAACATAGTAGTGCTGTGATGTTGCCACCCAGCTTCTGATTCCATATTGGTGAGTAGACTTTCCAGTGTGGACTGTGGAGAGGTTAGAGGTATTTATTTATTTATTTATTTATTTATTTATACTCGTTATATAGATTTAAATTTATTGCATTTTGAGTGTTACCTGTATGATATGGCAGATTATAATTATTATTTTTTTTTAAGGTTTAATCATTGTTTGAAATAAGTAATATGCTCCTGATTATTTATGTAATATGTTAAACATATTAAATGCTCTGCTGACTAGTGCTTTAATTTTGTTTATAAGAATTTATGCAGCTTGAAGAATGAAACGAAGTGGTTAGATGAAAAAAACACGATACCTACGGTACTCCTTAATGAGACTGGACCAGTTCATTTTGCATATTTTTATAGCTTTTCATGGGATTCTCTGAGTATTATTATTTCAAGTTTCAGTGCTTATTTAAAGTGGTGAAAAGGATTTAAGAAGCATTGTTTGCATTTCCTGAATATCAAGGAAGTAGCAAGAAATTGACTTGTATGTAGATGAAGGGTGGCTAGACTTTCTTTATACAAATGGCCCTCTAATGCTTCAATATCCCTAAAAGGAGGATGGTGGACTGTAGATGGAGATTTTAAGCTTGCAGTTTTCTTTATTTTAAATTCAGATGAACCTTGGGCTATGATAGTAATACAACTACTGCTTCCGTTTACTATTCATTTCCAGATGTTGAACTTTATATATATATATATATATATATGTATGTATATATATGTTTATATATACACACACAGTAAATCCATGCCATACTGTACCTTGCTAAACTGGATCTCTGATGTAATGGACAATTTGAGGACACCTGGACAAATTGTATGACATTCTGGATACAATCTGTTACATGGGAAAAGCCATGTGGAGCTATGATGATTGAGTCAACGGGAAACTATTTTTGCATTTAAAATATACCTTTTTATGTTGGCATTTAATGTGTACTACCAGTTACATTTGCATTTAATGTAAAGGTCTGCTATCTGTTATATAATGTACAACAGAAGTATGTTGGATCACTCCCCATGTGTTGGGTGACTTAGACTGCAGTTACCAATGCTGGTGACAGTTTTTCCCATCCATTTGGGTTAGGTTGGGGAGGATAGGGGGGTAAAATTATGTGCCAAGTTAGTGTAAAATGGGTATAATTTTATTTTTTAGCACTCTCCCTACGTGTCAAGTGGGGTTGGTGGAGGATTAGTGCCCCTCTCTGTAAAACAATTAACTCTGAGCCCTTGGCCACCCCGTTTGGGATACATGGCGTCTGGCAATGAATGAATGAAAATGAATATGCTGTTTTACTCTTTTTCCATTGTGTGCTTGAGATCCCACTTTGGGGGGACCATTGGATTTGCTGGATTATCAGCTTTATGGGTTTGGTCTTCTCCACAATTACAGTACTTCGTATAGAGAGGGTTGAGTGTATAGTAGCTTTGTTGATTTTGCTTAATTCCTGTACAAATGAAGGTTCATTTGAGGCTTTGATAAAGATGGAGTTTGTTGCTTAAAAATTTCACCCCCCTCCCTCCCCGCTTAGTTGATGGTTATGTAAATATATTGGATTTTGGTTTAATTTTCCCATGTATATTTGTAATGTACGTCAATACTATTTTATCTTGTGTGTACATTTGTATGTCGGAATGATATTTTATGTATACTGTATAGGCAATTTCATGTGATGAACTGGTGGATGGTAAATGGACCAGTGTTTGGATGACTATTGATAAAAAAAGAACTTGATGGCCATTGGTAAGTGGAAATAGGGTGACCATCACTGATAAAACTAGGAAGATGGAGTAAAGGGGAACTTAATTGCTCTCTCTCTCTCTCTCTCTCTCTCTCTGTCTCTCTCTCTCTCTCTCTCTCTCTCTCTCTCTCTCTCTCTCTCTCTCTCTCTCTCTCTCTCTCTCTCTCTCACTTTTTTTTTTTTTTTACCCAAAGATATTTTTTTCCCACGCAAAGATGCAATGGTATCCTTAATGCCATTAAAAGTTTGATTGAAAAGTAAATTGACAGCTTGACTAGTGAAATGGGGCCCGCACTCACCACTTGATATTAAAATCCCTAGAATCCCGGCAGGGTAGCATGGGGCCGCAATGTTTATACTCTAGTTAGGCAGTTATTGATGCAAATATTCAGTCATTGACAGCAGTTATGCCTAGGGAACATACGTCGGTAATGCAGTCTACAGGAGTAAATTAACCATTAGCTAAAAGAAAAAGATAAAAAACAAGAAAAAAAAAAGGGACAATTTTATTGTAAGGAGATAAATGTGTAGTACGTTTTGGTTTTAGTACAGCTTGTGCAGTGCATTATGTATTCTGCAAAGAAATATGAATCATATGTACTAGTGTAATTCAGTAATTTAACAAAAATGAACACAAAATATGGTAGTATAATCTCTTTCAACAGGGCAGAAAATGAAATTTGCACCTGAACTATGTTAGGGAAGCCATTATGATATACTCATTGCACAGTAAATTAAAAAATAGTACTGTACTCTTGCAGCCTGCATAAGACAAACCAGTCCTTTGTCAATGTAGGGTAGCCTACATTGACAAAGGACTGGTCATGCTGTCGAGTCTCACGACAGAAAGGATTGAGTCACATGTTAAAGCTGGGAAAAGAATCGTCTTTACCCAAACAGGCCATCGTGTTGAATGTAAGGGCAAAGAAAGAACAGGTCATCCATATGATTGTAAAAAAGTTGTGCTTCATCTAGGTCCCACAAGGAAAATGCATCAATCATCATGACTGGCCCTGATCCTTATCCAATAGAAGTTGGGGTTGGTCCACAGCAGACAGCAATAACAGATGAGGAGGCAATGTCATCATGGCATATCACATGATTCACGAAGCTTCTGCAGGCTTTTCACCAATATGGGTTGTATCTGATGACACTGATATGCTTCTTATCCTTGCACATCACCTGCATGCACGAACCAACGGCTTGCCAACTGCAGTTGAGGTAACCATGGAGTCATGTTCTGGAAAGCACACTGTCATCAGTGTCAATGAGGTTGTCAATAAGCATGCTACAGTCTTTTGCAACCTTCTTGGAGCTCGTGCCCTAGCTGGATGTGATGCAGCCTCTTCATTTGCTGGTATTGGCAAGGCAACTGTGTTCATAACATTTGAAAAGTTCGCTGGTGTGCTTCTAGGTTTATGTCGCAGTATCACCAGATGACGTCACTAGCTCTTGTTTGAAATCTGGAGCCATGTTATATGGGCAGGAGCCAGAGATATCACTAGGCCACATGTGTGCTAATATTTTCTAGAGAAAACTTGCTGGTAAACAACATGTAGCCTACCACCAAATTTGAGCAGCCTTCCACCTACTCGAGGTGCATTTAAGCTACATTGTGAGCTAGCCCATTTCCAAACAGCTTTGCGGAAATCTGCAGGCATGGTTTTGCTGCCCGACTTGAACCCTCTGCAGCATGGCTGGGAAATCAGTGGACAAGAATTGCAACCGAAGTATGCTCTGCCTGGACAGTTAGCTGCACCAGTTGAAGTGGTTAATCTCGTCAATTTTGGCTGCAAAATGACACACTGTCCATGCACAAAAATTACACTTCCGTGCTCAGATTTATGCAAATGCAGGGGCCAAGCAAGCTGTCAAAACCCGTTCAAACTGACCATGGACAGCAGTGATGACAGTGGCGATGAGTCTGAATAAATATTGTGTGCATTTATTATAAACATTATATTTTGTCAGAATTAATTTCTTGATTTGTAAAACTGAACACTCATAACCTGTCATATGATACCATTGATATAAAGTCTTTGTGTATTTTTTTCATGTATGGGTAAATCATTATTGCCATGTTTCTAGTAATATTATCAGATTGTTTTGTCAGCAAAAATGTAACAATTTACACACTTAATAACCATTTAGGTTCATTCTCAGCATTTCATAGGATTCCCGGCAGTAATTTTGGAAATTTGCGTTTTTATACAAACGCTCAAAGTTTTATGTCTGGCACTTATCATATTTGGATTCGGCACAAAAAAATAGTCTTGAAACCGTCATGAACACTACTGTATGTTAAAAGACAAGGTCTAACGATTTCTAGCTCGGACTACAAGGCCTCCCCCAACTTTCTCAAATTTTTCCTTGACTGATTTCAATCATTGCTAGGTTTTGTCTGTGCCAGCTTCACTGTCTCATCCTGCTTCCTGTCTAGCCTTTTTCTGCTACGTTTACAATCTTGTGGAGTCCAGTCAGTCAGCTCCGTGCTCCATCGGTTATCCCTTATTCTTGCTACATGACCTGTTGTCCTCCGTTTCTGTTCTTTTATATATTCCATAATGTCTTTGACTTTAGTCTGCTCTCTCTCCCAAGTTGATCTCTTCCTTTCTCTCCAAGATATTACCAACATTGACCTTTCCATTGCTCTTTGAGAACGCATTAGTTTGTTTTCCATTGATTTTGTCAGTTTCCGGTCTCACAACTGTGCGTCATAGCTGGAGTTAAACATTCGTTATGTACACTCAACCCTCGGTTATCACGGGTTCCGCGATAGCGTATCTCGCTGTCACGTCCATATAAAAAACTACCCAAATACCTTTATCACGCACTAAATGCCCGCTATCGCGCACCGTAAATGCTCGAAGGTTTCAAGAAGGCTGGGCTCCAGTGCTCCGCCCAGCCAACAAAAGCTTCACTCCTGTGATGTCAGCGCCAGCCAAGTGCTGATTGGCCGCCCGACCAAGTCTCCTGCCCGCCAAACCATTCAAGTGCGCACCCTCAGACCGTGAACAGTAACAGCGAGAACAATAACCTTTTTTATAATATGACCATGGCCAACTTACCCCCTCCCTGTCCCACTGCCATCACCCAACATAATGCTGCGGCACCTGGCTGGGAAATAAAGAAAAGGAAGAATCTAAGTTATGCAGATAAACTGGAAATGTGAAACTTATAGACAGTGAAGAGACCAAGCGAAGTGTGGGGAAGAAATAAAACATCAGTGAATCAACTGTGAGGGGTATTTATAAGAATCATGATCACATCATAAAACATGCTCATTTTTGGACTATTGTATATTAATATGTGGTACAAAATGGGTATCTTAGGGGTAAAGATTGAGGTCATGGCACCAATTAGAATTATTTCCATAAGTTCTTCAATTCGGCTATCACGGTTTCGGCTATAGCACAGCCATAGCAGGACCAATTGGGAGTGATAGCCGAGGGTTGAGTGTACTTTTCGTTTCATACATACTGGCAAGCTACTGCGACCCACCCAACTCCACCATTGCCCCAGTTTTAACATGCACTGCTTCACCCAACTCTGCCGTACTTAACCCAACTCTCCATTCAATTTTACGTTACACCACCCTTCCCAACCTACCGTTGACCCCATTCAAGCCTGCTATTATCCCACTACACCCCAAACTAACCCCACCATACTTTACCCATCCTCACCTGCCCATTTTACCTTAGTGCATCCTATCCAAAGATGACATATTCTACCATACATCACCTCTCAGTTATGGCCCACTCCGCCGCACCCAGCCCCACCATTGCCCCACACAGCTGCATGCATCCACAATATTGTCCCACTCCACCCATCACAAATCCTTACAGTATTTACACCACACAGCAGCACCAATCTGGTCCGGCCCAACACCCTTTTAATCTACCCAACCTCATCTGTTAATTTTACCCCACCCAACCCCGCCATTGCTCCACTTCACCCCACCCAGCCCCACCATTGCCCCACTTCACCCCACCCAACCCTGCCATTGCCCCACTTCACCCCACCCAACCCCGCCGTTGCTCCACTTCACCCCACCCAACCCCGCCATTGCCCCACTTCACCCCATCCAACCCCGCCGTTGCTCCACTTCACCCCACCCAACCCCGCCGTTGCTCCACTCCACCCCACCCAACCCCGCCGTTGCTCCACTCCACCCCACCCAACCCCGCCGTTGCTCCACTCCACCCCACCCAACTCCACCATTGTCCCACTTCACCCCACCCAACCCCGCCATTGCCCCACTTCACCCTACCCAACCCTGCCATTGCTTCACTTCACCCCACCCAACCCCGCCATTGCTCCACTTCACCCCACCCAACCTCGCCATTGCCCCACGCCACCCCATCCAACCCCGCCATTGCCCCACTTCACCCCACCCAACCATCCATTGCCCCATGCCACCCCACCCAGCCCCACAATATGGACAGATCACTCCACCCGACCATTACTTCATTCCATCCCACCATTACTTCATTCCACCCCACCATTACTTCATTCCACCCCATTCAGTCCAACCATAGTCGACCCTGCCTCACGTGTCAGTTTTACCCCATTCTTCCCGACCCATACTAACCACAGTCCACCCTACCACACGGTTCACTTATACCATACTCTACCTCCCTATCCCGTACTTTACCCTACATTGAGGTACCTTTCATGTCAGTTTTACGCTGTTTAGTTATATGCGACCCCTCCAGTATCCCCCACCCCACCCACCATAGCCATACAGTTTACACCACTTCACCCCAACCAACGCCGACATATTCTACCCACCGTCGGTGGTTAGTTTTACCCATCTCACCTCACCCAACCCCGCAATTACTCCACTCGAACACATTCAACCCCGCCATAAGGTATCGTACATTACCTGACAGTTTTACCTTACTCTACAATTACCCCACTGCAACCCGTCCAGTGCTGCCCCATTCATCACTTTTGTCCCACTCCACCCCACCTAACCCCATCATTACCACACTACATCCCACACAGCCCCACCGTTCTTTACCCAGCCTGTCAATTTTACCCCACTCAAACCTGCCCGTCGTTCACTCCATCTCAACGCGACCTCATCTGTCAGTTTTACCCCACTCAACTCCAAGAGACCAAGCCATAACCCCAGTTCACCCCACCTAACCCCATTATACTCAACCCGACCTGAGCTGTCATTTTTATACCACTCTACTCCACACTATCCCGCCATTATCCCAACCCATCCCATCAAACCCCATCATGTGCTACGCTACCTCTCCTTTCAGCTTTACCCAACTTAACCCCACCCAAATCCACTATTGATCCCACCCAACCCAGCCATACTCTGCCCTGTCGCACTTAACCCACCTCATCTAAAGCTACCATTACCCCACTCCACCCCACCAACCTTAGTCATCTCACCTGTAAATTTTTCCCATTCCACCCCACCAACCTTAGTCATCTCACCTGTAAATTTTTATTCCACCCCACCGAACATCATCATTTCCTCACACCACTCCACCCAACTTGCTATATTCTTCCCACATCATCTGTTATTTGTACTTCACTCCCCACCCAACCCCACAGTTACCCTACTTCATCTAACCCATCTCCACCAAACTGCCTTACTTTACCTGTTAGTTTTAACCCTTTGTACCCCACCCAACACTACCCTTCTCCTGCCAGTTTTATCCCACCCAGCCTGGCCATGCAGTACCCTCCCTCAGCTGTCAGTTTTGCCTAACTACACTTCACCCAACTCCGCTGCTGCCCCCCTCCACCCCACCCAACCCTGTCATATTGTGTCTTACCCCACCCATTGATATTTCCCACTCCTCCACCTTCAACTCCACCATTACTCCATTCCATCCCAGCAAACCTCGACATAACGTACCCTATCTCACCCTCCCGTTTTACCCCACTCTACTCCACCCAAACCTACCATTAAACCACTCCACCCCACCCACCCTGCCATGCTTTACCCTAACACCTGTCAGTTTTACCCCCCTCCCTGCTCTCAGTCCCTCAATACACTACCCTTCCTCACCTGTCACTTTAACTCCACTAGGCTACAATAACAAAGCCCACCATTATCCCACTCCGTCCCATCCAACCCTGTCGTACTCTGCCCTACCTTATCTGCGAATTTCAGGCACCTCGCCCCGCCACTACCCAACTCCACCGCACTTAGTCACGTTCTGATTCCATCTCACTCCACCCCTATTTACCCCACCACACCTAACCCCACGATTATTCCACTCATCACATATAACAGTCGCCAACACATACATTCCCCCCCAATCGTCCCCAACAGTACCACACAATTACTCTCCACAAATACACACCATCACTAACATACCCATCATCATCCTGGGTGGTGATTTCAACGCCAAGGCATTGGCCTGGCATGTCAACAACCCTGACATAGAGGGCTGGTACTACAATCCCAAACAGATAATCATTTCATACTCGGTAATCTCCATCAACATATCCATATCCCACACCAACCCCTCATCCTCCTATCACCCCCAGACACCAATTTTTGCTCCCTAAACCTCGCCCTCACAACATCCAGGAGAGTGGCACCTCCCAATCATCACTACCAAAGCCAGAATCACCCCAGCTGGCCACAGACACACTAATTACAAGAGAGCCAACTGAAACAGAACAACACTGTGAATCATTAAACAGTACATCCATCACATCAACACCGCTGTGCACACTTAATACAATTATCCAAAACGCAGACGAAAGACACATCCCTTGAGGCAACAGAGAGAGAGAGAACCCCAACTTCACACCAGAAATTCAAGGCCTCATCAGTCAACGGGACACATTACGACTCTCCCCAACATCCCATATAGATGACACCGTACAACAAATACAAGAACTCAACACTCAAATAAACAAAAAATATCAGAGCAGCAAACAATAAACTGGAATAATTGTCTCCAAGCACATGATCACAAAACAAACACCAGCAAACTCTACAAAACACTAACAGCATCACATTCTCCTACAGCAACACTAAATCACACGCTGCCATCACAACATACCTTCGAACAAACAAGTAAACACTCATCAATCACTGTAACAAGCCAAATAAATCGCTTACGGAATGGTGTTAGCCAGCAGGGATTTATGTAAGAGGACAGTAAGGTGTAATAAGCAAAATCAGTCGCTTAAGAAAAAGGGTTAGACAACACTGGAAGGATTTATGTAACAAAGAATAGGTTACGGTTTAACAGGCTAAAGAAATCGCTTAGGAAAAAGGTGATACTGGAATGATATATATAACAGAAGAGGACAGTAAAGTATATTAAGCAAAATAAATCGCTTAGGAAATGGTGTTAGACAAAATTAGGATAAATTTTATGGGGGGGGGGGAAAGGGAAGAATACAGTATGTTAGTTCGCCCTTAAATAACAAGCGAAGTCGTTTTCTCTGATGGAATTTCAATTATTTATATAGAACGCGAGTGACTAGTATTAAAATAATTACATAATCCATTAAATTCATCCCGACGCCTATAGACATATTATTTTCTGCAATTTCCATACAGTTTATATTGTTTGAATTAATAATTCTTAGGAGTAAAACAAATTGGAACGTTTTAAAAGACCTGCTAAGACGACGCTATCTTGTATCTTCAATCTTGAGTGAGTGAGTGGCTTGAATGAAGGGCGGAGAAAATCGCAAATAATCGCGATGGTAAGTATTTTTTTTCGATATTTTAAGTTTATTTGGTGAATTTTGGGGATTTCAGGATTTTTTGGGGGTGGAGAGGAGGAGGGAAAAATGGGAGGGAGAGGAGAGAGGAATGGAGGAAAGAGAGGAGTTAGGGTGGACGGAGTGGGTTAGGGGTAGGAGTCGTGAAAATCTCAAATATACACGATAAGTATGCTTTGGATATGTTACATATATGTAGCGAATATTTATGATAAATAGATTATATTGAGATGGAGGAATGAGAGAGGGAGGAGGGAAGAGGGAGGTAATGCTGGTATGGTGACAACACCGGAGCATATTTTTCCTCGTTTTTTTTTTTCTTTTTTTTTTCTTTTTTTCTCCATTTAACGATTTTTTACGTATTTTTAATGATTTTGGAGCTTGATTTTTTTTTTTTTTTTTTTTTTTTTTTTTTTTTTTTGAACTGACCCCTGCCACCTGTGGGGGTGTGAAGTCAATTAGGAAATAAAATCGAAAAACAATTGTCAGTCAGACAATAAAATAAAATCGATACCAATACCTCCCCAGAAGTCGTGTATGGAATAAAAGCAATACACTAAATAGAATTAGTTACCAGAAGGAATAAAATCAATAAAGTACGTCAGCATAAATTGCTAGATGAGATTGGATTAAAGTCAAGGAAATAGATTGAATCATGTATGGCATTAAAGCAGTAAAATAAATCAGAAAAATTACCTGAAGATAGGGAATAAAATCAGGCAAGTACATTAGCATAAATTGTTTGAGGAGATATGGAATAAAGTCAAGGAAATAGATTAAAAAGAAAAAAAATCCTTGAATTTAGATAAGAAATAAAATCAAAATACTGTAATTAAAACTGAAGATAGGCAGTAAAGTCTAAAAAATACATTATATTACTTGACATATGGAATAAAGTCTAAGAAATAAATTGAAAAAAAGAAAAAAATGAAGTTAGGTCAGAAAGAAAATCAAAATCGCTTGAATTACTTTATAAATCAAACCCCAACTAAATATTTTTACCTCGCGTAACATAATGACCTAATGAGTTAACCTAACATGACCTCCACATGGGAAATAAGCAAAATCGGTCTTTGAGCATGTTTAAGCTTCATTCATTCATTACGCCGTAAAACAAACAGGTGTATGAATTTAATCGGCAGGGTCGTTCTTAACCTCAAGGCTGCTGCAACCAAAACATATGTTGGTAGTATGTGAAAACTGGCTAAAATTAATGTGTTTTGCTCTTTGTTGAGACGCAGGGCAGTGATGTGCCAGGGGACAGGGTGACTTGGAGGTGATTTGTTTGTGGCCAAACAGTGATTATAATCTGCCAAACCTAGTGCAAACTATGATGTGCATTTTGTAAAACTGGTGCCAAAACAGTATTACGTGTTAAGAGCGTTCATTAATCGTTGGTGCAATTGTCACCTGACCTTGTGATGGCAAAACACTCACACAGGTTGGACTGCCCTTGACAGGGGTAGTAGTGGGGGTGTTGGGTGGAGTTACGGTGAAGTTTTAGTATTCCACGAGGCCAAAAAGAGGTAAAGACCGACGAAGAGGCAACGATCAGCAGGTCAGAGGGCAGGAGACAGGCAGCTGCAGGAGACATGACTGTGCTTGATGGGTAGTAGGGGTGTTGGGTGGAGCCATGGTGGTGCTGTTGTATTCCATCTGGCCAAAAAAGAGGTACAGATCAATGAAGAGGCAACCAATCAGCAGGGTAGAGCGCAGGAGACTAGCTCCGCCAGTGTGTCTGGCGGCGTGCAGTTTAAATGTCAAAATGGGGAGGATACCATGTCGAACAACGAATAAGGATATAGATTTATAAATGTTAAAACAGTGAATTGAATAACGGTCAGTCAAAGAACGAGGGCTTGGTGTATAGCACTAAGGCCTCTTTCACATGGAGCTGGTGAAAACCCGTCACCCGTGCAGTTTTCATGTTTTCCAGTTTGCATTGTGCAGTGTTTGAGGATGGACCGTGATCGACTTCTCCTTTATCTCTCATATTTGCGAATGAAGAGAAGGCTTGGACATAAATCGTAGGTGCATCCCTTGATTGCCGAAAGGAGCATGGCTAGGGCATTCACCATCCTCTTTTGTGACCTGAGAAAGGATAATGTTAAATATTTCAATTTCCGCATGTCAGTAACCACCTTTGATGGACTGCATTATAAGTTGTGTGACCATCTTCGGCAAGACAGCAAAATGAGGGACTCAATTAAACCTGTTGATTGCATTGCTGTTGTGATGAGGTAAAACCTATGGTTATAGTTCATTGGAATTTATGCCAACTAATACCTTTCATTTGCAGCAAGTTAAATGCAAGCTTCCATTTGCAGCAAGCTAAATGCATGCGGTAGCAGTAATAGGGGCACGATGATCATCATCATTCATTAGGTTCTGTTGGCCTAATACATGTAAATATAACACAGGAATAATTAGATCACTGTGATTTTATTTACCAAAAAGTACATTAGTAACGATTTATTTGAGGAAAAAAATGAAAGTCAAGCACATTTACTGACTTAACTGAATGCCTTATTAAATGCCACATTCCTCATAGTGTAGGGTACATAATGTTCGTCAAAGAAGTGTAAGTGGATGTACCAGCAAAATTTGGCTCAAAAGAAGAACTACAGTCTGATAAATCAGATGGTGCAGGTGAGGCTGAATTACATGTAGGCGGCTGAACATATGACCCAAACATATTTTTAGAGATTTGTTCCGATCCTTGCCTGATGGGGATTTATGATGGATTGTTACAATAGGGTGGTGCTTAAGCACTGTAGAGTGCCAGTGTCGCAGACCATAATTGTAGGTTGGATGCTGTGGTAAATCCTTGGCTGAAATGACCAGGCCTTTTTAATGTTCTGGATCACACTTATAATACTAGAGCTGCAAAACCTCCATCTATCTATGTATTGCCAGATGCCATAATCCTGTAAGGGGTGGCCATTAAACTTTGAGTTATTAGTTTTACGGGGAGGGGCACATTTCATCATCGGTAAATTCCTCGAGTGAAGGAAGGAGCCCTTTAGCCCATCATGTCTGGGGATTGTTTTCACCACCTAAACCACCAGCAGGTGTTTTTCTTAAAAATCGCCATTATTTAAACCATAATTTCTCAGCTGAACCGAAGATATAAAATTATAGTATAATATAGTTATAATATGATGCAATAATCATAATAATACAATAACAATGATACTACAAAACACCAGATGATGTATGCATGCCACCCGGATGTCCCCAGGTCATCATGTACCATATACCTGCCACCTGGACGGGAGGGGTTAAAAAAGGACAGATGACGGTCCTCCTTAGCTGATAAATGTTCCAGGCTTTCTCTCTTGATGTCAATTTTCTTTTTCTTTGGACCTGGCTTAAAAGCAGATGTTTTTGTGGCACTATCTTGACATGTCTTGCAGGATTTCTCACCAGTATCACTGTCTTCCTTTTCTTCATCCAATCCTCCAGGAGTTCTGTCAGGATTAACTTCAATGCTTGTCTCTCACTCATGTCCACAGGGCTTTTGCTAACTGCCAATGGTTGCATGCCATTTGGCTTCTAAGGTTTCAGGTTTACAAGCCAATTAATTTTTAGTAGCCAAACTGACTACGAGCCGAAATATTTTACGAACAAATATATTTGTTTATTTACACATTGTGATGATTAAAATCATATAATGAGGTTTTAAACATTCACAGTGGCGACAAGGAAAGACTTAATAATCGATCACAGCGTGCTTTTTTGTTCATTTAAGCGAGATTTACTTATTTTGAAGTTTACTGAGTTTTGAAGTGAATGTATTTTGTCCTCGCCAAAAGGCGACTTGCATGTAAAATTTGTTCGCCGAAGGGAAAAAATACTCGCTTTTGTGAGCTGTGGCTTGCCAGACAAGAGCCCTGGTCCATAGTTACCAATTCATACAAGTTATAGTTTTCATTCTCAAAATTTTGAATGTGTTTCACTGTCAAAACTGTAGATATCATGTAGTAAGGAAATAAAATAATAATGGTTTTGCACTTACCATATTTTTATCAGTGATAAACTCTTCAAGTCTTGATTAATTTGGATTCAAACTTCTCTCCAGCTTTGTATTGGTCATGCCCTGGATTTACAATCTTCATGGGACTTGTCCCACAAAACTGGTCTGTCTTGCACTAGTGATATCAACAGTTCTGTATCATTATCTGCATGCTTATTATTCCCACAAAAAAAAGGTAAAAGATGCAAGAAAAAGTAAACACAACCTGTCACATTGAAGTACAACTGGCTACTGAATATGTCTGTGGAGAGGTGCGCGGGCCACGGGTTTGGCCCACTTTGTGTGATAACATGCATTGAAAGCCATGCCCAAGTCCACCTGTGTGCAGAGGCAAGTGCGCAGGCGCTCCAAGGGGAACCCATGCTGCATTTCACCCGCACGCTGGCAACACCTGCCTCCTGCGTTGTGTGAAAGGTTAGATTTAAAATATTAGTCATAATTTTGAGCGGGTCCATGATTACACGTGGACATGGGTAAAACCTGTTCTCTGTGAAAGAGGCCTAATATAACCTAACCTTGTCAATTTCAGGCCAATTTGAGTGAATAGAGTATAGCACAATGATGGAGAAATTACATACAGTACAGTACATTAGTAATTTTACCAGGTTAGAGTGAATGGACTATGGATTATGTGACTGATTTTTATTTGGTGGTAGGTGGTGGCGACCATCATCCACTCACTTGATGTAGTACTGCCTACTTCTTCGTTAGCCTTTATCATTATTTTTATGTGCCTGCCCTCCTCTCTTCCTATATCTCCCATCTTTCCTGTCACTTCTTATTGCCCTTCCTTCCTTTGCAGGTGGCTTTATATTGAGTGACAAACCAAATGGTTTCCTGTAAGCCAAGAAACCATTTACAACGCTGGGTGGTAGCCACATAACCAACCCATACATGCTCCCTACATGTCAACAAGTGGGTTGGTGGAGGGTTAGTGTCCCTCTCCATGAAACCAATAACTCAAAGTCAAATGGCCACCCCTTATGGGATTATGGCGTCTGGCAATAGATCGATAGATTTTTCGTGTTTGATTTTTTTTATTTAATTTTTTTTATTATTGTACCTGGTCAGAGTAAATGGAGTATGGATTATGTGACTGATTTTTATTATTGATTTTGGTGTTTGATTTTTTTGTTAATTTTACTAGGTTAGTGGGAACAGAGTATGGATTGTGACTGATTTTTGTTATTGATTTTGGTGTTTTATTTTTTATTTTTTATTTACCAGGTGTGAGTGAACAAACTATAGATTGAGACTAGCCTTGGCCCCCTACTAACCAAAAATTTATTCCAGAGTGAGGTCATCCTCCTAGTGATCTCGTAGCCCTCCCCATCCAAGCCATAGGGGTCAAGCTGGTATGGAGTCGCGATAGTGGTGGATTTGTTTGCATTGATGGATAACGGAGAATTATTATGAAGGTTAGTTCTGTGTGTGTGTGTGTGTGAGAGAGAGAGAGTGAGAGAGTCTGCATGAGTGTGAATCGTGAAAGTTCTTTGTGTGTGTGTGTGGTGGATAGGAGAGGATTATCAATCAGTACAGTTTTGTGTGTGTGTGTGGTGGATAAGAGAGTATCATCAGTCAGTTCAGTGTGTGTGTGTGTGTGTGTGTGTGTGTATGAGGGGATGATAATTCACACGTGCAAGATACAATATTCACTTACTATAAACAAAATCCCTGAGTTGATTTTACTATTTACCTTACGACCAGGGACAGTGTAACAAAAGAAATATTGCTGAATTCTGAGCATAAGTCAATTGATGCTTTACGTTACAGGTAACGACACTTGTATACCTTACCTGTATACCTTAGGACACTTGTATACCCAGCCTTATAAGTCTCCCTCATAAGTTTCCCTCACCTTCTGCTACCTCTCATCAAATCCACAAAAGCCTTTGTTGTATTCCTCCCTCATTTATCGATGTTAAAATTTCCTAAGTAGACCTCATTTTTTGGTATCTACTGTAATGGGTCACTATTAAACCTTGTATTTAAACCTCATAAACGATAACTCGGCAGTTTATTTATCTTATTTATCGGGCTGCCTAAGGTCTCTTTCCATATATCACACCCATTATATCTCTGACCTTCTTTCCATGTTCCCTCATTTTTTTATTGATCTTGATATTTCACCTGCTTCATCTGCACTTCTCTCCATCCCCCACCATCCTCTAGCTTTCTCTGCCGCTTTCCACGCTTCCTGTGCCCTCACCGCATGATGCTTACGCTAGAGAGTTCCGTATGCTCCTTTACGTTGTATATGCTTCATTTATTCTGTTCACTTCTTTTATGTATGCTCTCTTTCTTTGGCAGCCTCACCCTCTTTGCCATTCCCTTCTTCTTCACTTCTTCCTCCTTTACCTTCTTCTATACTTCTTCCTCCTTTACCTTCTTCTATACTTCTTCCTTCTTCATCTTCCTCTATACCTCCTCCTTCCTTCACCATCCTCTTTACTTCCTCCTCCTCCACCTTCTATACCGTACTTCCTCCTCCTCCACCTTCTATACCGTACTTCCTCCTCCTCCACCTTCTATACCGTACTTCCTCCTCCTCCACCTTCTATACCGTACTTCCTCCTCCTCCACCTTCTATACTGTACTTCCTCCTCCTCCACCTTCTATACCGTACTTCCTCCTCCTCCACCTTCTATACCGTACTTCCTCCTCCTCCACCTTCTATACCGTACTTCCTCCTCCTCCACCTTCTATACCGTACTTCCTCCTCCTCCACCTATACCATACTTCCTCCTCCTCCACCTATACCATACTTCCTCCTCCACCTTTATACCGTACTTCCTCCTCGTTCACCTTCTATACCGTACTTCCTCCTCCTCCACCTTCTGTACCGTACTTCCTCCTCCTTCACTTTCTATACCATACTTCCTCCTCCTTCACCTATACCGTACTTCCTCCTCCTTCACCTATACCGTACTTCCTCCTCCTTCACCTATACCGTACTTCCTCCTCCTTCACCTATACCGTACTTCCTCCTCCTTCACCTATACCGTACTTCCTCCTCCTTCACCTATACCGTACTTCCTCCTCCTTCACCTATACCGTACTTCCTCCTCCTTCACCTATACCGTACCTCCTCCTCCTTCACCTATACCGTACTTCCTCCTCCTTCACCTTCTATACTTCCTCCTCCTTCACCTTCTGTACTTCCTTCTCCTTCACCTTCTATATTTCCTCCTCCTCCACCATCTATACTTCCTTTTCCTTCACTTTCTATACTTCCTCTTCCTCCACCTTCTATATTTCCTCCTCCTTCACCTTCTTTCTCTATATTTCCTTTCTTCACCTCCTTGCCCTGGCCTCTCTCCAAAGGGGTCAGATGGATAGAATGATATGTGGATTTGACTGGTTTGTGTGTGTGTGTGTGTGTGTGTGAGAGAGAGAGAGAGAGAGAGGGAGGGAGGGAGTGAGGGAGGGAGAATAGGCTGTAATTATCACAAGGCTGGTCCAGTGCGTGTGTGTGTGAGAGAGAATAGGCTGGAATTATCACAAGGCTGGTCCGGTGTGTGTGTGTGTGATTGTTTCCCTTTTTAAAACCTCAAATTAATGGATTTTTTTGGAAATTTATCAGTTTAATTTTTTTTTTTTAATGGATATTTCTAAACATTAAATATTTAAAATATTTTCTGTATAATGTGTAGTTTCAGTGCTTATTCTTCCAGTATTATTGTTATTATTATTATTAGTATTATCACTAATTATTATTATTATTATTACTACTACTGATGATAATTGATTTATTGTACTTACACTTGGCTTTATTGATGTATATTGTTGATTGTGATATTGCTATATATTATTCATTTTATTGCAATACGTGTTGTAGATGTTGCAGTATAAATAGTAATTATTGCATGTTCAACATTGTTACTCCTCACCCTGCCGTAGGGTGGGAAAGGAGGTCCTGATGATGATGATTTTTTTTTTTTTAATTAATATTGTTAGTATTATTATTGTTGGTATTACTCGTACTATTATTATTATTACTACTAGTATTATTGTCACATTATTTCTGTCATTATTACTACTAGTATTATTGCCACTATTATTATTTCTATCATTTTTACTATTATTATTATTACTGTTGTTATTTGGTTGGGAAAGCATGTGGAAGAATTATTATAGAGAAAGTAAGAGATATCAGAAGTCCTAGTTAGTGATGACTTTAGGAGTTGCAGAGGATCTGTGGTTGAAATATTTGCAGTGAAACAGATAGCGGAGAAGGCTTGTGTGAAGGACCATAAGGTGTTTATGGCATTCATGGATCTGGGAAAAGCATACAACAAAGTGGACAGAGAAGGATTGTGGAGTTTTGTGCATGTACGTTGTAGGTAGTAAGCTGCTAGGTGCCGTCAAGAGATTTTATGATGGTAGTGAAGCATGTGTTAGGGTAAATGGGCATCGAAGTGAATGGTTCTCGATCGGTGTGGGCTTGCGACAAGGTTGTGTGATGTCCCCATAGTTAATATATTTATACTGTATATATATATATATATATATATATATATATATAAAACAACCATGGGGACATCACACAACCTAGTCACAGGCCCACACCGATCGTGAACCATTCACTTCGATGCCCATTTACCCTTACACATGCTTCATCATAAAAACTCTTACGGCACCTAGCAGCTTACTATCTACACTGTGTGTGAATGGTTCACAATTGGTGTGGGCTTGCGACAAGGTTGTGTGATGTCCCCATGGTTAGTTAATATATACCGGTATATATATATATATATATATATATATATATATATATATATATGGATGGGGTGATGAGAGGGGTAAAGACACGAGTAATGCAGAGGGGGATGGTGATGGATGGAATATCTCAAATTTGTTGTATGCTGATGATGCAGTACTACTTGCAAATACCGATCAAGAACTTGGTAGACTAGTGCAGAGCTTTGCTGATGTCTGTGGGCATCATACCTTGAGAGTAAATGTAGAAAAGAGTAAAGTGATGGTTATTGAGAGAGTAGGTGACTCCCAGTGTGATGTTAAAGTGAATGGAGAGAGACTGGAATTTGTGAGAGTTCAAATACCTGGGTACAGTGATAGAAGAGAGAGGAAAATGTGTAAAAGACGTGGAAAGTAGAGTGACACAAGGAAGGAAAGTAGCTGGTGCAATGAAGGCCTTGATAAGAAACAGAGGCTTGAGTGTTGCAGCTGCACGTGGCTTACATGAAGGAGTGTTAGTGCCAACTTTAGCATATGGCTGTAGAATACGGTGTGGCATGACAATGAAAATTCATGAGTGAGAGCAGTGGAGATGGGACTGCTGAGGAATATATATGGAGTACAGAGAGTGGATAGGATACAAAAGAATGTGATTCAGAAAGATGTGGAATGAGAAAGTCTCTGGACACCAGCTTTGGAGAGAGAGTACTGAGATGGTATGGTCATGTGGAGAGAATGGAGAGTGGTGAAAAAGGTATTTCTGAGAGAATCTGAAGGAGGGAGGAGGCAAGGTAGGCCAAGGAGAAGGTGGAGGGATATGGTGGATGAGTGTGTGAGGAAGAAAGGTATGGAAGTCAGTAAAAAAGTTATATCTGAGCGAATTTGAAGGAGGGAGGAAGCGAGGTAGGCCAAGGAGAAGGTGGAGGGATATGGTGGATCATTGTGTGAGGAAGAGAGGTCTGGAAGTATGTGAGGCTAGGGAACTGACGAGATCGAGCTGGCTGGATGAATGTTGTGTGGAGAAGTGCATGATCAGGGATTTGGCACCCCTTTTAACGTCACAGCATTTGGTTTGACTCTGTCGGATTTGTTTATGTGAAGTTATAGAACATGGTGAGTGAATGGAAGTGTGGCCCATTGTACTGGGCAGACTTGGGCTGTCTGGACGTTGCTGCTCCTCACCCTGCCCTAGGGTGGGAAAGGAGGTCCCAATGATGATGATGATGATGATTATTATTTTTATCATTATTATTATCTTTATCATCATCATCATCATCATCATCATCGTCATTATTATTATCCTTGTACTCCATGCATAAAATTTAAACCATAAAAACTTCCATAATATAGCGAACTCTCAATTGTCGTGCCTAATTCAGTGGACCTCCATCCCAAATATTGCCTAGTACCCCCATTGGCTCAATATTGGGTGTCTGACTGGATATTGATTTACTATCCATCTCGACCCTCTATCCTAAAAACTTTCCTATGAGTAAAAGATGAAAATTATGCATAAAATACAGTACATTAATCCAGTAATACAGTAAGGCCTTGAGCCAGATATTGTATTACTGTCCGTCTGAACCTTTTATCCTAAAAACTTTCCCATGAGTAAAAGAAAACTAAGCATAAACTACAGTACAATAATGATACAGTACAGTAATGATACAGTACAGTAATGATACAATACATTAATGATACAGTACAGTAATGATACAGTACAGTAATGATACAATACAGTAATGATACAGTACAGTAATAAAGTATGACATCGAATTGGATATTGCGTTACTCTCCATCTCGATCCTCTATCCTAAAAATTCCCATGAGTAAAAGATGAAAACTAAGAATAAGATACAATACAGTCATGATACAGAACAATCATACTGTAAGGCGTCGAACCAGATGTTGTATTACTATTCGTCTTGATCCTCTGTCCTTAAAATTCCGTGAGTAAAATGTGATACATGCAGCCATCTCCGCTAACATATATATATTTTCTTTGAAAGAAGGGAAAAATATAGTTGTGTATAATTCAGTAAGTTAAATGAAAGAATATAATGGCGTATAAGTTAATATAATAAAGCCATATACTGTATATTTACTGAAAGAATATAATGGTGTAAAATTCAGTGTATTAAGTGAAAATAAAAGTGTATAATTCAATATTATAAATCTATGTATATTTATTGAAAGAATGAAAGAATATAGTCATGTATAAGTCAGTATAATAAATCTATATATATGAAACCAAAGATTATAATGATGTATAATTCATTATAAATCCATATATATTTAATGAAAGAATATCTGTCTGTCGTCAGATGCCTCAGTCCCTTAAGGGGTGGCCACAAACAAACTGCCTCCCTGTTGCCCTGTCCCCCACCATTTCACTGCCCTGCTCCCATCTTACACCTCCCTCCATCATATACTTCTCCACTCCATCCCTCTGTCTCATTCTCTGCCGCCCCCTCCCTCTCCCCCCCTCAACCTCACTCAGATACACTCTCCTTATCAGTCTCTCACTCTCCATCCTCTCCACTTGGCCAAACCACCTCAGTGTGCTTCTCCTAATGCTTACATCCACATCCATACCACAATGCTTCTTCACTTCCTCATTTGTCAGTCTGTTTCCATGTGACTCCACATTAAACAAAAATATCATGTTTTATTTTCTTGGTTTATAAAAATGAACAGAAAATTTGAAAGTGAATTAATTCAGAAAACCAAAATCAATAATTGAAGGCAGCCATCTCCAACTTTTATTTTTTATTTTTTAATTAAAAAAATAGTATGGTTAATTCAGTGTAGGCCTATTAAACCCAGAAACCGAAAATTGTACTTGAAAAAGAATATGAAAAAATCTCATCTCTAAATTGAATACAGTAAATTATCTATCTATCTATCTATTGCCAGACGCCTGAATCCCGTTTGGGGTGGCCACAAACAAATCGCCTCCAAGTCGCCCTGTCCCCCGCCATTTCACTGCCCTGCTCCCAACTCACACCCCCCTCTCTCATTATACCTCTCCACCCCATCCCTCCATCTCATCCTCGGCCTCCCCCTCCCTCTTCCCCCCTCCACCTCACTCACAAACACTCTTTTCGTCAGTCTTTCACCCTCCATCCTCTCCACATGGCCAAACCACCTCAGTGTGTTCCTCATAACGCTTCCTATCACATCCACATCCACACCACAACGCTTCTTTATATCCTCATTCGTCAGCCTGTCTCTCCATGTGACTCCACAGGCTCCTCTTAAATAACTCATTTCCACTGCTCTCACGCTTGACTTGTGTCCTTCCAACAACGTCCAAGCTTCACTTCCGTACATTAGAGTTGGTATCACAATACTGTCATGTAGTAACTTTTTCACTGCCATCCTCACTTCCCTATTTCTTATCACTGCTTTCAAAGAACCCGCAACCTTTCTTCCCTGCTGTACCCTTTCACACACTTCACCCTCCAAACCTCCATCTTTACTCATCATACAACCCAAGTACAGTACTTAAACGTACTCACATTTTCCAATTCCTCACCATACAACCTCACTGTACATTCACTGACTACCCCTCTCTCAAAGACCATCACTTTACTCTTCCCTACATTCACCTTTAGATTCCGTTTCTTACACACTCTCCCAAACTCATCCACCAAGCCTTGCAGCTCCCCTTCGTCTTCACTCAACAACACAGTATCATCTGCAAACAACAGTACAGGGAGTTTCCAAACACTATCCTCTCTCACCAGGGCCACTCCAGCATCCACTACCCTACCTTGTACTGTACCTCTTTTATTACCCCATCTATGTACAGATTGAACAACCACGGAGACATGACACATCCCTGTTTCAACCCAACTTTCAAAGAGAAAAATTCACTTAGTTCACCATCCACACGCACTGCAGCCTTCACACCATCGTACATACTCTTCACAGCATTCAACAACTTCCCATCTGCTCCATATATTCTTAACACTTTCCACAATCCTTGTCTATCCACCCTGTCATGTGCTTTCTCCAAATCCATGAAAGCCACATACAACTTCTTTCCCTTCTCTAGAAACTTTTCCACTAAAGATCTAAGAATGAATATCTGATCTACACAACCTCTTCCCTTCCTAAAGCCTCCCTGTTCTTCTCCAACTAATTTCTCTGTTCTTTCTCTAACTCTGTCAATAAGTATCCTACCATACACTTTTCCTATTATACTAAGAAGACAAGTGCCCCTATGATTACCACACACTTCTTTTTCCCCTTTTCCTTTGTACAAGGGAATAATTATACCTGACTTCCAATCCTCCGGGACTCTACCTTCCTCCCAGGCCAATCTGCACATCTTGCACATCCATTCTACTACTATCTCTCCCCCATGCTTCAGCATTTTAATTAAATCCATATATATATATATATATATATATATATATATATATACATAATATATATATATATATATATATATATATATTTATATTTATATTTATATATAGGCACCACCCTCCTCACTGGTATCAGTATCGGTAGTAGTATTGGTATCAGTCCAGTTTTGTGGTATCGAGATCTGTATCGGTCAAAATTTTTGTATCGGTACGTCTCTACTCTTAGATCTCCTGAGGCTTTCAACATTTCAGCAGTTAACCCAGACACATCTGCTGCCTTCCTCACCTGCATCCTACATACTGCCTCACTCACAGTACCTGCATCGTGCCCATTGCCTCACTATCAGTACCTGCATCTTGCCTATCGCCTCGCTCACAGTAAGAGCGTCAATCAAAGTCTGTGGACCAAACACTGGATCTGCTGGCTCCAAACCTTCCCTATCCCAGTCAAACTCCTCATTCAACAACTGGTTGTAATGCTCTCTCCATGCATCTTAAATATCCCCACTTCTTCATTCTTCACACAATGAGCACCCATATCTCGATTCTCTCTCTCCTCCTGATTTGCCACCTTTTCGACACGATTTAGATTATCAAGTAAAGTTTTTCTTGGCTCTGATTTCGCCCTTTATACCTCTCTTCTAGCCCTATGCGTGGCAGACAAGTATTTCTCTTTATCACCCTTTGTCCATTCCTGTAAAAGCCTTCGTCTCTTCCGAACCGCAGCTTCTACACACTTTTCCCACCACCAGGTTACCTTATGTCTTGGTTGGTCTATTGTCCATCCACTCACTGAATTAGTAGCTCTCATGAGGTTGGTCTAGTGGACTTTGGACTGATCATTAACACTTCCATCCACATCTCCCCGTTCAGCCACCACTCACCTCGTCTCCCTGTTCAGCCACCACTCACCTCGTCTCCCTGTTCAGCCACCACTCACCTCGTCTCCCTGTTCAGCCACCACTCACCTCGTCTCCCTGTTCAGCCACCACTCACCTCGTCTCCCTGTTCAGCCACCACTCACCTCATCTCCCTGTTCAGCCACCACTCACCTCGTCTCCCTGTTCAGCCACCACTCCCCTCGTCTCCCTGTTCAGCCACCACTCCCCTCGTCTCCCTGTTCAGCCACCACTCCCCTCGTCTCCCTGTTCAGCCACCACTCACCTCGTCTCCCTGTTCAGCCACCACTCACCTCGTCTCCCTGTTCAGCCACCACTCACCTCGTCTCCCTGTTCAGCCACCACTCTCTTCATCTCCCTGTTTAGCTACCACTCACCTCATCTCCCTATTCAGCCACCACTCTCATAATCTCCCTGTTCTGCCACCACTCCACATCTCCCTGTTCTGCCACCACTCCACATCTCCCTATTCAGCCACCCTTCTCATCTCCCTGTTCAGCCCCCCCTCTCGCCTATCTCCCTGTCAGTAGCATCCCTCACTGCTTGGTTTTCTAGTTTCCGTATTTTCCGCTTAGGTGCATAAGTCCTCTTTTTCTTCATCTGCTCCCTATAGTACAATAACAATAAATACAATAAAAATACAATACAATAACAGTAAGTACAATAGGAATACAGTAACAATACATGAAAATACAATAATAGTAAATACAATAGAATATATTATTGCTGCACACACTCACTTCCCATAGTAAAATACAATAATCATTATGTACCATTGGCGACATACGAACCTGCTACACTCCCAGTGACTGGCTAGCGGTTCCTGGCAACTCTAACGTAGTAAACTGTGGATTCCTGTGAATGAATTTCAGCATTTGTAACAATGATTGTGATTGGTTGATCCATTTTTGCTTGTATTCATCAGGTGAACTTGCAGTTATCATCAAAGAAAAACTATGCACAATCCTGTAAGGAATAATGTAACATTAGCGATCTTAACGAGCTTTATTTACTGTAGGTGTGATTGAACAGATTAAGAAAGAGAAATCATGAAAGTGGCAATCAACTACTGTTGGGCTTCCCACAGGTTGTGAAGCCAGGCATCAGTGAAACTGTGAGTCTTTCTGATGCAAGAGGTTTAAACAAACGGTTGACCTTTCACACATTTCATGCATAACTATATTCCAGCTTTTACATGTGGAGCCCTCATGATTTCGTTTTATTTATTTACAGTATGAACAGTCATATCAGTCATTCATCCTGCTCTGCCATTTTTCTCCCAGGACAGGTAGTAGACCGGTACGGCACGGTGACCAACTGTTACTCTATAGTTCACTTACAATGGAGATCAGTATTAATCAAGACATACTAATCCTTCCTTAATAAGAATGATATTAGTTACGAAAGGGAGTCACAAAGCTCTCTGAAATGAATGGATGGCATATCACCATGAAATATTAATATCTTTACATTGCCTGTTTGTGTCACAAAGAATAATGTGAGAAATATAAATACGTATATCTGTGATACCACTAATGGTTGTGAAAGCTATGAAAATTTTAGAAATACCATTTTGTGTTCAGTTACATATATGATTGTAAATATAACTATAACTAAACCTTACACCACACGCAATCCTTTCCATTAATTGCCCTGGACGTTGTTCATACAACCTATAAATAGTATTTATGAACAGCACATTACACACGCTTATATTAGTAGTTATTCTGTATTTCATAATTGCCACCAGCCTGTGTTACTCCAGTTCAGGAGTCAGATATCTCAACTGTGTGTACTCTCATTTGTTGCTTGTTAACTTTTTCCAACCCTCCCTAACATGCAAATGGAAATAGAGTATATCTTCCCTCCATCTGCATCACTGCCTACCTCGACCTGGCACTCCATGTCTGGGGTGTCACTCCTACCTAGCTGCTTCACTGCCTACCACGACCTGGCACTCCATGTCTGGGGTGCCACTCCTGTGATTTGTAGATTCATTTTTTTAATTTAATATGCGAGATGTGACCTGCATATGTCCACTCGTATTTTGTGACTCTTACTCTGTAGGCTCTTACAGAGTAATCATACTGTCTTGTTAAATGTGAACTCGAGGCCTTGTCATTATGCGACTGACTCACTCACACACCACCCACTGACCATTACAGCACCAACGTGATATGGATTTTTACCAATCACTCATGTGAACAGCATTTGGTTTTGAAAATGTGATGATTTGTGTAACTGCCTTAATACAGAGCATAATCATTAAAGTTACTGCATGATTCCTAGAGTTATGAAGGGAAATTTGGTAACCGACCTTATTTGATTGCTGGATAGTCATTTGCATATATATGTTTAAAACAATCATTGGTATATATTTAGTTGATGATAGCATTATTTGATCATTGTAATCCTGTTACTATTTTTGTATTAAAACTTAATTGATGAAACTGCTTCTGCAAGTATTCGAATCCAACAGTTCAGTCATGCGGATGGACACTTGGAACTTAGTCTCAACATAACAGTGACTTTCTCATATATATATATATATATATATATATATATAAGGTATACACAAGTGTTATATTGGGGAATAATTGATGTGGAATGATTAATAGTTACTGGCTGCTGCTGATCTTCTTGTCACCTCCCTGATCATTTGGACTAATTGAAACAATCATGCACAACATGTTGTGTTGAAACCCCACACAGATATTACACAAATCTGGCTTTAAAATACAATAAAGACTGTTGTGATTCCAACCTCCAGCTCATCCAACCTCTCGTGAAAATGTTACATTGGAAGGAGTAATTTACCAGACCCAGTTAAGGTTGTTGTGCAATAGTTTATACAGCTACTTCGTGACGTCACTCTTGTGGCTCACAAAACCGATGTGATGACTGAGCCGCATCAGCATGACGCTTGTCCTAAGAGGAAGAATAGTCGACCTACATGACTGTGGGAAGTCAGTATGGGCGATAGCAGCTGAACATTGTATATCCACGGCTACTTTTCGTTTATGGCTAAGAAGATGAGAAGAAGAAGGAAACCTAAGTAATCGACCCAGAGGAAGACTGGCCAGGAAAACAGCAGCAGAGAATGATCTGCAAATCCAAGAAGCTGCGACCAATAACCCATTCAATACTGCTGTGGCAATAAAGGAGCAGCTTCAGCTGGATGTGAATGTTCAGACTGTAAGACGACGATTACATGCTGCAGGGATACACCACAGATCCCCAGCCGAGAAACAAACATTGAAACCCTGACACTGAGGTTAGACTGAAGTTTGCTAAAGATCACATGCAGGAAAATTTGGAGTACTGGGCACTTGCATTCTTTACAGATGAGAAGACATTCTGCTCGTCATCGCATGGCAAAAGACACTGTCGGAGGAGAAATAACTCCAGGTATTGTTCTGTGTTGTTCCAAAGTTGAATTGTTAGACAGATGCAATTTGACATCCATATACACATTATAATGTCAGTATAAGCGCTTCCATATACCTATGCCATTAATTTGAATATGCCTATTAACCCGCCCCGTCCTGTTGATGTACATACGCGCCCGAATGTTTTGTCGCTGTGACTCCCGTTGACGTTTATAAACGCCCTGCAATTGCATGGTCCGTCATTTGCACATTTTTAATATTTCGCGCGTGATTTTTGGTACGTACATGCGAGACCTTCCTCTACCCGAGGTCAGGTGGGGTCAGTGCCTTACCCACATGACCCCTCCCCTCCCAGCACGCTGTTGTCTTGGCAACTCACCTGTTACTAATGACCTGGCCAGTAAAGACATGTCGCGCCATGGTACAAAATTCAAGGTGAGAGCGATTCCCCAATCAATGACAATGTGGAGAACAAAGTTTATGTGGCGCCAGAGGAAGAAATGATCAGAAGTGATGAGGTAACGTCTCCAAGGAAGGTATGGTATGTTAATGTGTTTGGTGAGTGAAACTGCTTATATCACCAATATTACTGTGTAAAAGCCAATATACTTTTGTACTACATATAAATTTGTACCATCCATCCATCATCCAATCCTACGTTGCCCCAAGAGGAGCGTAGGAGCCCTGGGCTAGGCAGTTGGTATCGACATTTAAGATGAGAGTGAATGAAGTAAATAAATATCTACCTATTCTGAGTGGTTTGGAATAGTTACCCCTCCCATAGAAAACGTCTTCTCTGGAGCTGGTCTCGATAGAAGATGATACCAGGTGAGGGGAAGGTCACCTGTACCGGGCAGTTCTGAACACAGGTAAGCACTTTCTCTCAGAATTTTCAATGTTTCTAAAAACAGTGGAGGTTTAAAAAAAAAAAAAAAATCGAAAATCTGCCGGGATTTTGGAGGGGCCATTGGTGAAAAGTCTGCAGGATGCAGCGGGTGAAAGTTTTAGTAAAGGTAAGACATTTAACCACCAACTATAACTAATAGAGATTCACGCATAAAGAAATATTAAATTCTTGTTAAGACAATGCATATTTTCTATCTTCAGATATCAACAACAATATTTATGAAGAAGCGCAGAGTGTGCTTGTTACATGCAATGCTTGGGGGTGGGTGTGCCTCCATGGAGCGAGAGATGTCGTCCAAATCAAGGGACGTTTTACCGCAGTCAAGAACGTGGAGATACTTGAGGAGACATTTCTTCCCCCGCTACGAGATCGTGACTTCCCATTCCCTGACCGCATACTCTTTATCCAAGACAAATGCCCAGTCCACACAGCTCTGATGTGCAAATCTGGTTCCAAGAGCACCCACACCTAGAATTAGTGGACTGGCCTAGTCGTGGGTGCAACATGAATCCAATAGAGGACATCTGGGCCAACATGGTAAATTCATGGGAGCCTGAACATAAAAGGACAACGCAGCAACTCTTGCAACATATTCATTCTGTGTGGGAGATTCGTAGGGGACAACAGTTTGCACATAATAATGTAGCATCAATTCAGCCTAGATTTGAAGGTGTGATCGATAATGGTGGTGGCTGGAGTAAATACTAATGGAAATGTGTGTTGTTTACCTACAATTATCATTTCTCTGTTGTGAAAGAATAGTTACTGGTTACAATATCTGTGACCAATGTGTTTATGTATGTGGGTTTAGACTCCAAAGTATCATGAGTCTCAAAACCAGAAGTAATATTTGTTTATTAATGTTAATTAGCGAACCCATTTGTGGCAGAAAAAAAATCAAATTGTTATAAGATAAATCTTTAAGTAAAATATTTATTTTCATTACTTAAATCCGTCCAGTTACATAATACAGTAAAACCTCAATGTAACGGACTTAGATAGACCGGAATTCACTTTTATCAGAATCGAGGAGCCACCAGACTAAATTCCTATATGTCGGAAAAAGTTCGATAAAGGCAGAAGCAGTCCGGACTGCCTGACTACTTCTGATATGTTCACCACAGTAAGGTAAATAAAAGACATGTAGCACGGGCCGAACAGGGTAGTACTCCCGAGGGGAATGGGAATGCTGGTGATAGGGAGAGCTGGAGCTCCTGTTTCACTAGCTATCTAACCATCCCCCTTTGCTGACCTATTCAGTGTGACAGTAACATGGAGAGTAGACCAGCATACTCTCCCAAACATTTCCTCTAACTATCTATGCACTACACCACATGCACTTTACATTTCACACAACGTATCCCACTACGTTACAGGGGTTGGCGCCAGCAAGGGCATGCGGCCAGAAAACTTTGCCCCCGCTACCTAGTGGCGGACTTCTGGGGGGAGGCGTGGCGGGGGTTCCGCCGGCATAGATCATGGGTCCAGGGCGAGATGGGGCTCGGGCCTGTGCTAGAGGGTACAGGGCATTGCGGTTCCCAGGCTGCCGCTTCCGCCCAATAGAGAGGGGCCCGAACCTGGGAGTAGCGTCCCAGGAGGCTGCCCTATCAGTGGGTGTATAATGGCGGGATAGTTGCAGTGCCAAGACGCGCTTGGAGGGTGTCCCTGCAGCTGTCCTGGCAGGGTGCCCCGAGGCCACTACCACAGCCACTGGTAAGCTGGTGGGCTAGGGGTCCCAGATCCATTGCCTGGACCTGGGATTGTGCGGTGAGTGGGACCTGTGCTGTGTCTGTCCCCATTTATTAATACTGAAGATGACAAAACAAAAAAGGTTTCAAAGCAAGCCTGAGGACAGTAAATCACCCATGGGGATGAGGGTGGGTTCATGGAATGTGGGAAGTTTGAGGGGAAGAGCAGGGGAAGTTGTTGAGGCATTCAGTAGGAGGTGGGTGGACGTGGCGTGTTTGCAGGAAGTCCGGTACAGGGGTGGATCAGCCAGAAAGATTGTTGGGAAGGACTGTTGCTATAAGTTGTTTTGGCAGGGAAGGACAGACGGATATGGAGGTGTTGGTGTGATGGTTGCGGAGAAATGGGTGGAATATGTTATGAATGTTTTGAGAGTAAGCGATAGGATATTGGTAGTGAAAATTCTGTTGGGAAGAAAGATAGCTGTGATTATATCGGCATATGCTCCACAGGCAGGATTGGATGAATCAGAGAAAGATAGATTTTGGGATGATTTAATACGTGTAGTGGGTGGTATGCGGGATGATGAGATAGTGATTTTGGGAGGGGACTTAAATGGTCATGTAGGTGAAGCAGCACAAGGTTATGAAGGAGTGCATGGGGGATGTGCATATGGTCTAAGGAATGCAGAAGGGGAAAGGATACTCGAGTTTGGGGAGGCAACGGACATGATTGTGTGCAACACATATTTTAGGAAAAGAGACAGTAGGTTAATTACGTATGAGTGTGGGGAAATAGCAGTCAGATAGATTATTTTCTGGTTAGGAGGGCCGATAGGAGGTTAGTGAGGGATGTTAAAGTTATAGGAAGTGAGGAGTGTGTGCAGCAGCACAAACTATTGATTTGTGATATGGTGCTTAAAGAACAAGTGATGAAAAAGAGGACTTATGTACCTAGGAGGAAAATATGGAAGCTGAAAAACCAAGTAGTAAGGGATGCCTTCTATAGCGAGTTGAGGAGAGTGGTGGCTGAACAGGGAGCTGTAGACAGAGGCGTTAATGAACAGTACAGAACCCTCAAGAACAATTTCTTGAGAGTTACTGATGTAACATGCGGCTGGACAAGAGGACCACCAAGACATAAAGTAACTTGGTGGTGGGATGAGGGTGTAGAAGCTGCAATTAAGGAGAAAAGAAGGCTTTTCCGGGAATGGAAGAAGGGTGGTAGCAAAGAGGAATATTTGGCTGCCAAGCGTAGGGCTAGGAGAGAGGTATACAGGGCAAAGTCTGTGTCACAAAGACAATTACTTGATAACCTAAATCATGGGGAAAGGAAAAATATATTTAGGGTGGCAGGTCAGGTGAAGAGGGATAATCGGGATATCATAGGTGAGCAGTGTGTGAAGAATGATGAAGGAAGGGTAGTGGTGAACAGTTAGGATGTTAAAGATGCATGGAGAGAGCATTATAACCGGTTGTTGAATGAGGAGTTTGACTGGGACAGGGAAGGTTTGGAGCCAGCAGATCCAGTGTCTGGCCCTTGGCCTTTGATTGATACTGCTACTGTGAGTGAGGCAATAGGCAGGATGAGGGTGGGGAAGGCAGCAGGTGTGTCTGGGTTGACTGCCGAAATGTTGAAGGCCTCAGGCGATATAGGGGTGAATTTAGTCACTGACCTGATAAATAGGATTATTTATGAGTGTGTTGTCCCAGATGATTGGCTGAAGAGTGTAATTGTAAATGTGTATAAAGGGAAGGGTGATGCCCTGGAAAGAGGGAATTATAGAGGTATAAAGCTTTTGGATCAGATAATGAAGGTAATGGAGAGAGTTTTAGAAGGTATGATTAGAGAAAGAGTGAATATTGATGAGATGCAGTTTGGGTTTATGCCAGGTAGGGGGACCACTGATGCCATATTCATTGTTAGACAGCTTCAGGAAAAATATATTGGTAGGAGAAGCGATCTTTATTTTGTTTTTGTTGATTTGGAAAAGGCCTTTGACAGAGTCCCTAGAGAGGTGGTGAAGTGGGCAATGAGAAAGCTTGGCTTGGAGGAGTGGCTGGTTAGGGTGGTTATGGCCATGTATGTGGGTGCTCACACCCAGGTGAGAGTGAATGGAGATTTGAGTGATGAGTTTTCCGTGAATGTTGGTGTGCATCAGGGGTCAGTCTTGAGTCCCATGTTGTTTATCATGGTACTTGAAGCCCTTTCACGTGACTTTAGAAACGGACTCCCGTGGGAGTTGTTGTATGCTGATGATTTGGTGTTGATTACAGAGAATGAAAGGGAGGCGGAGGAAAGGTTTAGGAAGTGGAGAGATGGTATGGGGCAAAAGGGTTTAAGGGTAAATGCAGATAAAACAAAAGTGATGATATCTAGGGTTGGTGGCGGTACTGTCAAAGACGAGGGAGAGTGGCCATGTGCAGTTTGCCACAAGGGCGTGGGAAGTAATTCCATCTTGTGCGGTGTGTGTGATAAATGGGTGCATAAGAGATGTAGTGGTATCAGAGGTAGACTGCGAGATAATGCTGATTTTATGTGTACAGCGTGCCGGGGTGAGCAGGTGGAGATCGTCAGACGTGAAAGGATTGAACTTGCTGGTGAATCTCTTGAGTGTGTGGAAGAGTTTTGTTATTTAGGAGACATGTTGTGTGCTGGAGGTGGGGCTGGAGCTAGCTCTGTGGCTAGGGTGAGAAGTGGTTGGAAGAAGTTCAGGGAGCTCTTGCCTCTCCTGACATTGAGGGGGCTCTCCCTACGTGCTAAGGGGTCTTTGTATGCAGCGTGTGTTAGGAGTGTAATGCTGTATGGCAGTGAGACCTGGGCAGTGAAGGAGGAAGACATTCGCCGGCTCAGACGTACAGAAATGACAATGATTAGGTGGATGTGCAGTGCGTCCCTGCGTCCAAGGCCTGGAGGGGCTGGGTTTACAATGGAAGAGTTGAGAGGTAGGATGGGACTGGAGTGTATTGGTGTTGTGATGAGGAGAGGTAGATTGAGGTGGTTTGGACATGTGGAGAGGATGGGGGATGATAATTGGGTGAGGAAGGTGAGAAGTGTTGATATTGGGGGTGGGGTTATGAGGGGTAGACCGAGAAAGACATGGGACGAGGTCATTAAGTGTGACCTTAGGGTTAAGGGACTGAACAGGGAGGCTGCAATGGATCGTGCAGCGTGGAGAGCCGCCATTAGGTGACCAAGGCCGACACATGCAAACATGTTGGAGCCTTTAAAAAACGAAAACGATAAAACCGTTTGATTAATGTAGTGGTTATAACATTACAGTACAGCAATGGTAGTCAAAACGGTTTAAAAACTATTTGTGCAATCCGGACTAGTGTCTGAAATATCGGAAAAAGTCCGGATTAGCAGGGGGATGTCTGGATTTCTCATTTTTTCGGAATGGCTTGGGCCCCAATTAGTCCGTTATAGTGAGGTCTTACTGCATATACAGTAAGCCTCTAACATTCGGCAATAACACTGACTTACACCACTGCTGAAACACATCACAGTCTGACACACACTGCTGGCTGACATACTCCACTGGCCTACCCAAAACATTAACTCATAAGTATTCTAAATAAAACGTTTGGTTATTTATAAATGCAAGCATTTTTGGTGATGCCACGTAACTTATGCGGTTACATTATATAATTGTTGGCAACTGTGTCCACAACCTTGTCACAGAAAGATTGTGATGAACAAATTTAGGAACATCCAAAAAATAAGGAACAATTATTTAATGCATCTTATCCTCAAATGTTTGGGTACAAGACGCTTTTGAAACATTAATGTTTTGCTTATGGTAGTGATGGGTGGTGAGAGGTTGGGTTGGGACGGCTGGTGTGATGTGAGGTGAGAGGGGGGGGGGCGTGTGGCTGTGAAAGACAGTCTTGATTAGAGTGGTGTGAAGTGTAACTAATGCTGTGATAAGAATCCATCCATCCATCATCCAGTTCTACATTGCTCCATGAGGAGCGTAGGAGCCTGGGGCTAGGCAGTTGGTCCCAGCATTTAAGATGAGAGTGACCAGCCTCACTCATCCCTGAGTGGCATTATGTGAGCAGTAAGCCCCAACCCCCCCTTGGATATAAACCTTCACCGGCTCAATCCGATTGGATTGCAATAATTACTCACTAAACCACCAGGTGCCAAAATTTGGTTATATGGTTACCACCCAGCGTAGGAAATGGTTTCCTGGTGTTCAGGAAACCATTTGGCTCAGTGTAGAGTCACCCACAGGCATAAGGAAGAGGAGAAAATGAAGGAAAGAAAGACAGAAGAGGGAGTGTAAAGTCACCCGTAGGCAGAAGAACAAGGAAAGAATGAAGGAAAGAAAAACAGAAGAGGATGGAAGGAAAGAAGGATGGAGAAGAGGAAAGGGCAGACACCCGAGAGCAGCACTACATTCAGTGAGTGGATGGTGAGCGTCCCCACCTACAAAATCATAGTATGCTCTATGGTAGACATTTGCTATACGAGGCCTCAGTGGTCATGATTGAAATATGCAGTTAATGAGGACAAAAACATGAGTTCGATGCTATCCTATCCGTCTTAATTATGGAATGAAGAGAGGGGGTAGGTATAGTAGGATAAACATATACCTCCTTGTAAAGTGATAGCCACTGTTCTGACCATGTAAAAATTGTTATATAAGGACAGTGACCCCAGAAAAAATTTTCACATCACAAAAGTGGAAATGTGCAGGACGCAGTTTGCATAACAGATAATAAATGAATCTACAGATTGTAAGAGTGCCACAACACCCCAGACTTGGATTGTCCGACCGAGGCAGGCAGAGAGGCAGATGGAGGGAAGACATATATTTCCTTTTGCATGTTAGGGAGGGTTGGAAAAAGTTAACAAGCAACAGATGAGAGTACACACAGTTGAGATGTCGGACTCCTGCATTGGGCTAACACAGGATGGTGGCAATTATGAAATACAGAATAGCTACTAATATAAGCGTGTGTAATGTGAGGTTTATAAATACTATTTACAGGTTCTTTGAACAGTGTCCACGGCAATTACTGGAAGGAATTGTTTATGGTGAAAGTTTCGGGGAGAGACATAAACAATTACGTCAATTATATTTACAATCATATACAGTGCTCGTCAGAAGTATGGGGCGCCCTGCGTCCCTCCTGAGAAACAAACCTTTCAACATTGAAAAAACATATAAATAATGCATTTTATTTACCTTTAGTGCTTCGTAGGGTAGCCTTTACGTTTCTTCACGGACCTGAGACATCTTGGAAATGAAAGGACGAGGCTCCTGAGGTGCTGGAGGGGTATTTTGTCCCAGGAGTCACGAATGGCGGCTTCCAGCTTAGGCAGAGAGCTCACGTCCTTCCCTTGGAGACTCTTCTTTACGAGGTACCAGAGGTTTTCAATCGGGTTGAGGTCTGGGCTATTTCCTGGCCAGTCTGTCATGAATGATACCTCGCAGTCACGAAGTCAATTGGTGACCAATTTGGCCTTGTGAGCAGGTGCACTGTCCTGCTGAAACACTCGTGCACCTGTTAGCTCGAAGGAGTCTGGTAAATGATCACACAGAAGCTCCAGGTAAACATCCTGATTCACTCTGAGCTTCTTGGGAAGTACAACAAGCTTCCCCAAACCCTTCCCTGAGAAACAACCCCATACCATGAGTGAATCAGGATGTTTAACTGTGCTTTCTACATACCGTGGGTCAAGTGGGTCACTACCTTTGCATGCTCCTCTGTTACAGGTAACACTAAATGTTGCCTCATCAGACCACAACACTGACAACCATTGCTCCTCACCCCAATTTAGATATTTATTAGCAAAGGCAAGCCTACGAATTCTCTGGCTGCTAGAGAGAAGAGGCTTTTTCACAGGCCTGTGACTTGTGTAACCAAGCTCATGCACCCTACGAGACACTGTTCTCACTGACACCTCACCAAACACTTCCGGGTTGCTCTCCTTAATTTTCCTTGCACTCACACAAGGATTAAACTCCACTGCACGTTTTAAAACATTAACAGACCTTGGGGAAGTTTTCCTAGGCCTACCAGACCTCGGTTTCTTTGTGGGAACTTCGCCACTGTTTTCCTCCCAAAACCGCGCACACCAACGACACACTGTCGATCGTGCCACACCAACCAATTCACTAATTTCCTTTGTGTGGTGGCCTGCCTCCTTTAGAGCAATGATCTGGGATATGATTTCACTCGATAGCTCACGGGTAGGTGCCATAACAAAGTTTTGAAGGCCAAAACACTGCGGGACACTCGGTAAAAAATGGCGCAATTTGGGAGGGACACTCGGCGGAGTTCCTCTCTCTCAGGCAGCCCGTGGGCGACTGAGGCGGGAACCAACCAGTGCGTCAGAAGGCCTCAGGCTACCGTGACGTCATGCTCGGAGCTCAAACTTATGGCTCAATTCTTACCCCCAAAAATGGGTGATTCTTTTTGGGCCATAAGTATTGCGCGCCCGGCGGACAACGCTGAATACTTCTGACGAGCACTGTATATAACTGAACGCAAAACGGTATTTCTGAAATTTTCATAGCTTTCACAACCATTAGTGTTATCATAGATATATCTATATTTCTCACATTATTCTTTGGGACACAAACCGGCAAACGTGTAAAGATACTGTATAATATCATTCATTCATTTCGGAGAGCTTTGCAACTCCCATTTGTAACTAATATCATTCTTATTAAGGAGGGATTAGTGGGTCTCGATTAATACTGATCTCCATTGTAAGTGTTCAAGTGTTTTATGTCTTAGAGAACTATAGTGTAACAGTTGGTCATCCTGCTGGACCAGTCTACTACCTGTGCTGGTGGAAAAATGGCAGAGCAGGATGAATGACTGATATGATTATTTATTGTAAATAAACGAAACTGAATCATAAGGGCTCCACGCGTAAAACCTGGAATATAGTTATGCATGAAATATGTGAAAGGTCAACTGTTCGTTTAAACCTCTTGCATCAGGAAGACTCGGTTTCATTGATGCCTGGCTTCACAACCTGTGGCAAGCCCAACAGTAGTAGACTGCCACTTTCATGATTTCTCTTTCTTAATCTGTTCAATCACACCTACAGTCAATAAAGCTCGTTTAGATTGCTAATACTACATTATTCCTTGACAGGATTGTGCATAGTTTTTCTTTGATAACTGCAAGTTCACCTGATGAATACAAGCGAAAATGGATCAACTAATTACAGTCATTGTTAGAAGTGCTGAAGTTCATTCACAGGAGTCCTCAGTTTACTATGTTGGAGTTGTCAGGAACCCCCAGACAGTCACTGGGAGTGTAGCAGATTCATGTGTCACCAATGGTACATTAAAATACAGTAACTGTAAAGACATTAAAGTACCATAATAATAAATAGAATAAGAATACAATAACCACCAGTATACATGAAAGTACACTAATAGTAAATACAATACATTACTAAATACATAAAAATGACTATGTTAAAATACAATATCAGTGAATAAAAATACAATAACAATAATTACATGAAAATACAATAACGGCAAATATATAATACAATAACATTAAACTATTAAAAATATAAAAACATTACATAGATACAGTAAGTACATTAAAACACAATAACTAAGAATACTTTAACAACAGACGTGAAAATATAATACAGTTAACAATAAATACAATATAATAATAAATCAGTGAAAAAGTATAGATGAAAATTTGACAAGACAATTGAAAAAAAGAAATTGTCATGTTTTCCAAAATTAAAGTGATACATATTTTAATTGTATATGTGTACTGTATTTGTTATATATCCTTTTATGCGGTGTATATTGTATATGCAAAATTATGGACTGTATGATGTATGAATTTATAAGAATTATTAAAAAAAAAAAAAAAAAAAAAAAACTAATATTTAGTCAAAAAATATGATTAGAAAAATTTAGGATTCTAAAATATCAAAAATTTCATTAGAGTCATAGAACAGGAAAAATATATTAATACAAATTTTTCTCAAATTTTGAAATATGAAATCTTTTTTTACAATGCATTTTTTTTTTTTTTTTTTTTTTTTTTTTTTTTTTTTTGGTATACCCAGCCTCACTCCCCCCCAACATACCCTGCCTCACTCCCCCCCAACATACCCTGCCTCACTCCCCCCCAACATACCCTGCCTCACTCCCCCCCAACATACCCTGCCTCACTCCCACCCCTACATACCCTGCCTCACTCCCACCCCTACATACCCTGCCTCACTCCCCCCCTACATACCCTGCCTCACTCCCCCCCTACATACCCTGCCTCACTCCCCCCCTACATACCCTGCCTCACTCCCCCCCCTACATACCCTGCCTCACTCCCCCCCCTACATACCCTGCCTTACTCCCCCCCCCTACATACCCTGCCTTAAACCCCCCCCCTACATACCCTGCCTCACTCCCCCCCTACGTACCCTGCCTTACTCCCCCCCCCCTACGTACCCTGCCTCATTCCCCCCCCTACGTACCCTGCCTCACTACCTCCCCTACGTACCCTGCCTCACTACCTCCCCTACGTACCCCGCCTCACTACCTCCCCTACGTACCCCGCCTCACCCCCCCTTACGTTCTTCCTCACTCCCCCCTATTTACAGTACCCTGCCTCACATGCACAGGATAAAGTACACACACAACAGGGTACACACACAAGATGGTGTACACACAGGACAGGGTACACACACATCAGGGTACACACACAGGATAGGGTACACACAGGACATGGCAGGGTATACATAGGGTGGTATACAGGGCAGGTCAGGCTACAGTACTGGCTGGATGGAGGGTTTACCTGGTGGGTTGGGTACTAGGGTACTCCTCTGGTGGGCTTGGTTGGAGGTCTTCTGGTGCCACCTCCCCCCGGGGGGCTTAGAGTGGGGGTTTGCTGGTGCCCCCCCCACCCCCCCAGGGAAGCATGAGGGGGGATGGCGATGCCCCTCCCCAAGGAGGCTTGGGGGTGGGGGTGGGACCCGTACTCCCCACCCCACCCCCCGTCCATGGTGAGCTTCATGGACTCCCCCCCCCTCGCCGACGGGTTGGAGTTCATCTCCCCCCCCTGACTTTGGTGGTCGTCGACTTAACCTGATGGTTTATATATATATATATATATATATATATATATATATATATATATATATACATATATATATATATACAGTATATATATATATATACACACACACACACACACACACACACTTGCAAATGTATTTTGTTTTTCTCATTCGTTGTGTCACTTTAGTTAATTTAGAAAGGGAAAATTATAAAGCCAAAGTATTATTTTTATTTTATTTTCCAATTTCAGCCTACACTAAGCTCAGTGCCAACACCACCTCCACAACAAGTTAGTGTGTTAATTAGGTTAGTACTATTAATAGTGCTGGGAGGTGGTGAGGGGCTTTCAGGTGACTGGAGTACTTCGTAACTTCTTCCCTGGCAACGTATTCTGTACACCACATGGCATTGCTGCCTCTTGTATACCACCAGGTTTATATTGTATAAGAGGCGTTTGGATGTCAAATAAATCACCAAGGAACGAGGGGCTACGTAAGTCTCCAATGCCACCTATGACGGTGCTATACTTCCTAAGCTGAGTATTCTGGCCTAAACTTCAGATATGTCAGACACTGAAGCTTAGGCCATTATGTGGCACTAACTTCTTCCTGTCTGTGTGTTCAATATTTTCTATCACCATCCTATTGTATGTCCTATACTGGGTGTCCAAGATGCAAAGGACACAACTTCAATGATAGATGAAAATGTAAGTAAAAATAGCTGTATTTAACATGTTTCCAAATCTCAACCATTGTGAGTACAATATCTCTCTCTCTCTCTCTCTCTCTCTCTCTCTCTCTCTCTATATATATATATATATATATGATATATATCTGACTTCCTAAGCTAAGTATTCTGGCCTAGCCTTCAGATGTGAGACACTGAAGCTTAGGCCATTATGTGGCACTAACTTCTTCCTGTCTGTGTATTCAGCATTTTCCATCACCATCCTATTGTATCTCCTATACTGGGTGTCCAAGATGCAAAGGACACCAATGGTAGAGGAGGTAAATGTAAGTAAAAATATCTGTATTTAACATATTTCCAGATCTCAACTATTATCAATACAATATACAATATATATATATATATATAGGAAGGGATAACGGGGAGGTTAATGACCCAGGGCAAAAGGGTCACCCAACCATCACTGACCTGTGCCCCTTCTCCCCGCAACTGCCCCAACGCCAGGTGAGCCTAGATCCGCAACAACTTCAACGGCGGGTTGACCATCGACAGCAGTGGGGTGGGACTGATATAAAATCAGTCCTTAGTAGTATTGTGGTGACAACCACAGCTTCACCCCAGAAGGGCAGGAGGTCCCTTGGTGAGCCACGAGGTGTTCGCACCTCTGCCACAGTGAGCCACGAGGGAACACCACCCTCTGCCACAACTCTGGTGAGCCACGAGGGGCTAGTACCCTCTGCCACAGTGAGCCACGAGGGAGAAATACCCTCTGCCACTACCAGGACAGGAGGTCCTTTAGTGAACTGTGAGGGAGAAATACCCTCTATCACAAACAGGGCAGGAGGCCCAATAGTGAGCTATAAGGGGGCAACACCCCTAGCCACCCCAAGGGTAAGAGCCCCTTGTATAAAGCCAAAAGTGGGTCCAAGGGCCGATCGACCTGGCGCCACGGCTGTGTCGGAGACAAGAGAGAGAGTCGCCTCTGTGCTACCCTCCCTGTGTAAGAAAGAGAACACGGCCTCCGTGTGTCCTCTATCTTCAGCCAACTCCTGCCGGAGTAGCTGGACACCACCCGGGAGAGTTGCCCCGAAGGTGTCCCCCGAGCAAAGACCAAGTCCCAGTCGGGACCTACCTCCCACTCCCGGGAGATTCTTGTCTCCCCCAGGCACCAGCAGGAGACGAGGCCGCAGCCCACACCTGACAGCGCGTCCCCTGACAGACCTCCACAGTCCCCGGACCCCTGGGCGAGCCCAGCAGCCTACCAACGCTGTCCTTCTCCTGCCTCAGAGCCTCCGACGCCAGACACGACTTCTCCACCTGTTTGGCTCCAGTCCTGAGGGCCACCACACCAGGTCGAGGCCCCACATAGACGGGCCTCCCTGCACCACGACGACGAGACCCTGAGAGGAGGGTCTACATCAGGTCGAGACCCCAGGCAAGAGGGTCTCGCTGCACCGCGACGACGGGACCAGAGAGGAGGGTCTACATCAGGTCGAGACCCCAGGCAAGAAGGTCTCCCTGCAATGCCTTAGTGGATCAAACCCGGGTCGAGTCTCCCCCCAGCGGGTACGGTGATTCCCGCCACGGGTAGAGCCCCCGGAGGTCCCCTTAAAGTGACAGAGTGATATCGCCCCAGAAAAACGGGCAAGATCAGTGACACCCCCTCCTATATCCGAGAAAGTGAAACAGGGACAGTGATACAGTGACAGTGTGAATAAGAGGGATCCCATCTATAAGTGCCCGTGATTACTTTCCCTTTATTAAAGACTATAATTCTGGACCCGTGAATCTAGTGTTGTTCCCCCAGCTCAGAATAGAGGAGTTCCCCCTTGCCAGTGTACGCGCGGGCGAGTGTCACCGCGCTGAGCCCAACAAGTCAATTGTAGTGATCTGCTCCCCCTGTTCTTTTATAGTAATATTCCTCCCCTGGACCATTAAACCTATATATTCCTCTTGTGCCAGTGAACTAAGACCTTTTGGGCTTTGATGAAAGACAGTCACATCCACTTATGGAACCCTAACCCATTGTAAAGTGTAATTACAGTGTATGTTGAATATCCCGTGCTATCTTAACATAACTTTGTATATCTGTATCCCCTGTCCATAACACCATTCTATGTAATATTGTCACGGTGTTAGAATTAAGGTAATAGATGTGTTAAAGGTGGACTGCCTAGTTTTTATGTCCTGTTCCTTTGTTGGTGCTTTACTTCCGGTCCGGAAAGAGGACCCCGCTCAGTAGCTAGTGTTTTTAGTACGAGGAGTCGGCCTAAAAACACTCAGCATAACTATATATATATATATATATATATATATATATTATGTGTATATATGTATTATATATAGATATTTATATAATATATACTATATATATATATATATATATATATATATATATATATATATATTATGTATATATATTATTTATATATATATATATATATATATATATATATATATATATATATATATATATATATATATATATGTGCAGAGACTTCACCGTGAAGATATGTATGCAAACTAACCACAGGAGAAATGAAAGGAGCGACAGTGAGTACTTTCGTATATTACATCTTCAGACAGAGTGAGACAGAAACGTAAAGGGTAGAGGTCTTTTATGCACACCCGCAGCAGGTAGTGGGACACAGAACAATGGATGACCTGAATTTTTACCTGTGGATTAACTCAGGGTCACCTGCAGCAGGGAGTGGAACACAACAAAGGATGACCTGAATCTAAAAAATGCACGTGACAAAGTAGGAGGGGAGGAAAATTGAGTGGGAGGGAGGAGGGGATAAATACTTCTGCTTAACTTAAGACCTGGAGGATTAATGCTTTTGTGTCCCACACAGGTGTGACTACACCACAGGGAGATGACAGGGAACAATCACGTGTTAGTCTGGGGGATACTGCTTTAAAATTAATTCAGTTAACAATTTATCATACTTAAAATGACCATAGCTCATGTTTACATTCTTTTCATATGTGCCAGAAATTAGACAAGATTCTATTACATTTCTTTCATCTAAGCTTTTTGATCTTGCTAGAATCTTGGAGCCTGTCCAGTGAATATGGCGATCACTGGATGCTTTGTGCTGAAATAAACCACTACTCTGTTGGGCTGTTCTTACACTGTATTTATGTTGTGAGATTCAAGCTTCCAAATCTTTTCCAGATTGTCCTATGTAAAATTTGTTACAGCTTTTACACGGGATTTTGTAAACAGCGCCTGAATTACTGAAAGGACTGTTCTTGATGAGGGTTTTTTTGATGGTGTTCTCATATTTGAATACTACTTGTACATTGAGTTTCCTCAGTATGTGAACAACATCAAGAAAATTTTCATGGAAGGGGAGGACAAGGGTTCTTTGAATGTTCTGGCGATCTGGCTTATTAGTTTTCCCTTCAAGGAATCGTTTCTTGGCTGTATTGTGGCACTGAATTAGTATGCATACTAACTCAGTGGGTTATAGCCAGTCTTCTGAAGTTAGCACTGCTTAAAAGGTGATTGGTCTGCAGTCAAATGATACAATGCTACTTTACAGTGGCCAAGAGGTTTTACTGACCTGCACTGCTGAATGGATTTTGCTGCCTTACAGTTTTTCTTGACTTCTCAGTGTTTATATGTTCAGTAGACACATTAGTTCAGTTTTATCTGTTATTTGTTCAGCCTCCTCATAAAATTCTACAGCAGACCTTACTGTACAGCGACCTTGCAAAACTCGCTTGTAGACATTCCGTTTTAGTATAGCCCCAGTCCTATCATGAGGGCCCTTGCCATGATAACTTTCTTGAAAGTTCCATTTAGTAGTGCAGTTGTGGATGGCTTTGTAAGAGGTTAGAGCTGCCATAGAATACCTATTCTTGAAGTGGGCTGCTGCCCCATCAGTCCACAATGATACATGTGTAAAATGAATACCAGCAGAATTCAAATAATCAGCTGGAGTCATTGGAGACATGATGGTAAAGCACACTCACCAGGTACCAGGCAAAATCAATTTACTGTTTGGAAAGAATAAAAACTTAAAGATAACATACTAAATTACAAACACAGGGGTTTTATCATTGGACTTCAGTGCAGGTACTTTGATTTTTTGTTCAAAGGTGTGCGTGAGAAACTTTACATCATTTTCTGGTAACGTTCCTCACAGTGGGCATGTAACGTGTGTGACTGACCATATGGCTTACCAGGGTTTATTTCAAAGTATCCCAGCGTTACATTATTAAGGCCTTGGGATGCCTGTTTATAAAATAATGTTGGTATTCTCCAGTTTGTTAGTTCTGTATGGGAAAAATGGGGAAAAAACATGAGACACGTTACTCCTGAAATACTTCCATTTAAAGGTCATGCTACATTCTGACCACAGCATACAGTATATGTAGACACCTGTAGTGTCAATCACAACTCAGATAGACACATTTTCAGTAAAACACAGTGTCAGCATTCCAAACAATAACATACTCTGGTCAGTGATGTTATGAAAGTTGCTATATTCAGCACTGGTTTCTCTTTGGTGACATAACGTGACAGTTTTTTATGCAGCTCCCCAAGTTGACAGTTTAGGCTCTCTTTCTCTTCAGATTCATAAAATTCAATGATTAAGCTTTAAAATGATGTATAATTTATATACTTTTAAGCAATTCTGATTTTGACACAAAAGGTTGACATCTTCATGGAATTACCCAAATGTGATATCCATCCAGGAACTAAACTTTTACACTATTCCCCGCTGTCAGCCGCAAGGGAATACAGACTCAGTGCATGGGAAGGGCAGTTGCTTCCCTGCAGTTGATGGGTCTGCTCATCTAGACAGACAAGGGTTGATCAACAGCAACAACCCCTGGAGTGTGATATAGGCAGATTTCTGTAATTCTTTGTATTGGAAGGCAGATTAATATGGTGACATTTTTTTTGTCCCTGCAATATGTAAACTGTAGCCAGCGTATACTGTATGTGGACTGCAGACTGGGGTACTGCATTTTTATTATTATTATTAAGCAACGTTGGGTCTGGTTAGTACTTGGATGGGTGACCGCCTGGGAACACCAGATGCTGTTGGCATCCCTACGTGTCAAGTGGGGTTGGTGGAGGATTAGTGCCCCTCCCTGTAAAACAATTAACTCTAAGCCATTGGCCACCCCATTTGGGATACATGGCGTTTGGCAATGGATGGATGGATGGATTATTACTATTATTATTATTGACTCTCGGATACGTTTATGTGAAGCTACAGAACGTGGTCAATGTTTTTGGTGTATCATACAGAGCCAGGATTCTGGGGGCTTGAATTGTGAGCGAATGGAAGCGTGGCCCATTGGATTGGGCAAATTTGGGCTGTCTGGACATTGCTACTCTTCACTCTGCCCGGATGATGATGATGATTATCATTATAGCAAGGAGGAATACTTGGCTGCCAAGCGTAGTGCTAGAAGAGAGGTATACAGGGCGAAGTCTGAGTTACCGAGACTTTTGTTTGATAACCTAAATAGTGTGGAAAGGAAAAATATGATATTTAAGGTGATGAAGTGATCAGATGAAGAGGGACAATCGGGATATTATAGGTGAGCAGTGTGTGAAGAATGATGAAGGAAGGGTAGTGGTGAACAGTGGGGATATTAAAGATGCATGGAGAGAGCATTGTAACCGGTTGTTGAATGAGGAGTTTGACTGGGACAGGGAAGGTTTGGAGCCAGCAGATCCAGTGTTTGGCCCTTGGCCTTTGATTGATGCTGCTACTGTGAGTGAGGCAATAGGCAGGATGAAGGTGGGTAAGGCAGCAGGTGTGTCTGGGTTGACTGCCAAAATGTTGAAGGCCTCAGGAGATATAGGGGTGCGGTTAGTCACTGTCCTGACAAATATGATTATTTATGAGTGAATGCCACTCAGGGATAAGTGAGGCTGGTCACTCTCATCTTAAATGTCGAGACCAACTGCCTAGCCCCGGGCTCCTACGCTCCTCATGGGGCAGTGTAGGATTGGATGATGGATGGATGGTGTTGTCCCAGATGATTGGCTGAAGAGTGTAATTGTAAATGTGTATAAAGGGAAGGGTGATGACCTGGAAATAGGAAATTATAGAGGTATAAAGCTTTTAGATCAGATAATGAAGGTAATGGAGAGAGTCTTAGAAGGTATGATTAGAAAGAGAGTGAATGTTGATGAGATGCATTTTGGGTTTATGCCAGGTAGGGGGACCACTGATGCCTTATTCATTGTTAACAGCTTCAGGAAAAATATATTGGTAAGAAAAGGGAACTGTATATTGTTTTTGTTGATTTGGAAAAGGCCTTTGACAGAGTCCCTAGAGAGGTGGTGAAGTGGGCAATGAGAAGGCTTGACTAGGAGGAGTGGCTGGTTAGGGTGGTTATGGGTATGTATGTGGGTGCACGCACCCAGGTAACACCCGGGTAAGAGTGAATGGAGATTTGAGTGATGAGTTTTCCGTGAACGTTGGTGTGCATCAGGGGTCAGTTTTGAGTCCTATGTTGTTTATTGTGGTACTTGAAGCCCTCTCACATGACTTCAAAAGCAGATTCCTGTGGGAGATGTTGGATGCCGATGATTTGGTGTTGATTGCAGAGAATGAAAGGGAAGTGGAGGAAAGATTTAGGAAGTGGAGGGATGGTATGGGGCACAAGGGCTTAAGGGTAACTGAAGATAAAACAAAAGTGATGATATCTAGGGTTGGTGGCGGTACTGTAAAAGACGAGGGAGAGTGGCCATGTGCAGTTTGACACGAGGGCGTGGGAAGTAATTCCATCTTGTGCGGTGTTTGTGATAAATGGGGGTGCAAGAGATGTAGTGCTCTCAGAGGTATACTGTGAGATACTGCTGAGTTTATGTGTACGGTGTGTCGGGGAGAGCAGATGGAGATTGTCAGGCGTGAAAGGATTAATCTTGCTGGTGAATCTCTTGAGTGTGTGGAAGAGTTTTGTTATTTGGGAAACATGTGTGCTGGAGTTGGGGCTGGAGCTAGTTCTGTGGGTAGGGTGAGAAGTGGTTGGAAGAAGTTCAGAGAGCTCTTGCCTCTCATGACATGGAGAGGACTCTCCCTACGTGCTAAGAGGTCTTTGTATGCAACATGTGTTAGGAGTGTCATGCTGTATGGTAGTGAGACCTGAGCAGTAAAGGAGGAGGATATTCGCAGGCTTAGACGTACAGAAATGACAATGATTAGGTGGATGTGTAGTGCGTCCCTGTGTGCAAGGTCTGAGGGGGTTGGGTTTACGATTGAAGAGTTGAGAGGTAGGATGGGACTGGAATGTATTGGTGTTGTGATGAGCAGAGGTAAATTGAGATGGTTTGGGCATGTGGAGAGGATGGGGGATGATAATTGGGTGAGGATGGTGAGAAATGTTAATATTGGAGGTGGGGTTATGAGGGGTAGACCGAGAAAGACATGGGACGAGGTCATTAAGTGTGACCTCAGGGTTAAGGGACTGAACAGGGAGGCTGCAATAGATCGTGCAGCATGGAGAGCCGCCATTAGGTGACCAAGGCCGACTCATGCAAGCATGTTGGAGCCTTTAAAAATGAAAAGAATATTATTATTATTGTTGTTATTACTATTATTATTATTTATTATTATTATTATTACTACAGACTTTGCAGAATCTTACTGCCATGTAATTAAACCTTACTGTTCCCAGGTTATATTGTTCTTGCTGCTAACCAGATACTTTTGTTAATCAAAGTTTGGAAGGAAAGGACTAATGTGTACTATTTTTTCAGGTGTGTTAATTGACCCAGCTGTGGAAACTGCCAACAGAGACAGAGAAAGGGGAGAAGAAAACCACAACCAGCTGCCAAATTAATACCAACCAGCTGCCCAGTTACGGTAATACCAACCATCTGCCTCCACTCTCAGGTAAGCGTCCTATTGTGACTTTTTTTAATTTTGCCAAAGGGACCTGTAGTATGGGGCCTTCTGCTCTTGTCATAATATACTTGCTACCACCAGACTCTTTCATTTATATTAGGAGACGGCCATCATTGTGAAGGAATCTATCTACTACCCAGTTTCCCACTATCTATCTGTTTAAACTGCCATCTGTCCTTATTCAGTGCTGAGTTGTAACAAAAGATTAACACGAATAAAGCCAGTCATGAAGAGTTCAGTAAATAATGCAGAGCCATCGGAATTTCTTGTTCTGCTAGGAATAACGAAGTACTTGAGGGACTATAACCAAGGAATTGAGCTAGACAGATGATGTAAAATGGATTTATTCATCTTAGGTCTTGTGTACTAGTAGCAGTTCAACCTCAGGCACAGCAGAACATTATCCCAGTGGACTGCAGGCTGAGTTACCTTTCTGTAGTCCATCATTCTCCTCTTGCGGGATAGATGTGGCATTGAGAAGTGTAAATGTAGTCAGGCAGCCCTCCCCCCCCATCCAGCACCAATACACTAGGGGTTAATTAAGATCCATCTTGAACTCCTCCACAGACAAAAGGATTAAGTTTGAACACATTTGAGATTATCTCCTAAAACCTTGCCTTATTTTCACGGTCCGTCTGTGTTACTCAGGCTACTGTTTCTGCGATTGCTGAGTTGGTGCTGCCGTGCTGGCGTTGATCCTGGTGGTGCTGCCGTGCTGGCGTTGATCCTGGTGGTGCTGCCATGCTGGCGTTGATCCTGGTGGTGCTGCCTGCTGGCGTTGATCCTGGTGGTGCTGCCTGCTGGAGCCGGCGGTGCTGGCTCAATTTTTCTCATCATGCAATATCTATACCCAAGGGTGGTTGGGGTTTATTGTTAACGTAGTGCCACTCGGGGATGAGTGTGGCTTGTCACTCTCATCTTGAATGTCGGGACCAACTTGCCCAGCCCTGGGCTCCTTCACTGCTCATAGGGCGATACAAGATTGTGTGGTGAATGTTGAAAAATACTCGGTGGCCTCAAAACTCGGGAAATACCTCTGATAGATATAGAGGTTCCCAGTGCCGTTGATCCTGAAAACCTTTCTACATCTCAGTTCCTTCTACTACAACTACAGCTACAACCACCCGCCTGAAATGTGAGTTAGAAAATTTTTGGTTGGTCCACCTTGACTTGGCGGAGAGTTTTGTCCTTGGCAGCCTAATTTCATCGGCCAGAAGCAGAGTAAGACAAGGCTAGCAATACTGTGGCTCTGCATCCTTTCCAGATCACTTTTAAGCCAAGTTGAGATGGACAGAGTATAACAGTTGCTCCCCTACTTACGATATTTTAATAGAGAACTCCTGACCCCATCGTTGGGTGGGAAGAGGAGTCAGGAATGATGATGATAATGCCTAATGATGATTTTAATTATGATCAGTGGCAGTGCTGGGCTGCATAACTAGATCATTCCATCACTAGGGTATACAAGACCAGTTAACTTAGTCTAGGTACTGATTTTACTTGCCTATTGATGACGACGATGATGATTGATGATAGAATAGTTAGTGCTAGGCTCCATAACTAGATCATTCCTCCACTAGGATATAGAAGGCCAGTTAACTTAGTCTAGGTGCTGATTTTACTGGCCAATCAACGACGACGATGATTGATGATAAGCTAGGATGATGCAGTGCCAGGAGTCAATCCCTGGCACTATCAGGCTGGCAACCACACAGCCGAATGAAATCTCAAGCCGATAAGTGTTTAATCTCAACAGCAATTCTTCTTAGCTCTTGTTCGTAAGTGGGAGAGCAACTGTCTTTATTCCAACTAACACCAGATGGTTTTATTCAACTGAGAGTGATGCATTGGGGGTCTAAGGATAATAATGAGCTTTATTTTTAACTTATTTTCATCTTAAATGTCAGGACGAACTTGCCTAGCCCCGGGTTCCTACGCTCCTCTGTGGGGCGACGTTGGACTGGATGATGGCTGATTGGATGGATTTTTAACTTATTTATATTCGTCTATGCTCAATTATCATACTTCGTACTTCTTGCACCGTAACGTGGCCTGGGATTTGTCCATTCACCTGTTTTTTTCATATATCTCTGTGGTAGAATAACACAGTACTACTTGTCTACATCCATCGCACTGCATTTCTTCATGACTAGCATTCTGCTTGATAAACTATTGCTAAGATGCTTCTTTTATGCCTGGGTAGAGTAACAAGAGTACAGTAAGTAAATTCCCCATGTTTACCAGTAGCAGATAGTTTTGAAACCTTTCCCCTGCACTTCATGATTAGCATGTCTCCTTGCTAAGGTGTTGCCTCAGCTCAGCAATATTTCAAGCTGATAGATAAAGTACACAGATAGGTAAACATTACACAGATACACATGGATAGTAGATATATTGCAGTAAATGTTTGCTAGGTAGATACCCGGTATACTGCAAGAATTTTGTGATGGAGAGGTTCCTCATGTTATTTTTGATGCCTTTGACTGCTAGTAGTGTTTCTCTCAGTTGAACAGTGTCTGGTGTTAGTTCAGTCAAAGTGGCTTGTCTTCTTTGTGGCTGGGGTGATTTCCTAATGTGATTTTTTAGCAAGCCTCCTGAGCCATCTAGAAGACACCCAAGTGAATTATGCATATGATTATTGCTTGATTATTATGTTGATGTTTGTATTGTAATTGATGCACAGTGGACAGATTTTTTTATAGCCTGTGGTTTGGCCAGTTGTTTGATTCTTGTGTATATTGTCGCTATGTTGTCCGTTTAAATCACCCACACCAATTGACCCTGAAGTTCTGGCGTTACTCATTGTTTACGAACCTCGGCCCGTCGATTCCCCTGTGTGGAAGTTGGAATGCTAAGTACCGGTATGCTTTTAAAAAAAATTAGCGCCAAGTCAGACTGAGGAGATTAAAGTTTTGCGCCGGCAGTAAATGAACAAAAAGTCTGCATCGTAAATATAAACTTTAAAAATTGTGCGCCGAATTAGTTGCCATAATACTGTCGTGTAGCATGGCCCCAAGTCCCTTTGCTACTAGTGGGGTTTTGGGGGATTGGGGATGTCTGGGGGGTTGGGTCAATACTTTTACAGCACACACAACCCACCATTGTGTGCCATGATATATATCCGTTTTGACATGGGTAATGGGGGCTGTCGGACAGTGAGAAGGAGTCCATCATTCCATATGTTGGAAGGATAAGTGGCACACAGGTGGATGATTATATAGGTAAGCATGCACTCAGGCCTTGCTTGCAATAACCACGTTGTGGCCGTACAGTAAGGGGGCGGAATGCTCTATGAGGGGGTTGTGTTTGATGGCCATTTTTTTTGTTTATTTTTTACGGCCTAGGCAATGCCTCAAGGATTGGGCATACGTTCTTAAGTGGATATTGCAAGCTAGACGTTGCACACTTTGTTCACATCTATCAGATGCTGGACCTCACATTCACAGCCACCCAGTCATTCACCAATTTTTTGTTTCCCCATTTTGTGAAGAGACCTGGGACTAGCTACTGACTAATTTAATACCAGATATTGCCACATCCAGCTGGAGCGCCGTAACTCTTTACACCACCACGTGACTGTCTAGTTGTATATTACCACCAAGTGTAGTAACTTATATCCTGGGTAGCCAGAAGCCACTTGGCTTGTCACTCATGGTAGTCACGAGATGTCCGCTTTGATTAGTAATCGTATCAAACAACCAGTTTCTTTACCTGCTGCCGTCAGCTCTGAAAGAAGACATCTTCGCCAGATTTGAGTAAAGCGACTAAGGTTATAGACAACTGGCCAGCCGTCCACAACCATTGGCTATGAAATGTTTTGCATAAATCCTGTCCTGAGCATGAGCAAAGTATGTAGACACTTCTCTGCCAGCTGTAGGAATGGAAGGTGTTGTTTGAAATATTTTATGTGGTAAGGACTGCACATCAACGTTAGTATTCTTTCCTAGTCCACCATTCTCCTGTATGGGGATAGTAAAGGAACTGAAGGCTGTTATTTTAATCTGACATTCAATATCTGATCATTGCCATATGAAGGTGTCTGTTCCAGGCATCAGGAAAACAGGCAACAGAAGGAATGTTACCCTCTAGTCATTTGGGGAAGAGTGGTAAATATGAAATACAAGTTAGTGCTGGCAGAGTATTGTTGGCATACTTTTGCACATGCCTGTACATCACAAACAGATGCAGTTAAGTCCTGGTTATGTGCCACAGATGCTAAAAAATACTGGGTGGTTCATATATAACATGTCTGATTCCATGTGTTTTGTTGTTGAATTTTGAACCATACCTTACCCCATCCTTAGGTGGGAAGAAGAGGCTGGGATGATGATGATGACGTTTGCAGTGATGATTTTAATAATAATGAATGATGATTATTATATTGATTTTGATTATTTGATAATTGATATGGTGGAGGCTCAGTCAGCTTTACCATCACTACCCTGCATCATTTTCTGTTTCCCATAATCCTTTCTTACTTGATAGTGATTGCTTGTTTGCATCCATTGGTTGCATTTTTTTATCAAGTAATTTAATATTTCCGCTTGCATTGGCTTCAGTAATTGCTTAAAGTTCACTCATTTTGGTAAGAAGAGATTTTTACCCTCCACTGACTTATCTATTGCCAGACTTCTCAATCGCATAAGTGGAGGCCACAAACAAATTAACTCCATGTCATTCTGTTATCTACTGTTTGACTGCCCTCTCTCCAATTCACACCTCCCTCCCTTGTATCTCTCCACTCCAGTCTTCCGTCTCTGCCATGGTCTCTCCTCCTCTTCACATCATACACATACCTTCTAGTCATTCTCTCATTCCCCATCCTCTACGTGGCCAAACTATCTCAAAGTATTTCTCCTAATAGCACCACAGCACTTTTCCACTTCCTCATTTGTATATCTGTCTGTCCATAAAACTCCACACATTCCTCAGGTCATTTCCACTGCTCTCACTCTCGTGCCCTTCCAGCAGGATCTAAGCTTCATTTCTCAACGTCTTATCACAGCTTTCAGTGATCCAGCAACCTTTCTACCCTGCTGTACCCATTCAAGCACATCCTTCCATCCTCACTCATCACTCTAAAGTACTTGGATGCACCTTCATTATCTATTTCCTCACCATCCAGTCTCACTCTGTATGCTGTGATTTCCCTCAAGACCATAACTTTACCCATACGTATATTCTCTTTAGGATTCTGTTTCTTACATCCTCAGACTCATGCACCAAGCCTTGCAGTTCACATTCATCACAATACAGTATCATCAGCAAGCAACAGCTCAGGAAGTTTCCACATCTTACCCTCCCTCACTAGATACCAATATATTCACATTCCTTCCTATTACCTCATAGCTCCATCCATATACAAATTGAAGAGCCACGAGACATGACATGCAGAAACACGACACACAAAAGCATGGCACAAGGTATGACACAAAGAGACAAGATTTTTGTCCTTATGCAGATTCATTTCCCTCACGTCATTGGCAGAATAAGATAGCACTGTGGCCCAACATCCTTTCCATAGCACTTCTTCATGACTAGCACCATGTTAGTCATGTTTCAACTAGCATTTACAAAGGAATGATGGTAATTTAATACCCAGTTAAACGGAGCATAATTAAGTTGTCGAAATACGTGCTTCCCCCATACCCGCAGACTGAGCCGACAACACCAGATATATATGGGCAGCCCTGTATTTTGGTTTAGTAAATTGTGGGCTGCTGTTGCTGTGGTTCTGTATTCCTGGCTAAGTAGGACAGTGGCAGGTGTTTGGATATGCCTGTGTAGTAGTGCTGTAATCAAACCACTTCTCTGAACCAACATAGCATCAATTTCAGGAATTTTGCCAGTACAGTATTTGCTGCCTAAGTAAAACAGTGTCAGTTGGTTGTAGCTTATCTGTGTGTGCTGATCATCTACCGTCTTGAATAAGATGTGGCTAAATGAGCTATGAAACTTTGCTAAGGATATATGCGTGTCATTTTCCAGAGTAAACTCCTGAAAGATGCACACACACGTCTGAAGAATATTAGAGGATAATCTTGGTTGTAAGAATTTTGGAGCTCCTATTGCCTCTTTTCTTTGATTATTTTCCAGTATTTAGTTTCTCCAGCATTGACACTGATTCTTAGTAATTAAAATGAGCCAGGGACCACCACAACAGCAGGTATTATCAGCCCAAAAGATCGTAAATAACTGTGGCAAATAAAAGGACTCTGCAAAAAAGCCATAGTGCTTGTTTACCCAACAATAAAAATGGGTGTTTTGTATATATTATCCCTCCTGAACTGTTGATGTTGGCTATTGTATTTGTATGCCAATTGTTATGCCCATTTTCTTGTTATATTTGCATTATTATTATTACCATGTCATTGTGATGTACTGCACAGTCAGCCACAGGAAAAAATATGCTGAAAAAAATATGTACTCTTGTCCTTCTTTGGTTGATTGTAATTGGCAACAGGTCAACTTGAATTTATTTTTCTCAATCTCTATATCCCTCTGCCTGTGACCTCCAGTCTTGTAAATGCAATGTGTGCAGGAATTTCAGATGTAAGATATCTTGCCTTTGGCTCTCTTTTGTGTATTATTTCTTGCACTCTTCAGTTTCTGCTTCTCTGCATTAAAAAGAAAAATGTATTGTCCTAAATAGCACAGAGATTTTAAAACTAACAAGCATCCTTAGTTAACGACCATTTATGTCAAAGGTTGATGAGCAACTTGAGTCGTTTCCCTTCATTTATATCCAAAAATAACAATCATTCTGAGTTTATTCCCCTCATTAAACATAGCAGTTGATTCCCATCATTTAGGTGAGAGATTAACGAGATTTTTCCCTGCATATATATACGAACATTTATCGTTAATACGGTTTATGTTTTTTATATTATTTTTCCTGTGGCTGACTATGTTTTATATATTGATGTGGGAGTGTTTTTTTGGTGTCTTTATTTCTGTTGATTTATTCTATAGTCAGTTTGCTTCACCTGACAGAGATTCATAACCGTTAGCTTTATGGCCAAGTGTAGTCAGACTGGAGAGTTAATTTGACTAGTAACTCAGGAGACTCATCCGTACCCCATCACTAAAGCATACTGAATTTTATACATCAATGATTTAGTACTGAAGTGATAAAAGTTGCCTTGTTTTGTCAGATGGAAACAAACTGACTATAGTTATATGTTGAATTGGAATATGTTATACTCTTATCAGTATGTGGGAAAATGTGCCACGTGTTTGAAATTTTATATGAAATTTTAAAACTATATGGATTAGGGCGTCAGGCTATAGAGAGATTGATAGATAGGTAGGGAGAGATCCTAGGGTGCCCATAGAATAAATTATTTTGATATATCTCTTCCTATCACACAGTCATTTGCCATATTTTCCTAAGCATGAGCAAGAACCAATTTGCCTGTCAGGTCTCTATCGTCTTTCAACCCAGGGCATCTCAGAAATCAGCAGTATTGTGTGTTGAGCAGATAATTTTGTGCAGTATGCCTAGCCCTGGCTACCTACGCTCCTTATGGAGTGACATAGGATTGGATGATGGCAGACGATGTTGTATAAAGTTGCAAGGTCTCCAACATCACAGCCAATGGTTGATACGTTTTTAGAATTACTATCGTTATGCTGATTCTTGGGCTATGCTGTTGATATTTCTCCTTCATTGTTGCGTTTTCTTGGTCTGTGTATCGTTTGGGTGTTTGTGATGGTGTTGATGTCTGTTGGGTTGGGTTGTCATGGTTTATGATTAGAGAGAGCAAGGATGTGTGATGTCCCCATGGTTTTGTGTGTGTGTGAGATACTAGGATTTGAATGGTAAGTGAATGAGTGTATGAGCCATTTCATTGGGCTTACAGTTAGTTTCACTCTCTTCATGGGTTTCCTCTTTGCTTTATGGGCCCTATGCATTTTATCCATGTGTAAAAAAAAAATAAATAAACAGGATAGGAGTGACTGCTTGAAAAAGAAAAAAAAAATGGTTACGATGATTGAAAAATAATTGGTTACGAAGATGATGATGATGATGATTAATCCACTTCACTAGGCATGGTACTGATAGTTCGCCCCCTTAATGCTTGTTTATTCTTTGTTCTTTGCTCCCACCTCAAATATTTCTGTCATAAGAGATAGAGAGACCCTGTTGTTGTTGTGCTAAAATCATTACATGCCTCTGACCCTCCTATCACCTGTATTGGCCATCATAACCTTCCCTTCCATCAAATTAATTCTCATGATAAATTGAATTCCTTTGTCAGTGGATGATAAACCTATTATATCAAAATTATGCTGTTTTGTAGAATATTTTCTATGTATTAGTAAATCTTGGCTTGTAATCCCACTTCACTGACTACAGAAACCTTGGCAGCCCCAAAGGTATATGTTGAAGGATTGTCTGTTGTGGTAGTGTGGTGTGGTGTGTGGGAGGAGGCCTACATTGTGGTGCATGTGGTGAGTGTTTGTAGTAGTGTGTTGTGGTGAGGGGGGGAGGCCTTACACTGTGGTAAATGTGAGTGTGGTGTGGTGTGGCAGGAAGCATTACACTGTGGGCATAGTGCATTGTGTGTGAGTTGTGTATTGTGTTGGCATTGAAGTAGAGAAAGATGATGATTGTGTTGAAGTCTGGGTATACTCATTTCACTCTAACTTGGCACAAATTTTCATTTTCATTTTTGTGTGTGTGTGTGTGTGTGTGTGTGTGTGTGTGTGTGTGTGTGTGTGTGTGTGTGTGTCCCACTGGCAGAAACAAAACATTAGACCTGCATTCACTCCATAGCTTTTCATTGTGACAGGCATCATATTGTAATGCCTGTTTACTGTATTCTTACAACTCAGCATTCATGAGAGAACATAAGCCATTTTTAGACCAAGTTAGAGTTGTGTTTCTCTGGGTATGGTTGAGTCTGAAGGGTCGGTGTCCGGTGATGGTTTTTGAAGGTTTCTGTTGTATATCTAGGTAGTAGCTATGTACCGTGTGAAACAGTAGAAGTAAAGTTTAAAAAGAAAGGGAAAAAAAAGTGGATGACGGCTACAGCCACTTGGTGGACTGCACTTGGGTTACTGGACTGCACTTAGGCCACCGGTATTGCAGATGGTCGGAGCCAGTGACCTGTACTGTGACATTCCATATGCTTTTCACAGCACAGTTCCTATGGAATGGGGGCCGTTTTAAGGGGGTAGGAAAAAATATGTATCCTGAAAAATAGTGTTGGGTATAGGATGAGAATAGGTTGTAAGTACTCTTTGTACTGTAAGTTCTTAGTACTTGCTTTCCATAGCTGTTCTTCAAAACCAGCATCATATTTTAGTGCTTATATACTGTATTCTTACAATACAGCTTCCATGAGAGAGAGCACAGGGCATTTTTAGATCAAGTTAGAGTAAAAAGAGAGAGAGTATACTGTAGGTTGTGTTTTTCTGGATGTGGTTTTGTCTGAAGGGTGGGTGTCTCTTGATGGTTTTTGAAGGCTTCTGTTTGGCTGTAGTGGCCATGTATATCTAGGTAGTTGCTATGTACCGTCTGAAGTAGTAGAAATAAAGTTAGAAAAGGAAAAAAAAAAAAAGTGGATGACAGCCACAGCCACTGGCGGATCTGCACTTCGGCTACAGGTATTGCAGGTGGACGGAGCCGGTGACGTGTACTGTGAAATTCCATATGTTTGTCACAGTATGGTTCTGTTGGAATGGGGGCCGTTTTAAGGGGGTAGGAAAGAAAATATGTATCCTTGTGAATTTTAGTGTTGGGTATAGGATGAGAATGTCTGTCTATCTGTCTGCCTACTGCCAGCTGCCATAATCCCGTAAGGGAGGCCATTTGACTTTTATTTATGGGGAGGGGCACTAACCCTTCACCAACCCACTTGTTGACACATAGGGAGCACATATGGTTTGAGTATATGGTTACCACCCAGCATTGTAAACAGTTTCTTGGCTTATAGATTTTTTAAAAGTATTTTTTGTAATGTAAGTTTTTATTACATGCCTTCCATAGCTCTTCTTCATAACCAGCATCATATTTTAGTGTTTATATGCTATGCTTACAACCCAGCATCCATGAGAGAGGCGATACGTTTGTGGCCATCCCATACAGGATTAAGGCGTCTGGCAATAGGTAGATAGATAGATCCATGAGAGAGAGCACAAGGCATTTTTAGACAAAGTTAGAGTAAAGAGAGGGTGAGAGAGAGAGTAGGTGTATTCGTGTTTCTTTGGGTAGGGTTGTTTGTGAAGGGTGGGTGTCTGGTGATGGTTTTTGAAGGGTCCTGTTTGGCTGCAGATTTGTGGATGTCTGTAGTGGCCTTGTGTGTATAGGTAGCTAGGTACAGTGTGAAATAATAAAAATAAAGTACTGTGTACAGTATATATATATATATATATATATATATATATATTTAGTTATTTATTTATAAAAAAAAAGCTGTACATTCTGAAATAAAGTACTGGAAAAAAAAAAAAAAAAAAAAAAAAAAAAAGGTTGTCGGCCACAGCCATCGGCGGACTGCGACAAGTGCAGGTGGTCGGAGCCGATGACCTGTACTGTGAAATTCCATGTATTTTCACAGCACAGTTCCTTCTGAATGGGGGCCGTTTTAGGGGCGAGAAAAAAAATATTGACTATATCTTGTGAAATTTAGTGCTGGCGTGCAGTGTTATAGGCTTTGAATGGCTGTAGTGGCTAGGTAGGCAGTATGTACAGGATAAATTATTAACAGGAAAAAAAAGGAGGAAAAATAAAAATGGTTGCACATTTTATTTGGATTTAGGTAACTTTCTAATTTGGGGCAGTGGTCAAGTAATAGGTCTAGTACAACTTCCTTGGTGGTTTGAATGGCCGTAATGCTTTTATGTTCCTTTGACAAAGTGGGGCCAGACTGGAGGGTCAGTTGAACTAGTAATCAAGGAGACTCATTCCTGTCTCAGTACTAAAAATTTCACTGTTTCATGGGATTAGTTATTATGAAGAGGTACATAGTGAGGTTGGGGGCAGCCTTATAACTCTGTGTGGAGGTCTTGTTGGGTTGTGATGGTGGTTTATGTGTTCGTGTTTTTCTGCATTGAGAGTCCCCTTGTTGTCCTGTGTCTGTGTGTTTAGCCACGAGGGATTTTTGGCACTGAGAACACCAACTGGTATTGTAGTGGTGTTGGTCTGGAATAGGAAAGTCCTGGAGTTGATAATTTTGAAGCACTTATGTAGGGAGAAATATGCGAGGTAGTCAGGAATCCAGGGGCTTAAATGATCAGTGAGTGAGCATCTAGCCCTTTTCATTGGACACGGCCTGGTTATATCAGTGCCACCACCTGAAGGTGTCTGCCCTGCACCGCAATTTTATAACAATTGGGTGCGTAAGGTGAGAAGTGTGAATTTCGGGGGTAGGGTTGTGAGGCAGACTGGAAAAAAAATACGAGACAAGGTCATAGGGTGGCTGCCAGAGATTGAGCAGCATAGACAGCCAATGAATGCATGTTGGAGCCTTCATGAATGGTACGATACAAATGATATAAAAATACTGAACTATTTCTACAGGCCCATCATGTACACCTCAGTATATATATGCATAGCTTTGAAATACTGTATATATAAACACATCATCTGAGATCTAGTGGCACATTTTCCACACAGTTAAAAACAGAATATGTGTAAATTGTGAGTTTTGTTTGTGTATAATGCCAGCAGTAAGTAATTCCTCATTTAATAATTGATATATATTCCCGTAAATTGCTGATTGCTTGAAGTTAGGGTCGGGTCCCAGCAAGAGGGACTTTATCTCCAGCATTTAAGGATCATACGCAAGACAGAACTAACTAGCAATATTTATTTGTGTTAAATTTAAAAAAATTATATTTTTAGATGAATTAACATTGATCTTTCACAGCACACCTTTGAGATTAATTAAGAAGTTTGTGAAAAGTGTATTTTTGAGTGACATTAAGAGAGAGACTGTGCTTAGTGCAAGTATCTTAAATGAGGAATTACTGATAGGGGTTTGCCAGTAAATTATTATTATTTGACCCACAAGCAGTTTTTGAAGCATAAACTAATGATACCCCTTGCTGGCATTAATATTACAAAGGAAAACAAAGTTGAGTGTTTATTGTGTGTGTGTTTTAGTATTTCATATAGTTAAATATTGTATTAGGCTTCCTCTTCTCCTCCTCATTGTTCTTCTCTTCCTTCCTCTTCTCCTCCTCATTGTTCTTCTCTTCCTTCCTCTTCTCCTCCTCATTGTTCTTCTCTTCCTTCCTCTTCCTCCCCGTATTGTATTAGGCTTCCTCTTCTCCTCTTTGTTGTTCTTTTCCTCTTCTTCCTTCCTCCTCCTCCTCATTCTTTTCTTCCTTCCTCCTCCTCCTCCTCATTCTTTTCTTCCTTCCTCCTCATTCTTTTCTTCCTTCCTCCTCCTCCTCCTCATTCTTTTCTTCCTTCCTCCTCCTCCTCCTCATTCTTTTCTTCCTTCCTCCTCCTCCTCATTCTTTTCTTCCTTCCTCCTCCTCATTCTTTTCTTCCTTCCTCCTCCTCCTCATTCTTTTCTTCCTTCCTCCTCCTCCTCATTCTTTTCTTCCTTCCTCCTCCTCCTCATTCTTTTCTTCCTTCCTCCTCCTCCTCATTCTTTTCTTCCTTCCTCCTCCTCCTCATTCTTTTCTTCCTTCCTCCTCCTCCTCATTCTTTTCTTCCTTCCTCCTCCTCCTCATTCCTTAATTTCTTCCTTCCTCCTCCTCCTCATTCTTTTCTTCCTTCCTCCTCCTCCTCCTCATTCTTTTCTTCCTTCCTCCTCCTCCTCCTCCTCATTCTTTTCTTCCTTCCTCCTCCTCCTCCTCATTCTTTTCTTCCTTCCTCCTCCTCCTCCTCATTCTTTTCTTCCTTCCTCCTCCTCCTCATTCTTTTCTTCCTTCCTCCTCCTCCTCCTCATTCTTTTCTTCCTTCCTCCTCCTCCTCATTCTTTTCTTCCTTCCTCCTCCTCCTCATTCTTTTCTTCCTTCCTCCTCCTCCTCATTCTTTTCTTCCTTCCTCCTCCTCCTCCTCATTCTTTTCTTCCTTCCTCCTCCTCCTCCTCATTCTTTTCTTCCTTCCTCCTCCTCCTCCTCATTCTTTTCTTCCTTCCTCCTCCTCCTCATTCTTTTCTTCCTTCCTCCTCCTCCTCATTCTTTTCTTCCTTCCTCCTCCTCCTCATTCTTTTCTTCCTTCCTCCTCCTCCTCCTCATTCTTTTCTTCCTTCCTCCTCCTCCTCCTCATTCTTTTCTTCCTTCCTCCTCCTCCTCCTCATTCTTTTCTTCCTTCCTCCTCCTCCTCCTCATTCTTTTCTTCCTTCCTCCTCCTCCTCATTCTTTTCTTCCTTCCTCCTCCTCCTCCTCATTCTTTTCTTCCTTCCTCCTCCTCCTCCTCATTCTTTTCTTCCTTCCTCCTCCTCCTCCCCATTCTTTTCTTCCTTCCTCCTCCTCCTCCTCATTCTTTTCTTCCTTCCTCCTCCTCCTCATTCTTTTCTTCCTTCCTCCTCCTCCTCATTCTTTTCTTCCTTCCTCCTCCTCCTCATTCTTTTCTTCCTTCCTCCTCCTCCTCATTCTTTTCTTCCTTCCTCCTCCTCCTCATTCTTTTCTTCCTTCCTCCTCCTCCTCATTCTTTTCTTCCTTCCTCCTCCTCATTCTTTTCTTCCTTCCTCCTCCTCATTCTTTTCTTCCTTCCTCCTCCTCATTCTTTTCTTCCTTCCTCCTCCTCATTCTTTTCTTCCTTCCTCCTCCTCATTCTTTTCTTCCTTCCTCCTCCTCATTCTTTTCTTCCTTCCTCCTCATTCTTTTCTTCCTTCCTTCCTCCTCCTCCTCATTCTTTTCTTCCTTCCTTCCTCCTCCTCATTCTTTTCTTCCTTCCTTCCTCCTCCTCCTCATTCTTTTCTTCCTTCCTTCCTCCTCCTCCTCATTCTTTTCTTCCTTCCTCCTCCTCCTCCTCCTCATTCTTTTCTTCCTTCCTCCTCCTCCTCCTCCTCATTCTTTTCTTCCTTCCTCCTCCTCCTCCTCCTCATTCTTTTCTTCCTTCCTCCTCCCCCTCCTCATTCTTTTCTTCCTTCCTCCTCCCCTTTTTGTATTAGGCTTCCTCTCCTTCTCTTATTGTATTAGGCCTCCTCTTCTCCTTGTTCTTCTCTCTCTTTTCTTCTTTCCTCTTCCTCTTCCTAACCTACCACCCTGCAACCCACCCAACCATCCCCACCCTTGCTATGCCCTACCAGGTGTCCCTTGCTATTCCTGTCATCCTTGTCCTGTCCTTCCATCCCTGTTCTGTCAACCATGTCCTGTCCTGCCATCACTTACCTGCCCTGCACCCTTGCACTTTCCTTCCCTCCCCTACACCCATGCAATACACTGTACAACCATGCGCTCCCCTATACCCTTGCAATATGCAGCCATGCCCTCCCCTACACCCTTGCAATATGCAGCCATGCCCTCCCCTACACCCTTGCTATTCCCTCCCCTGCCCTGCCACCCTTGTCCTGCCCTACACCCATGCACTGTCATCTGCATTCTTGCTGTGCCCTGCCATCCTTGGCCTGTCCTCCCCTGCGTCCTGCTGTTCTTGCCTAGGGTGTCCTGCCTTTGCATCCCTTGCTATGACCTTCCCTGTTGTGCCCTTCCATCATGTGTGCTAATGTCCTGCTTTGTGCCCTGCCACCTCTGTCCTGCCCTACACCCATGCACTGTCATCTGCATTCTTGCTGTGCCATGCCATCCTTGGCCTGTCCTCCCCTGCTTGCTATTCTTACCCTGTGTCCTGCTGTTCTTGCCCAGGGTGTCCTGCCCTTCCATCTCTTGCTGTATCCTGCTTGTCTTGCCTTGCTATGACCTGCCTTGTCATTTGTGCTATGTCCTGCTGTTCTTGCCCTGGCATTTGTGCTGTGTCCTTCCCTGTCATCTCTGCTATGTCCTTCCTCTGTCCTGCTCCATGTGTCTTGTTTGTTTTTAATATATGTTTCTTTTATTCTTTAATGTTTTTGTATATTGTCCTTTTAAGTTCATAATTTTTTCTAAGTGCTAAATTTTGAATATGTTATAAGTTACTTATATATGTATAGTACTTTGAAAAATAATATCAGTAGACATGAATAGTACGAAGTGATGTCTCCTCCGTACTATTCATGTCTATTTGTATTGTCTTTCTGATATTTTTCAAAGTACTATATATATAAAAGTACCCGGTACTATATGTATATATAAAAGTACTATATGTATATAATAGACATTGTAATAATACATTGGTTTTATTTCCACTAGATATATACATTTTAAGCGGAGAAGGTGCAAAAAAAAACCTATCTCGATAAATCGGCCAGAGAAATAAGGACTGGGAACCCCAAGGAAGGGTTGCCAGTCCGTATTTTCGTGGCCGATTTATCGAGATAGGTTCTGCGCCCTACCCCAAGATGCTTCCAAGAGCATGCCCTTCAAATCACTGTGTAGATGCCATGTCTTGTATTGCTCTGCCCAGCTAATGCCAGGCAGAGCTATACAAGAACACATGGCATACAACAGTGATCAAAAGGGCTACTTAACATGCATTGCTAACACTGTGTGCACCACGCAACGTGTTTGCTAAGGCATGTTAAACGGGAAGCAATGCACCATTAGTCAACATGGCATACAGTATACCAAAGACATGAGCCAATTAACCCCTTCAGTATGAGGACATTTCATTCCTGCTGATGCCACACGATTTTATTCAGCTTGGAGTGCGATCTCATACTGGAGGGGACATAACCTCCCTTCAGTATGAGACCCCCTTCCTAAGCTGAGTAAAATCATCAGCAAGAATAAAATCATCTGGGACAGCAACAATACACTGAGAAAAGATGTAACAGTACTGAAGAGGTTCAAAAATACCAACATGGACTGGTTGTCATGCATGTTAAATATCAACAAAATCACATTCCACTGAACAATATTTACTCTTCACTAACTTGGTCCAATTTTTCAGTATTTTCCAGCTGTGTCACATGGAGTAACTCGAGGCACAGAAAGGCAATGCTATTACTCAATCCTTTTCACACTGTGCCTACTATCCTGTTTTAAGAAAGTTACAACTCATAATTCAGGCTGGAAACATTTAAAATTTTAGGCCAAGCTAAAGTTCAGAGTAGAATCTCAAGCAAACAAATAAAACTGTAAAAATATATAATGGCCATATTACTATAACAATGTGAAAGTGGGGACATGCTATATCTACCTATAGCCAGACACCTTGATCCTCTGAGGGTACATATCTCCTCCCTGTCCACTGCCATCTACCTGCCCTCCTCCCAGATTACACCCCCTGCCTCACTCACATACACCCTCCTGATTATGTTTCCTACTCTCCATTCCCCCAACTTACACCCCCCCCTCTCATATATCTCTCCACTCCATCCCTCCATCTCATCCTCAGTCTCCACCTCACTCACATACACTCTCAGAATTAATCTTCCTACACCCCCCAACTTACACCCTCCTCTCTCATGCACCTCTCCACTCCATCCCATCCTCAGTCTCCACCTGCCACTTTCCCCACCTCCACCTCACTCACACAAACCCCTACTTAGTCTCACTCTCCATCCCCCACCACTTACACCTCCCTCTCATACCTCTATTCCATCCCTCCACCTCACTCATACTCCACCCCCCAACTTACACCCTCCTCTCCTATATACCTCCACTCATCCCTCCATCTCATCCTCAGTCTCCCCCTCCCTCTTACCCCACATCCACCTTACTCACATACACTCCTAGTTAGTTTCCCTCTCCATCCCATTTCAATTTACAACATCCTCTACTCAATCCCACAGTTCCCCCCCCCCTCCACCTCACACATTAGGGCCGATTCACACTACACGGTTCGTCTCCTTACGTTAATTATTTTATTGAAATCAATGGGGCTGTTCACACTATATTTTCCGTTTATTGTTCATCTTTCGTGCAGCTTTCACTTGTACGGATCGCCTACGTTTGGAAGAAATCTCTAACGAACGAAACATACGTATGGAAACGCTCCGTACCTCCACCGATCAGTGTGAACATCGATACGTATCAGTCACGGTGTGTTTACAGACGACAGAGGACAACTTTAGCCTGTCACTGCTTTTGGCCATGAACAGTACTATAAGCAGTCATGAGTGACAAGAAGTTATTAGAACTGGTCAGAGGCTACGAGGAACTATATGACATGGGCAACAGAAAATACAACGATAACCATATGAAAGAAAAAATAAGGAAATTAATAGGAGAGGGACTGGAAAAATTGGGTAAGATATTCAAATATTTCACTATTTTTTTTATAACAGTGTGACAAATAGCACTTTATCCTTCATCCTATTCATTACCATTCATAGGGTATCTCTTAACACCCTATCCATTACCATTCACAGGTTCTCCCAACATCCTGTTCATAACCATTGGTAGGTTCTCTCTCAACCCTCTTTACGCCCATGGAAGAGAACCAGTGGGACTTCATGGATCTTTTAAATTTCTTTTTACAACGAATGCACCTTGTGGAGCATTTCCTCCCTGTCTAGTTATGTCTACTAAAGAGCTTGCATTGTTCGTGACATTCATGGTTGTAACATCAGTGGCATTGTCACCTAAGTAGCTGTGCAAAAATTAAAGTTGCAGCAAGCTTCTTTACACTAATTTCCGAGGCTTCTTGTCAGAGCCACAGCTGCACGCAGACTGACGAGATCATGGACGTATAGTGTGAACAGTGACATAGCAAATGAACCGTAACCCTACGAAGACGAACCGTATAGTGTGAATTGGCCCTTAGTCTCACACTCCAGCCCTCCATCTCATCCTTGGTCTCCCCTCCTACCTCACTCACATACACTCCTAGTTAATTCTCTCCCACTCCACTCCATCCCTCAGTCTCCCAATTCTAATTTATGAAGCATAGACAACCAAATGACATGATTTCTTACTAAACTCGTGGAATGTTGCCATAACCTACCTACCAATAGCAAATCTTTGGGGGGAAAAAAATTTATATATATATATATATATATATATATGGCCACCTTATATTTTTAAAAGTAATGAAGTAATATTTCTCACCTTTTAAGACTTCGTTCCCTTAAAAAACCTTGGAATAGCACTTAAAAAATTACAAGGTTACTTATGAACTGGCTGCTACAGTTTATATAACCCTTGTTAATTTCTTGGTCATAAACAGACACATCTTAACCAAGACTGGCTGAAGTTTAAATCTATTGCTCATGGTCTGGTGCAAGTAGGCAACTAATAAAGTACTGTATGTATAAAATCAGTAATGCTGTTCCTGGCCTACCAAGCCATTCATACCCAGGCAACAGGTCTTTTAGTCCAACATGACAGATGAACACTACAGCAGGTAATTTTTAGGCAATGTTGTTCCCACAACAATTTAAATCATTATTTTATGCAGGGAAGAAGGAACCAAATGCTAGAAAACCTGAACGACTGTTCCCTCCAACAAGGAACTAAGTTAAGGGCCAAATTCAAGATCGTTCATCTTGAGATGCCTGGACACAGCATTAAAAAGACTGGAGGGTCATAGGCAGTAGGAAGAGTGAAAAGCAGTTCCAGAGTTGACCTACTGCGTACATGAAGGTTAACTCCTGCATTTGATAGCTGGACAGAAAAGGGATGAGAGTTTACTGCTAGACAGGTGCTACGCACCCGCCAGGGTGGTGGAGGGATGCAAGCAGATGTTTCGGAGGGGCAGTGACCATTGACACAGCAGTACAAATGAGATAAACATGCAACAGTTATAGTCAGATGGAATAAAAATTGGCAAGCTGCATCACTATGTGCCACTGATGCAATATGTCGAGATATTTCAAATAATTTTTGGCCTGCACCAGGAGCATGCATTTATTTTTTTTTAGCTGCAGTTCTTTGGTTGTGTTTAGTATTTTTATTAAAAGTTGCAGCAATATTTCACTCATTGGCAAAGCAACTGACGTTAGATTTAAAAAGCACAATTAATTTTACTACCTCTCAAATATCGGAAATTATAAGACTGCCTTGTCAAAATCAAGCTGTTTTTCCTTAGTCTTAAAAGGCGATAAACTCTACTCCACTACACAAAATATTGAAACATTTATATTAAAGAAGCATTTACATTAAAGATACATTTATTGGAATAAAGAAAATATGGTCAGCACATAAATATATAAGTAATGGATATGGGATCATGAGGGCCGCAATATATTAAAATCTACACGAGTGAAGTTCTGCTGAAAAATCACATGGTCTGACTGGCCAAGAGATGCTCCCACATCCACAAATACTGTACAGTGCATATACAGATGTCCTCGTTTAGCCACAGGTATGGCCTAAACTAACAGTATTCCCACCATACAACTGGTAAAGGAAAATTCTGCACCCTGACTCAACTTTACAGAAACACTTATCAACTGACAGAATTGGGGGGGGGGGAACACTGGAGAATGAGGGGGGTTGCATTGGTGGAAAAAAAAAAAAAAAAAAAAAGGGGGGGGGGAGTATGCCGGTTAAAAAAAAAAAAAAAAAAAAAAAATTAAGATAGGGGGGATAGGGGTTGCATTGTTTCAAAAAATTAATAAATAGAGGGGTTGCACTGATTTATAAAAAAAAAAAAAAAAAAAAAGGGGGGGGGGGAGGAGAGGGGTTGCATTGTTTGATGGTCCTTAATTATGAGGTATGACAGTCTCCTTGGTTACTTCGTTTATTTTCCTATCGCTTACAAAGGCTTCAACATGCCTGCATAGCCTTGGTCACCTAATGGCAACTCTCCATACTACTTGATCTCTGGCAGTCTCCCTGTCAAGTCCCTTATCCCTGAGGTCTCACTCTGACTTCATCCCAGGTTTTTTTTTTTAGTCTGCCTCTCACAACTCGACCCTACACAATCACAGCTCTCACCCTCCATCCTCTCCCCAAGTCCAAACCATCTCAACCTACCCCTCCTCATCACTACATCAATACATCCAAGTCCCAGTCTTCTTCTCAACTCTTCAACTGCAGTCCTAACACCCCTCCCAAGGCCTGTCATTCAAGGATGCACTAAATACAAATCTAATTGTTGTCATTACTGTATGTTTAAGCCTATGAACATCCTCATCCTTCACTGCCCAGGTCTCATCAACAGCTCTCGGAACTTCCTCCAGCCACTCCTTACCCTAGCCACACAGCTAACACCAGCTCCACCTCCAGCACATAGCATGTCCTCAAAATAAAAATTAAAAAAATCCGCCACACACTCAACAGCAAGACTAACCCTTTCATGCCTGAAATCTCCATATGCCCCCCCCCCCACACACACACACACTGCACACACCATGTCAGCATTTTTCAGTCTACCTCTAACACCACAAACACAGCCTCTCACCAAACAGTGAACAAGTTCCAATTCCTTCCCACACCCTAGTGGTAATCCACACATGGCCACACTCCCTCAGCTTTGACAGTACCACCACCAGCCCTAGATACCATCACCCTTGGTTACTAGTCGTATCAACCCTCCAATCACACTACACACCGCCATCAACTGAGACAAAAGGGAACAGGGATCTGTCAGGTTTGATAACATGCTATAACAAATTTAACAGACAATGGAGAAAGTTGCCTTCATGAGGTGGCAGTCTCCTTGGTTATGGCTACTAGTCATATCAATGTGCTATAGCAATACACTTCACAGGTACAAAAGGCTTGCTTTCATGTGTATCCTTGATTACTAGTCCTGCAGGCGGTAGGTGACTGTGATCATCCACTCACTCGATATACAGTGCAACCTCTTTAATTCGAAGTACTTGTGTCCTTTTGATACTTTTGAAAAATTTGAAATTTTAATAAAGCATTTCTGTGGCTGTCTTAATTCTCATGGTTTAGACATGCTTTTGACACAAGCTTTGTTGTCTGGGCTAACTAGCTGGCTTCAGGCATCCTATTTTCCATTGTTAACACTATCATTTACCTCATCTCTTAACTCAAGGATCAGTACTATAATAGCTACAAACCATGAAGTGTTTCTTTCACATTTCCTTTCCTCATCTTGTGTATGTCCCCTTGTTCTAAAACACTTTGCAGTTGTATTCATATTTAACATCAATCAGTAAGTTGTAAGGGCTAGCAATTATGCATTCATTCATTTACGTAAAAACTACAGTACTGAACATGAATATTTACATCTTTCAGCAACCACCATGCACTCCTTGATGTAGCACTGCCCACTATCTCCATTATTTGTGTTTCTGTCCTCCTCTCTCCCTATTTCTCATCTTTCCTGTCAATTTTTATTACTCCTTCCTTTTCAGGTGGCTTTACATTGAGTAACATGCCTAATGGCTTTCTGTAAGCCAGAAAACCATTTACAATGCTGGGTGGTAACCATATAACCAACCCATACGTGATGCTACACTTCACATATTGTGCACTGATTACACAGTTTTATTTTATGACATTTTATGATATGTACAATTACTGCCAGTCTGCATTACTAAAATCTTGCAGAAATACTGCAATCTCAGTGATGAAATACATAAGTACATTGTGTGTGTGTGGGGTAAAAAAAAAAAAAAAAAAAAAAAAAAAAAAAAAAAAATGGGAAGATGGTGGTGGTTTATATCTACTCAAAAATATATTGCACAGTGGTTTAACTGTGATGCAAATGATCTATTACAATTACACTAAGACTGCTGCCTACCAACAATCATGCTTCAGTCAAAAGTGAATAAAATCAGTTGACGTCTGACAAGTGGTGTTGCATGGTGTTGCGTGATAAAGGAATATTTACCATAATTCCACTCAAAAACTTAAAAACCTTATCACACTGCAATGTGTCAGGTTTAACACCACCGCTATCTTTGACAACACCTGCAACAAGTTATTTACTCTAGTTTCAGTTGGTACAGCACTGAGAACTGTCAAATTTGTCATACATGGTAGTTTCCATCACCAGTCATTTCACAACACACACTAAGTACCGGTACTTGGGGCTGCATTCTTATACTGCATCATTTTTGTTCCCAGCACTGCACTAATTGGTAAAGCCAGGACACCTGTTTGAAGCCACAATTATGGTCAAATTAGGATACAATAAAACCGATTCAAATAATAACGAGCTTACCCAAGAGGAGGAAAGGAAATTATTATTATTATGGGTGACCACACGCTTTATGGTGAGGTCATCAGTACCAGATGGGTGCAGATGGGTATTTTTCTTTTTTTTAATGGTTATTTCTGAGCTATTTTGGTAAATAAAAATGACATTTTTCATAAATTAAGGCAATTGAACTTTAGAGGTTTGCAAACTTTTGAGGTTGCACTGTAGTACTACCTATTCTTCCTTCAACTTTATCATTCATGTGGTTTTACACCAGGTGACAGGCCTAATGGTTTCCTGCAACCCAGGAAACCATTTACAATGTTGGGTGGTAACCATATCACCAAATAATGGGGTGATGTGGGGCCTGCTATGGTGCCCATGTTAACTGGATAATGCAAATGCAGCATCCATCCAGAAACCGAACCTCCACACTATTCAATGCACCTTGCCGTTGCAGGGCACTGTCAGCCACAAGGGAACACTGGTTCATTAAATGAGGTGGAAAGGCTGTTGCTTGCCTGTGGTTGATAGGTCTGCTTGACCAGGCAGACTGGGGTTGATCAACAACGTACTTCAATTCACAATGCCATCAAACAAAACATGCCTCAATTCCCTCCCTTATCCTCCAAGGATGGTGGAGTACACAAGTCTCCTTGGTTACTAGTCTAATACCTCCCTATCATCCCATAAAGGAATGTGGTGGACTACAGGGTAAGGGCCAATTCAGCCAGCAGACCAACATGTTCCTGTTCTCCTGGCCACAAAATACATCACTTCAGCACTACCATATAAACCAGCCAGGGAACACATTGACAATTACTTCGATTTAAAGTACATGAAAACAGCACTTCATGACTAGCATAAACGAGGACTTTCTGTACACACAACTACAGTTCTTTCACTTAAACTTGGCCAAGACATATCCTTTGACAGCTGACTTCACTGGCTCTACAACCTTTCCACCACACTGCATGACTAACATCACTAATTTTGATCTAATACAGTATAGCTAAACGCGATTCAAAGATGGTAATTTTAGGTTGTTGAAACCTTTCCACAGCACTTCTTCGTGACTAGCAAGGTATTTTTAGGCCAAGTTAAAGCAAAATGATTGAGATGCAGTTTTAACACATTACCAATCTTCTTCAAACATACAGCATATTCCTCTACCCAGCTGGCTTCATCTTGCCATCTTGATATCTTCTTCATAGATCTTGTTAGACGCCATCTGTTTCCTGCAAATACAACAACACATTAGCTGTGTTTCTATCTACACCCACACCCACTGACCTACTCTACACCTACACCCACTGACCTAATGTACACCCAGACCCACTGACCTAATCTACAACACCCACTGACCTAATTAACACACACACATACACACAACTAACCTTCAAACACCAGCCAACTGGATTACCTAAACACAAGATCACAAGTTTAAATTCTGTACCTAAACAACAAGAGCCTATCTGTACAGACTGCAGTCAATATTTAAGTTTCTTTCAAACTCAAAATGTGAAACTTATATTAAAATGCCTCCTTATGGCCAAAACTGACAACTGTTTAATAATCAGCTGATGCAACACCTGACCTATCAAATCAACTCAAAATTTCAAGCTGAGCAACTTTGTATTTCATAAGCCACTACAATGCCTCCTTAAAGTCAAACTGAAATGCAACTAATAGTCAGCTTAGGCAATGCCTGACATGATAAATAAACAAAAGTTCAGGCTGAGCAGCTTTGCATTTCATAAAATCACTCAAAGCTCTCCAAGAGCAGATATTTACACTTTCCTTGGAGAGAAAAAAAAAAGTAACTTGTAGACCTGTTAGCTTTGCCACAGGTGAACAGACCTATTAATATTCCACAGCACATCTGGCTGGACCACCTTAACCCACTACACCACCAGGCACCTACAGTAAACACAGCAGCACAACCACCTGACACATTCAAAGCCTCAGACACCACCACCTTAACCCACTACACCACCAGGCACCTACAGTAAACACAGCAGCACAACCACCTGACACATTCAAAGCATCAGACACCACCACCTTAACCCACTGAACGACTTTGACGATGGCCAGATTTAGAAAGACGGCAGAAACTATAACCACTGCTAATACACCTAAAGATAATTCACCATACTCCCTGAGTGCTTTATCCATCTATATCTATTTATCTATATCTACTGAAGTAATTCTGGAGACTATTTCAAAGTCTGCATTACATGAGGAAGCTACTACAGTAAAAAAAAAAATCTTCTCAAACAAGAAATGAACAAAGTCAAGAACCATTCAGTGCAAGATGCCTGGCCACGGCATTTAAGAGTGTCACAGTAGGAAGCACCAATGAACCTGCACCAAGTCACACTGGCTACATGGCACCAAGACTGGCATGGGAGCAGCTTTGGCCATGAAGATGCTTGGTGATGAAACGGTTTGGTGTTAATGGACAAGGAGGAAGGCAGGATGGGGAGGAGGGCAGGATGGGGCAGTGTTAATGGCAGGGCCTTAAACTATCCATGGCATAATACCAAATGTCTAGCCTGATAGTAGGGGGGAAATGTAGGGCCAATAGAATTATGGAAATATCAAGAAAAGGTGGAACAGTAGAGAGAGGACAGGAAGGAGAGAGAAAGGAGATATGGTCACTGGTAAAAGGAAAAGTCACAGGCAGGAGGAGAAAGACGCAGGCAGGAGGAGAAAGACGCAGGCATTTTGTAAAAAAAAAAAAAAAAAAAAAAAAAGATTAATTCAAACTTACACAGTACTTCCAATTCCCTGACTCCCCCAACATCTCTTCCTTAGTGAAATATTTTTGGTTTTATTCTTGCTACTACTGTACTTGGCAATTTTTACAACTCAGGGGCTGGTACTCTTGAAGCACCTCCCCTAACACCTCTTCCTTATTAATTTATTGTTTTATTCTTGCCACCACCAAGCATTTTAAAACTCAGGGCGGACTTACAGCTCTGATGGGTTAATAAGGCTACATCTTCAGTTCAAAAAATACAGGATTAATAGACTCTGGAAATATTGCTATCGTATCGTTTATATTATAGACTCTGGAAATACAGCTATCGTATCGTTTATACAGACTCTGGAAATACAACTATCGTATCGTTTATATAGACTCTGGAAATACAGCTATCGTATCGTTTATATAGACTCTGGAAATACAGCTATCGTATCGTTTATATAGACTCTGGAAATACAGCTATCGTATCGGTTATATAGACTCTGGAAATACAGCTATCGTATCGTTTATATAGACTCTGGAAATATTGCTATATTTATACAGACTCTGGAAATATTGCTATCTATCATTTATAATACAGACTCTGAAAATACTGCTATCGTATTGTTTATATAGACTAAAATATTGTTATCGTGTTGTTTATATACAGCAGACTCTGGAAATATTGCTATCGTATCGTTTATATTCACTCTAGAAATATTGCTCTCGTATCATTTATATAGACTGGAAATACAGCTATCGTATAGTTTATAAAGACTCTGGAAATATTGCTATCGTATAGTTTACAGAGACTCTGGAAATAATGCTATCGTATCGTTTATATAGACTGGAAATACAGCTATCGTATCATTTATATAGACTGGAAATACAGCTATCGTATCATTTATATAGACTGGAAATACAGCTATCGTATCATTTATATAGACTGGAAATACAGCTATCGTATCATTTATAGACTGGAAATACAGCTATCGTATCATTTATATAGACTGGAAATACAGCTATCTTATCGTTTATATCGACTCTGGAAATACAGCTATCGTATCGTTTATATAGACTGGAAATATTGCTCTCGTATCGTTTATATAGACTCTGGAAATATTGCTCTCGTATCGTTTATATAGACTCTGGAAATATTGCTCTCGTATCGTTTATATAGACTCTGGAAATACTATCTTATCGTTTATAAAGGCTCCAACATGCTTGAATGCTTCGGTTTTCATAATAGCAGCTCTCCACACTGCTCAATCTCTGCCAGCCTCCCTATTCAGTTCTAGCCCTGAGGTTACACCCTATGGCCTCTTCCCAGGTCTTTTTCAGTCTGCCTCTCACCCCTACCCTCAACCTTGCCACTTATCACCTTCCACACCCAACTGTTACTCTCCATTAAAAATAAAATCAAGGCATTTGAGAGAACAACAAGTACCAATGGAACTTAGAAATCTGCATATAAGACAAGGCTTTACTATCACACCACTGATTTCCCTAGATAAATAGCTAAGGAAGAGGTGTTAGGGAGCTTCCTTTTGAATGCAGGGGTCTCCAATTGACTTAAGTTTAACCCCTAAAATAAATCATTACAGAAGAGATGTCAAGGAGCTTCCTGTTGTGTGTTAATTCACTCCTGCCACAGCCAAAGGTTTTATCCAGCTCTGGGGATATTTTATTTACTGATAGGGTAATAATGGCTATATGGCTTCTGTTGAAAGTCTCCAAAGACTTAAAACTATATGGAAAAGTTAAGAAAAACCTAAGGCACAAGGGGTGGCAGTGATCATTTCCTGGAATATGGTTGCTAGCACTGCCAATTTAACTGCAGCACACTTACTGCAAATAATTCCACTTAGCAAAATTGAGTTTTTAATGTTCTGCATGATTCTTGCAACTTTAGCTTCCTCAGCTATTTAAGCACAAGTTGCAGTGCATTTTGACTAACACCTACTGAGGCAAGTTCTACAACCAACTGGCAATTAGCAAAAGCAGCACCACAGCAAGATTTACAGAAAACTATACATTATGTATAAAACACTTCACTGGCCCATCAATGGTTATTTCAACTGACTGGCACCTAAGTGATTAAGTATAACATTTTTTAATGTACTCATCTTGTAGTATTCAGCCAAGTTGCTCCCCTTCATCACTGGTGGTGGTGGTGGTGGTGGTGGTGGTGGATGTCTACCACCCGACACCACCACAGCAGGGGTGGCCTTCTCTGTCATCAAGCTGCCCTCGTCGTACTGCCCTAAAGTACAAACATGCTTTACAACTCAACCCTTGAACTATAATGCCAGTGCTACCATCAACACTAGTTAAATCTTAGGCTGAAGGACATACTGAAGGCTGTATCAAACCAGCCATTTCAAGGAGTCTATCTGTTAATATTCTTGCCATACACATATCTACCTATCTCTCAGAAGGAGGATGGTGGACTGCAGAAGGGGAATTTTAGCATGAAGTCTCCTAGATTCATATCCAGATAAGCATTAACCCAAAACTGAGTTAAGGGCTCTAGTAAATAAGTTTCTCAGTGAAATATGTTAACACCCAAATATGCCTAGTAACCAATGCATTTATTCCTATACAGTATAATGCTACTTCCCTATTCAAGTTAAGCAAATGCAAACAGCAAAACTAGCAAGGAACAATCTTCATTTTCCTTCATCCTGATCTTTTTCACCTTATGCTGGAGTGAGGAAAGAAGGACAGGGAAAGAAATAATAGAGGAAGCACCATAAAACAAATAACTCAAAGTCAAATGGCCACCCCTTATGGGATTGTGGCGTCTGGCAATAGATAGATAGATAGATAGACTTACATTTATACCTCAACATCTTTACCCGCCTAATGAAGCGGGAAAAAGGAACTTATTTCCTTCATTCATTCATTTATAAAAACTCCAAGATGCTTCCATACATCACCCTTGATCACCTAATGGCAGTTCTCCATGCTGCTTGATCTCTAGCAGCTTCTCTGTCCAGCCCTTTATCCCTGAGGACACTGACTTCATCCCAGGTCTTTCAGTCTGCCTCTCAACTTTAACCTCCATGCTCACACCTCTCACCCTCCGCACCCAAATGTCATCCCCCATCCTCTCCACATACCCAAACCATCTCACTCTACCCCTCCTAGTCACAACATCACTACACTCCAGTCTAATCTTTTCTCCCAAACCATCTCAGTCTACCCCCTTCACATCACACCACCAATACACTCCAGCCCCATCCTGCCTCCCAAAACCATCTCAATTTACCCCTTAACTCTACCCTCCACACACACACACACCTCTCCCCCGCTGCATCCAGTTGTCATCCTCCATTCTCTCCACATGCCCAATGCAATGGACAGTAAATTTCTATGACTGCACCTATGTAGATATACCGTATACTTTACCAATGCCTTCACCCACACTGGATAAAACTTAGGTCATAACGTATCAACTGTTCCCTAATCTTTCTTGCATAGTCTACTGTATAGTCTGTTAACTGCTCTAACACACGTATCTAAATGACTTTTAATTATGCTAAAGAAGAGCTATGGCAGAGTTCGGCAACCTGCGGCTCAGAAGCCGCACGCGGCTCTTAGGACACTTTTGTGGCTCCAGGAGCTTCATAAATAACCATTTATTCTTTCAGAACAAAGGGATCATATTATACATGCAAGGCAACATTAGATTTTTCATTCAACTTTGATAAGATCTATACTATAAGCAGATCAAACAATATCACCGTAATGAAGAGAGAACCTGTATTTTTTTTTTTTTTTTTTTTTTTCCACAGGAAAAATCATATTGGTAATTTCTCTGATGAATATCACCGTAATGTTTTGTTTAGATTTAGAATACTGCAGATTTCGGTTTATGAGAATTTTCTGTATTGCGGCTCCAAGAGTACTACATTTTTATGAAACTTTGAAAAGATCTACAATATACTGTAAGTATACGTATTACCGTAATGTTTTGTTTAGAATACTGCAGATTTCAGTTTGAGAATTTTTTGTATTGCGGCTCCAAGAGTACTACATTTTTTGAAACTTTAAACTAAATGGCTCTTGTAGCTTTAAGGGTTGCTGACCTCTGGGCTATGAGAAAGGTGTACAGGCAAGATAAGGTCAATCTGGCATTAAGCTGTATCCCTCCACAAAAGGACAAAAAGCTATAACAATTTAAGAGCAAAATCTGTGTTTCCATCTCACTTAGATTTCTTAACCAAGGAAAAAATAATCTTGCCACTTACCTATACTGTAGTCTGTCCTTCACCTGGTGGAACTGGCCCATTCTCACAAATTTACTTAATTAATTAGTTTCATTAATTTTATAGTTATGGAGGTATGAATGGGTCTCCTTGGTTACTACATGTTTTCACTGGACATAACTACCACTCCCACATCAATACAGTGTGCTTGCTGGAAATTCAGTTATATATCTATCTAATCTATCTATTGCCAGACATCTTAATCCTCTAAGGTATGGCCACAAATTTCCTCCACACTGTCCTGTCCTCTGCCATTTCACTGCCATCCCTCCAACTCACCCCCCCCCCCTCTCATCTCCATCCCTCCAACTCACACCCTCCCTCCACCATATCTACCCACACTCATCCCTCGTACACACATTCTCACTCCCATATCTACTTGTATCTACTCTCCATCCCTCCAACTTACACCCCCCCCACATCTCTCCCCTCCATCCCTCCATCTCATTCTTGGCTATAATGTAAGAATGAGTGTCCTTGCTCAATTCAACCCTCCATAGTTACCTGCCTACACTAACAGACAAACAGGAGTGACAGGAGAGGCAGACAAGAGAAAGACAGAAAAGAGACAGATAAGAGACAGACAGACAAGAGGGACAGACATGAGAGAGTGACATGAGTGAGAAAAAGACAAGAGAGACAAAGACAACGGACAGACAAGAGACAGGAAAAACAGACACGAGACAGTACTATACCCATCACAACAGATTTCAACCTCTCCAAGCAGTCGTGGCCCCTCTGCTACTCTGAGTTCTCCAGGCAGTCTCCCTTCACTCCTCTTGAACCCCCATCACACTGCCATCTCTCTGGAACCCTGCTTTCTTGTACTTCACTTACACCCACACAAACCCAAGGCCGCCACAGGAACACCACTGCAATGATTGTAGGAACATAATACAAATTATTCACATTTAGAGTAGACAGTTATACAGTAAACAGCACTACTTCTTCTACCTTCTACTTGGCCTATATTTTGCCTTACGCAGTCAATCTCACACAGTTCAGTGGCAGAACAAGGTAATGCTATAGAGTACCCTTTCCACAGGACTTCATGACTAGCAACATTCTACTCATCTACAGTTACAATTCAAAATTCATGATGCTATGATATTTTAAACCAAAAAAGAAGGGCATAGCATCATATTCTAAAAATTTTGTTACAGCCAAGTATTCAAAGTGGAAAGTTGTTTTTATACCTATAGCCACTTCTGAATCAGTCACTCCTGCAAAAAAATACGAAGATGTGTATGCATCTGACGAGCTGTAGTTATGAGTTAGGAATGAGTCTCCTTGGTTACTATTCCAATTTACAACTACTAAAATCTGACTGGTCACTCCCACAAAAAATACGAAGATGTGGTTGCATCTGACGAGCTGTGGTTTTGAGTCAAGAATAAGTCTCCTTGGTTACTATTCCAATTTACAACTAAAATTTGATGCTAGTCATGAACAAAAGCTATGAGTCTCCTTCGTTACTAGCTTGCTTTTACTTTACCTTGGCCTAAAATTGCCATCTCTCCATTCTGAATGCTGAATTGTAATCAGATAAACACTAGAACATGATGCTAGTCACAAAGAAGTGCTATGGGATGACTGTACAGCCATACCATTGCTCTTTTCCTGCCAATGCGCTATGTGAAATAATTTATAAAGGAATGAACACCTGGGCAAAGCTCTTGTGACAGTCTCCTTGGTTATTAGTCAAAACTGCCCACCTAATCTGACTACACCTGCCCATCAATTAACTGAAAAGAGGCTAGGGATCTTTACAAAGCCTTGGTCATGAGTAAAGAATAAGTCTCCTTGGTTAACCCTTTAACCGCAGGTGTCATTCCAGAATGACATTGAAAAAACTGGACCAAACCGCGGGTGTCATTCTGTAATGTTCGTGAATATTTTGAACACCGCGTGTTTTTCCTGTGCGCAAATTGTTTCACGCAAAAGTAGCTGTCGAGTTCTTTCACGCCAGCCCTCCCACACCTCCCACCTCCCTCCTCCCACCCCCCAGGGGCCCCCCCCCACCCCTGCCCTGACACGCATCAGTCAGTATCTGTCCAGCTCTGTGCGTGATAATGGCGCTCCGTCCCGAGTCATCATCGCTCGCTTCCTCCTCAGAAATTCCTAGTGCTAGTGTGCCTTCGACCTCTACACCGAAGAAGGAACTGCCGACGGCGAGGCAGAAGGGGTTAAGCACCCCAGAAATTAGGACAGAGCTGGATAAAACTGTAAGTACAACTCTGGATTGTGGCAGTGAGAGTGATACACTTACAGCAAGTAGTAGTGATCCCTATGCAGTTATTGGTGGTGAACCGTTTATGATTGACAGTGACAGTGATGAAAGTGAACATGTAGTCTCCCCCCACTGCCCACAACTTACTCTGAGAAAGGGAAGGCACCCATGGGGAAAATGGGTGTAGCACGTGGGAAGGGAGTGAAGCGTAAACTTACGTCTCCTACACCCGGCCCTAGCAAGCATTTCCCACCACTTTCCCATTCCCCTAGCCCTATTGCCCTCACATCATCATCTTCATCTTCTGCCGTGCCCCCTCCTCCGTCTACATCATCTGAGGAATATGAATTCCCAGAGCCTGCACAGCGAGGAAAGGCAGGCCATGCAGGCAGGGTAAGCAGGGCAGGCCGGCCTAGAACAAAGGGGATGCGTGGCAGCAGGAGGGCAAAGCGGGGTGATAAGCGAGGTGATAAGCGGGGAAGAAAGGGTCAGATTTCACCACACACCAGGTCAGTAACCCCCCCGCCTGCCCCCCGCCCAGCTCCCTCACCCTCGCAACCCCCCCACTCACCCCCTGCCTCACCCATTGCCTCCACCTCAACTTCTCACCGGGAAAAAAGTGCAATGGGACCTGCCACTGCCACAACCACGCACCGGGAAAGTGGATGCAATTGTTTGGTCTGACGGTGCTGATTTTCATCCACACAATCCGCCATTTGACATGACAAACGCGGGAATACAGCCTGCCTTCCAATGCAACGAAGGAGATGACTTTGTAGACTACTTCCTGGCCTTCATGGATGACAAAATCGTGCAATTTGTCAGCGATGAGACCAACAGGTATGCAGCTCAGTGTGCAACGGAAGGGCTGGGACCTATTGGCTCACCAAAGCAAATGTCGTGGTTGCCTGTCGGGATCAGAGAGCTGTATGTGTTCTTTGCTCTCATGTTCTTGATGCCCCATATCAAGAGACATGAGTTGGAGGAGTACTGGCTGGTTGATGACATTACTTCAATTCCAACATTCGGCAAATACATGTCATGAGATCGGTTCAGACAGCTGCTAGGATACCTGCACTTCCCTGACAATGGAAACCCGTCCCAAACTGACCCTTTGTGGAAAGTGAGGGATTTCCTCAACAGGATTAGGGATAGATTTATGCGATTTTTCCATCCTATGCAAAAAGTCGTCATAGATGAATCCCTGGTATTGTTCAGAGGACGTCTCAAATTCATGCAGTACATCCCCAGCAAACGCCACCGCTTTGGGATAAAGTTCTTTGTGCTGTGTGACTGTGAGATGGGGTATATCCTTGATTTCGTGATCTACTCTGCTAGCACAATGGACGTGGACAGGAAAGACCCCCTTGGCTTCTCTGGCTCCGTAGTAAAAGTGCTGATGGAGAGGTATTTTGGTGGGAATCATGTGCTGTACACAGACAATTACTGCACAGCACCGAAACTCGCCAAATACCTGGCTGAACACGGCATCGGCACTGTACGGAGCCACAGGAAAGAGTAGCCAAGTTTCCCTGAAGCATCATCCTCATCCAAGGGAGATGTGCACCTGAAGAAGGCTGACAAGCTTCTGGCGATCAGGTGGCACGACAAGAAGGTCGTGAATATGCTCAGCACCATCCACAAGGGGGAATTCCAGAGAACTGGGAAGGTCAGCTACAGGACGGGAGAGCCAATCATGCAGCCCGATGCCGTCACTGACTATATCAACATGAGACTTGTTGATAAGTCTATATCAACATGAGACTTGTTGATAAGTCTGACATGATGATTGGCGAGATAGACTGTCTCAGGAGAAACACCCGATGGTACAGAAAGGCTTGCCTCCACATGCTCGATATGTGCATGCTCAACGCCTTCCTCCTCTACAAGACACAAGACGGGGGCATAAGGCAACCATCCTTGAGACAGTTCTCCAAGACTGTCGTGCACCAGCTGCTTGCACGATTTGGTCAGGTGACGGCATTGGTCCCGAGGCGACACTCTGACACACAACCTGACCGTCTTGAGTGCCGCGATTACATGAGCCGGCACCAGCTTGTGAAACTGCCTCTCACCGCAGGCAGCATGTTGTCACAGGGCCGCTGCAGAGTGTGTCATAACACCACACGGAGGCCTCGGGCGGGAAAATTGAGCACACACTAGTGCCAGGAATGCCAAGTCACTCTGTGTGTGACTCCGTGCTTTGCCGAGTACCACTCTCTGAGTAAATGCTGACAGTGACAGTGATATACAGTGATGCGACAGTGACGTGCTTTACCAATAATTCTATAAGGGATAATGTAGTAATAAGGGATATTTTGCCTAGAAAACTATACAGTGATGCGACAGTGACGTGCTTTACCAATAATTCTATAAGGGATAATGTAGTAAGGGATATTTTGCCTAGAAAACAATGTAAATATTGACCAGTATAATAAGTGACACTGTAATAAGAAAATCTGCGGCACTGCTGTGATTCTGTGATGCGACAGTGACGTGCTTTACCAATAATTGTATAATATAGTAATGAGATATTTTACCTAGAAAATTATGTAAATATGGCCAGTATATAAGTGATATGGTAATAGGAAAATCTGCAGCACTGCTGTAATTCTGTGATGTGACAGTGACGCAATATAGTAATAAGTGCAGTGTAAATATAATGTACACTGCCAAGATTATATGTAAAATAGTAATAGAAGTTAGAAATAATGAAAACATCGCCGCTAACCAAACGTCAGTGAGGGAGTGATGCCGCAGTGACATGCGGGCAATTACAGTGCCTTTTACCTACCTCAGTGAACACAGAGGGGGTGTTTATCGTATGTGCAGTTTTCATATATGTTTATAGTACTATTATCAGAGAGTGGTTGGCATTTGGTACTGGTGTGTGGGGCGTAAAATAGTGATTTTACACCCCTCAATTCTAACGGCACTGCCCGTCCTGTGAAAGTCCACAAAGTCATGAAACCTACATCACTGCAAAGCTGAAGGTTAGTACTTTCTAATGGTACCTTATTTTTTGCTCTAGCTTTATTCTGTGCAGAGTTATTAAGGTTTAAAGGTTTGTTTACATTTGGCTGGAACCCCCGCGGGAGAGGCCAGTCGGGGCAAAACAATGCCCGCGGTTAAAGGGTTAATAGCCAGAATTACCCCCCCCCCATCTGACTGCTTTGCCATAAACTGAAAATTATGAAGAGCCTCCTTGGTCACTAGTAAGGAATGAGTCTTCTCGGTTACTAGTCAAAATTACCATCAATCTGACTACTACTTGCCATCAGCTTATTGAAAAGGGGTGAGGGATCTTTACATAGTTCCTGTATGGAATACTAGCCTAGTTAGGGAATGAGTCTCCCTGGTTAGTCAAAATTACCATTCCTATCTGCCTACACTTGGCCAAAAAGTAACTGAAATTAGGCTAAGGATCAATACGTAGGGCTTTGGTTTTGAGTCTCCTTGGTTACTAGTCAAAATTACCCTCCCAATCTGACTACACTTGTCCATAAAGTAACTGAAATCAGGCTAGGGATCATTACATAGGGCTTTCATCATGAGTCTCCTTGGTTACTAGTCAAAATTATCTTTCCAATCTAGCTACACCTGGCCAACCATTGACTGAAAAGGACTTAGAGATCTCTGAATAGTTGCTGCATGGAATTGGAGCCTTGGTTAGGGAATGAGTCTCCTTGGTTACTAGTCAAAATACGCATCAAAAGCATCAATCTGACTACACCTCCCATTAACTAAAACGGAGTTAGGGATCTTTGAAAAGTTGTCACATGAAATTAGAGTCTTAGGGAATGAGTCTCCTTGGTTACTAGTCAAAATTACCTTTCCAATCTGACTACACTTGGCCAAGAAGTAACTGAATAAAGGGTCAGAGATCTATAAAGAGCCTTGGTCATGAGTCTCCTTGGTTACTTGTCAAAATTACTTTTCCAATCTCTACATTTGGCCATAAATTAACTGAAAAAAGGCTTAAGGATCTTTACATAATTCTATTCTTGCATGGAATTTTAGCCTTTGTTAAGGAATGAGTCTCCTTGGTTACTAGCCCAAATCACCATCTCAATCTGACTACACAGCCATAAAGTAACTGAAAGGGAGTTAGGAATCTTTACATAGTCTTTGCATGGAATTTTATGAACCTTAGTTATGGAATGATTTAATCTGACTACACCTGGCCAAAAAAGTAACTGAAAAGGGGTTAGGGATCTTTACGAACAGCCTTGGTCATGAAGCTCCTTGGTTACTAGTCAAAACCACCTTTCCAATCTCTACACTTGGCCATAAAGTAACTGAAAAGGGGTTAGGGATCTTTACGAACAGCCTTGGTCATGTCTCCTTGGTTACTAGTCAAAATTACCCTTCCACTCTGACTACACCTGGTCATTAACAGAAAAGGGGTTAGAGATTTTACAGAGCCCTGGTCATGAGTATGGAATGTCTCCTTGGTTACTACTCAAAATTACCCTCCCAATCAGGCTACACTTGGCCATAAACCGTGAAGGCTGGGAATCTGTCACTAAAAACTCGTTTTATTTTTAGAAATTAGCTGGGAAAGATATACCTAACCCCTCCAAAAAAGCCAGGTGGAAGTAGTATGCTTAAAATAACAATAATAATAATAAGAGAAGACTGAGGGGGGGTACAAGGAACAGCGTGGTGGACTAAGAGGTGAGACAGGCTGTGGCACAAAAGAAGAAAGCATACAATGAATGGATGAGAAATAGGGGCGTGGAAGAAGTTGAGAGGCGGAAGAGAGTGTTATATGTAGAAAAAGAGAGAGGTGAAAAGATAAGTAAGAGAGAGTAAGAAGAGACTGGATGAGGAATTTGGAAGGAATTTGAGTGTAAAGTGGAGGGACTAAGAAAATTTTCTGGAAAGAGGTGAAGAGAGGAAGACAGGGTGGAAGTGAAGTTAGCAGGGGAGTGAAAGATAAAAATGGTAGATTACTAGTGGAGAAGGGAGAAAAAGTGAGCAGATAGAGAGAACACTTTAAGGAACTGTTGAACATAGAGGATGGAAGTAATGAGAGTAAGTGGCTGGGGAATGGCTGGGAGAAGGAGAGTGAGAAGACAGGAAGAAATCAGTAAGACAGAAGTTGTGGAAACAATGAAGAAAGTTAAATTGAGGAAAGCCCCAGGAATTGATGGTGTGTGGTGAAATGCTGAAGCATGGGGGAGAGATAGTGGTAGAACGGATGTGGAAGATGTGCAGATTGGCCTGGGAGGAAGGTAGAGTCTCGGAGGATTGGAAGTCGGGTATAATATTTCCCTTGTACCGCTTCCCGTCCAATCAGCGAAGTTAAGCAACGTTGGGTCTGGTTAGTACTTGGATGGGTGACCGCCTGGGAACACCAGATGCTGTTGGCATCCCTACGTGTCAAGTGGGGTTGGTGGAGGATTAGTGCCCCTCCCTGTAAAACAATTAACTCTAAGCCCTTGGCCACCCCGTTTGGGATACATGGCGTCTGGCAATGAATGATTGAATGAAACAAAGGAAAAGGGAAAAAAGAAGTGTGTGGTAATCATAGGGGCATTTGTCTTCTTAGCATAATAGGAAAAGTGTATGGTAGGATACTTATTGACAGAGTTAGAGAAAGAACAGAGGAATTAGTTGGAGAAAAACAGGGAGGCTTTACGAAGGGAAGAGGTTGTGTAGATCAGATATTCATTCTTAGACCTTTAGTGGAAAAGTTTCTTGAGAAGGGAAAAGTTGTATTCAGCTTTCATGGATTTGGAGAAAGCTTATGACAGGGTGGATAGACAAGGATTGTGGAAAGTATTAAGAATATGTGGAGTAGATGGGAAGTTGTTGAATGCTGTGAAGAGTATGTATAATTGTGCTACGGCTGCAGTGCGTGTGGATGGTGAACTAAGTGAATTTTTCTCTTTGAAGGTTGGGTTGAAACAGGGATGTGTCATTTCTCCATGGTTGTTCAATCTGTACATGGATGGGGTAATAAGAGAGATACAAGGTAGGGTAGTGGATGTTGGAGTGGCCCTGGTGAGAGGATAGTGTTTGGAAACTCCCTGTACTGTTGTTTGCAGATGATACTGTGTTGTTAAGTGAAGACGAAGGGAAGCTGCAAGGCTTGGTGGATGAGTTTGGGAGTGTGTGTAAGAAACGGAATCTAAAGGTGAATGTAGGGAAGAGTAAAGTGATGGTCTTTGAGAGAGGTGAAGTCAGTGAATGTACTGCGAGGTTGGATGGTGAGGAATTGGAAAATGTCTATCTATTGCCAGACACCACAATCCCGCAAAGGGTGGCCATTTGACACTGAGTTAGTTGTTTTACAGGGAGGGGCACCAACCCTCCACCAACCCACTTGTTGACACGTAGGGAGCACGTATGGTTTGGTTATATGGTTACCACCCAGCACTGTAAATGGTTTCTTGGCTTACAGGAAAATGTGAGTACGTTTAAGTACTTGGGTAGTGTGATGAGTAAGGATGGAGGTTTGGAGGGTGAAGTGCTTGAAAGGGTACAGCAGGGAAGAAAGGTTGCTGGTTCTTTGAAAGCAGTGATAAGAAACAGGGAAGTGAGCATGCAAGTGAAAAAGTTACTACATGACAGTATTGTGGTACCAACTAACGTATGGAAGTGAAGCTTGGACGTTGTTGGAAGGACACAAGTCAAGAGTGAGAGCAGTGGAAATGAATTATTTAAGAGAAGCCTTTGAAGTCACATGGAGAGAGAGGCTGACGAATGAGGATATAAAGGAACGTTGTGGTGTGGATGTGATAGGAAGCGTTATGAGGAACACACTGAGGTGGTTTGGCCATGTGGAGAGGATGGAGGGTCAGACTGACGAAGAGAGTGTACTGTATGTGAGTGAGGTGGACGGGGGAAGAGGGAGGGGGAGGCCGAGGATGAAATGAAGGGATGGGGTGGAGAGGTATATGAGAGAGGGGGGTGTGAGTTGGGATCAGGGCAGTGAAATGGTGGGGGACAGGGCAACGTGGAGGTGATTTGTTTGTGGCCACCCCAAACGGGATTGAGGCATCTGGCGATAGATAGATAAAACAGAAGGTTCTGGCATATTCACCTAGTATCCAATTAAATGTCCCCCAAAGAAGGTTGTGGTTGTAGTAGTTGTGGTAGGGGTAGTTGCGGTTGTGGTAGCAGTCTCTCTACAGCTACATGGCCAATTACTGAACATCCAGGTCTTTTTTCTTCTTCTTCACTATCAGAATGCCTTCTCCCCAACTCACACCCCTGAAAAAGAATATTACTTATAAGCCATCACAAGAAAATCTCAATAAAAAAATCAAAATATCCCTACACAAACAAAACCACAAATCCACACACACAGACACCCCAACCTCCACACAGTCACCCCCAAATCCACACACACACACCCAAAATCTCCACATACACCCCCAATCTACACACACACCCAAATCCACACACATACACAATCCAAACTCCACACAAACACCCCAATCTACACACCCAAAATCTACACACACACACACAAAATACACACAACCCAAGCTCCACATACATACACCCCACCCCAGAGTTCACACCCAGCTCTGTTATGTTACTTTCTTACCCTTTCAATCATCTGAGTAGGCTTTAGAAACACTCAGGCCTGTTTACAATACAAATTAAAATCAATATCACCACAGAAGCAATTAATAGAGAGAAAGGTAATTACTGGAAAGAAAAAATACTTACTGGAAAGAGAAAGGAAAAATATCTTACCAAAATTGCAGACCCTTCCCCTGTAATTGCTGGAGCCTGACTGACCAAAAGCCGGCACATTCCACCTACCCCCCCACTAGTTTCCTCCCCCCTTCCACCACCACCTCCCTCCCTTCACAGCCCCTCTTTCCTCCACCTCTCTCTCTCCTTCCTTCCTTCCTTCTCCTCCTTGTCTTCCTTTTTCCTTCCACCTCTTCCTCCTCCCTGAAAAGCACTCTTCCTCCAATTCTCCTCCCTCCTGACATCCTTCCTTCCCTCCACCCCCACTAGTTCTCCCCTCCCTCTTTCCTCCAACACTCTCTCCTTTGTCTTCCTTCCACCTCTTCCTCTTGTCCCTCTCCCTCCTTACATCCTCCCTTCCCTCCACCACCACTAGTTCCCCCCCCCATCTTTCCTCCAACTCTCTCTCTCTCCTTCCTTTTTTTTTCTTTCCTTCCTCTCCTCCTTCTCTCTCCATCTCTTGTCATCAATCTTCCTTCCCTCTTCCTCCTCCTTGAAAAACACTTTTCCTCCATCCCCCCTTACCTCCTCTCTCTCCTCCATCCCTCCTTACCTCCTCTCTCCCCTCCATCCCCCCCCTTTCCTCCCCCTCCTCTCTCAGACACACACACACAAAGTAAAAAATAAAATACAATCCATTACGGACAAGGGAATCACCTATGCACAAGAGAAGGATATTTGTGAAGCACTAAAGAATTTCCAATCAGTTTTTAAAGAAAAATTTTTTTAGAGGGACTATGTGGAACATTCATGCCCACACACACTACCAGATATACAAATATCAAAGTAACACAGGAGGAGTTAAGTAAATTAGACAAAGGAAAAACAAATGGTCCTGATGAAATTTCATGTTGGGTGATACATGAATGTGCAAAGGAGTTAAGTAAACCATTATCTTTAATTTTCAAGAAATCCTTGTGACAAGGTAAACTACCTGATATTTGGAAGAAAGCAAACATTGTTCCCTTATTCAAGAAAGGGAATAGACAAAATCCACTCAACCACTGACCAGTATCACTAACCAGTGTTGTAAGCAAGGTATTAGAAAAGCTTATAAGAAAAGCTTGGGTAAATCATCAACACAATATCATAACAGAAAGACAGTTTGGTTTCAGAAAAGGAAAATCATGTGTTACTAATCTGTTGAGCTACTATGACAGTAACAGACACATTACAGGAAAGAGAAGGATGAGTGGACAGTATCTATTTAGATTTCATGAAAGCATTTGACAGTATCACACCAAAGACTTTTATGGACACTGTACCATCAAGGAGGAATTCGAGGCAAACTGTATTTTTGGATGCATGATTTTCTCATAAAAAGAGAAATGAGAACAGTACTAAGGGGAAATTACTCATCATGGAAGAGAAGTGACTAGAGTTCCACAGGGCTCAGTGCTGGCACCAATCATGTTTTTAGTGTATATAAATGATAGAGAGTAACACTGGAAATGAAAGCTATCTAAATATGTTTGCAGATGATGCAAAAATACAAAGGAGAATTACTAACACAGACTCTTGTAAAGAGCTATAAGAAGAATTTAATAAACTTCATAAATGGAGTAATACATTGCAAATGGAATTCAATGTGGACAAGTGTCATGTAATCAAGTTTGGTAAAAGTGGAAAAAGACCTGATTGGGATTAAAAGTTAGGAAATAAAACCCTACACACATCAGAAAGAGAGAAGGACCTAGGTGTGATTATCAATAACAGACTACCTCTGGCTGACCACATCAGTGAGAAGGTACGGAACAAGTATACACTGCTTGCAAATATGAGAATAGCATTCACATACATAAATCAAGACATGCTAAGAAAGATAATAACATCATTCATCAGACCAACCCTGGAATATGCATCAGTAGTCTGGAGTCCTCACCTCAAAAAACACAGACAAGATCGAAAAAGTTCAAAGGGCTGCTACAAGAAGCATGGATTAAAAATATTCAGGAATATATGAAGGAAATCAGCATAAGAAATACTAACCAACTGGACAATTTAAAAAAGGATGAAATAAAGAAGGTAAATGAATACGAAAAAAAAAAAAAAAAAAATGTTGGAGAGAAGAACTGAAACAAAATTATATTTTATAAAGCGAAAAGATTAGACATTAAGGAAGAAAAACTTTATGAAAAACACAGGGTTCTATACTGCTGAACAGATGTTGCTTGAACACTTTAAAACTAAACTGGAGAGCAAGGTATATTGGTGGAAATACGTATTGAGAATTATGTAGCAAAACAAGAAGAAACTCGAACATTTCTTTAAAAATTGTAATGCATTAAAAGATTTAAAAGTAAATATGAGATAGAAGGCAATTTAGAGAACATACTGTTATTAACATATGCAAAAGATGCAGATAAAAAATTCTACCACTGCAAGAAATACCTCTGAAGTATGGAACACTAGAAAACTTAAAAAAAAAAAAAAAAAAAAAAAAAAACGAACAGCCCTGTGCTGATTCAAAAGCAATACTGAGTGAACATCTGATCTGATCTGCACCACAAACGAGCTGTCCAATTCACTCTAACTACACATGTTCTTCTCTCACGTGCATCAACTGTAAATTCTAGCATATCTGTATATCAAAATCAATCGGTGCAAGCCACATACTCGTGGCATATTGAAAAAAAAAGTGAGAACAGTACATACAACACAATGGAAGACGCCATCTTTGTTTACATATGACGTCACACTCCCGGGCTCGAGCTACCTCAAGCCAGCTCCAGGGGTGGATCGACCTGGCTTGAGTCTGCCTCAAGCGCAGCTCGAGTCCGGCTTGAGCCTGGGCACCGCAAAAACGGGAATGGACGTTTGGCTTAAGTCTGGCTCGAGCCAGGCTCAAGCCTGGGCCTCACAAAAACGCGCCTAAACCCTAAGCAAACAGACGATTTCACCATTTTAGGTCCTTTTTCAAGCTTAGAAGTTATTCATACTAGAGGCGTTAAATATATCCTAAATTAATCTCTAGACTACCATGGTGCTTTTCAAAATTCAAAAATAACCGCGAGAGGGAAAGAAAACGGAGGAAAATCGAAATGAGAATTCAAAGGTATATTTACGCCATATTGGAAATCGTAACAATACCCGGCTAATTCGCAAAAAAAATACCTCAACATAACCCTCCACTTCTTTAATTCTAACCTCAGTATCATTAAAAAGTTCCATATTAATAAGTTTTTCATCAGAGCATACAATAAATCCAGGAGAAAATTAGAAAAACTTACCTTAGAAAGCGAGCCACGACACAACGTCCCCTCTCACCAAGAGAAGAGGAAGGACTGACTACTGAGCCTACTGAGGTGGTGGCAGCGTTCCACAGCCTCCGGCACCATTAATCTGCCAGATGTACGATTAAAATTGAGAAAAAAAACGTCATATTCTTATTATATACCACTTTTTTTTTGCTTTATTATCAGTTAAGTAATTATTGGTTATTTAATCCCACCACTGTGGCATACAGCTAACAATAACGATGATGTGAGATTCTAACTGCCAGACGTACGATTCAAATTTGAAAAGAACAACGCTATATTCTTCTTTTACGTTACTTTTTCTGCTTTTTAATTATCAGTTAAATAATTATTAGTCATTTAATCCCACCAACATGACAGACAGCTAAAGATAACTATGATAAATGAGTAACTGCCAGACGTACGATTCAAATCTGAAATATCTTCAGTATTTTTGCTTTATGCTACTTCTTCTGCTTCCTTTTCTGCTTTCTAATCATCAGGTAAATAATTATCGGTCATTTAATAGCACCAAGATTATGTATAAGTTATAATTAACAACAAATTACAACAAATTCCGATGACAAACGAGCTCTTCTCACTCAACAACCACACCACTTTACCATTATTTCCTAACCCTTTATTTTTTTTTCCATACTACTTTTTCTGCCTTTTAGTTATAGAATAAATCGCTATAAATCATTTAATAGCACCACAGGACACCATAACAAAGAAATAACGACGATAAATGACGATATACGAATTTCTTCCCTGCATTATCACGCAATCGTAAGAAAAATCAGTAACTGATTGAAAAAAATATCTTACGCTTATTCTACACCAATTATTCTGTCATTTATTTAAACGATAAATTTTGTGATTATTGATTAACACCAATATGATACGATGAATAACTGATAAAAATGAGGTTTCTATGTAGTATTTCCAACGTTAATTTCTATCTATATAAATCTAACAGTATCTATCTACCTCTACCAATTAATCTACCTACCTCTATATCTACCCTAATTAATCTACCTACCTACCTATCAATCTGCCTACATGCCAGTCTACCTACCTACCAATCAACCTACCTACCTACCTGTACTGTCTCTACCTTTATCTACCTACCGATCAATCTATCTACCTGCTACCAATCTACCTATCTCTATATCTACCTATAAGCCGGTCTATCTACCTACTTAACTACCAATCAACCTACCTCTATCTACATTAATTCATCTACTTACCAACCTATCTCTACCTACCACCAACCTACCTATCTACCTATCTGCCTACCTACTTACCTACTTATCTATCTACCAATCTACCTAGACCTACCTCTCATCTATTTAACTACCTATTTACTAACCTACCTGTATCTACCTACGTATCTACCTACCTACCTACCAAAAAAAATCAGTAACTATTTAACCTAGACTGGAGGGTTGATTTGACTAGCAACCAAGGAGACTCAAGCCCGTATAGTCAAAATGGAGTTGATCTGACTAGTAACCAAGGAGACTCATGGCCAAGTGTAGTCAAATTGGAGGGTTAATTTGACTAGTAACCAAGGAGACTCATACCTCATAACTATCATATTTCTCCATAGCACTTCTTCGTAACTTGCATCACATTTGTTCTGTAGCGACTCATTCTCTATATGAAAGTGAAAATCGACTAGACACCAAGGAGATTCATCCCTGTCTCAAAATTCATGTTCGTTAGTTGCACGAGACTTCGAAAACCCTGCTCTAGCGATCTCTCTCTCATACACACAAATATTTCATTTTCTCTCTCTCTCTCTCTCTCTCACACACACACACACACACACACACACACACGCACACACGTTTCTATATTCTCCCTCTCTCTCTCTTTTTCTCTCTCTTTCCCAGTTTTTCTGTTTTTCATTTTTCCTCTTTTTTATCTGGTTCTCGCTCTCTCTGTCAATAAATTTAAACAATTTTTTTCTCTCTGTTTTTGTATTTAGTTTACCACTCAAAATTATGGTTTCCCTCTAGTTGAATATACTGTACTGTATATATAATATTCTGGACAGCAAATATGTACTCCCCCCCAAAGAAAATAAGCAAAGTAAAATATGGCGTCCCTCATTTAAGAGGTTGACCATTTTGAATATTTAAATCAGATTTCTTGATGGCATAAGAAGTCTCGTAGCACCTCTTCCATAGCGATTTCTTTTACCATTACGTAGAAAAAGTACTACTCTCGTTTAATCTCATGTATTTCCCTGTCGTAGGTGACGTACCCCTGAAAACAGGAAGTTTCCAAACACTGCCCTCTCTCATTAGGGAAACTCCAACATCCACTGCCCTACCTTGTATCTCTTTTATATCCCCATCCATTTACAGACTGAACCATGGAAATATGAAACAGCCCTTCTTCAACATTCAGATTAAAAAATTCACTCAGTTCACTATCTACATGTACTGCAGCCTTAGCACCCTCATACATGCCCTTCACGACATTGAACATATTCCCATTTACTGCATATCACTTCCTTAGATATTTATTTTAACATTACGTACAAAAGTATTAGTCCTTTTTGATTTTACATATATTTCCGGCCAAAATATTTCAATTTCCCCGAGCCGACTGCGTATGTTTGGAATTTTCCCGGCAAATTCCTTGAACCATCAACCCCCCCCTCCCCCAAATATTCCACTTTCCCCCAAACGATCTATTATGTTTCGAGCTGTCCCTCCAAAACCCATGAGCCAACGAAACGATCCAATATGAATCGAATTTTCCCGCCAACGAGGTGATGTCTGGTGGCAGGCTGGATGGAAACCTCAGCGAGAATCCAGCACCTGAACAAAGAGGTTAGTGGAAAGTAAGAATGCAACTTATTTTCAGTAAGTTATATATTTTAGGTAAGATTGTCATTTATTTTTTACCAAACATCGATGTTTTAAAATCAATTTTCAGTTAATGAGCAAAGAACAAAAAAAAAAAAAATGTTTTTTTTCTTTAATTGACTTTGTTTTTGGTAAGATAAAATTATTAGTAATGTTGTAACAATATTAATGGTTGGTGCCAGTTTCTTGAATGCATAAGCTCGTAAAAAAAAAAAAAAAAAAAAAAGTGTTGTCTTTGAACAGATTGGACATTTATCCAGATGAAATCGTGACACATGAACTTAATTTGGTGTCTAAATAATCTTCGCTTATTAAAGGTTGGATAAAAACTGCTCAACATGCAACGCACAGCAAGCGGTCAATTTCAAGTCCTCGTCTCGAGCCTGGATGTAAACTTTTTGCTGCTCCTGTCTTCTGTGGCGCATGCTGCAGTGGCTCTTATTCCTCCAGTGGGGCAGATATCGGAGAGTCCCAAGCCTTCTAGCTTAGCCTGGCAACTCATCTGCGGTGATTTTTGCCTAGTTACCACAGGCTGGCCTCGACCCGTTCGAGACATTTACAGTATTATATGGACTTTGCACCTCTGGGATCCAGCGAGAAAGTTTAGCAAAGGGGGATTCCCAGACGGCTGATTCTCAATCCAGCAGCAGAACTGGGAAGACACGACGGAGACGGGCTCCAGCTCCTGACCTGAGAAGACACGCACCCTTGCTTCGAGTGGAGATTCTCACTCCAGCAGGACGGATAGGATCCAGCAGCTGAGGAATCCACTAGGAGGACCATGACGGCCAAAGTTGTGGGGCAGGTCAAGTGGTTCCACGTCCGGAAGGGCTACGGCTTCATCACACGCCGGGATGCGGGGGGGGATGTGTTCCTTCACCGCTCCTCCATCGTGGCCCCAAACCCTGCCCACCCTGTGCCGTCTGTTGCTGCTGGTGAGGAGGTAGAATTTGTTATACGGGAGGATGCTAAGGGCCCCACAGCTGCCTTTGTCACCGGCCCTGCAGGCCAGGCAGTTCGGGGCTCGCCCCATGCCCTCCCCCGTCGTCATCGTCGGCGGCGGCGGCCACCATTTGATGTTCCTGCCTCCTTCCCTGCCTCCTCTGCCTCTACTATCATCACCATGTGTGTGGAGGTTGCTAAAGCCTTTTCGGGGGGAGATATGGCGGTTTTTGCTCGGCGCCTGCCCGTCATTTTCCAGGTCAACGGGCTCCCTGCCATATCCATCCCAGAGTCTTTTTCTTCCACACCCATGGCACAGAGGAGGCCTGGGAGGGGAGCTCCTTGTCCTCGTCCTCTTCGTCGTCACCGTCAGCCCTCCTCGACTCCCACCTCCTTGGTACCGCGGGTGCTGCAGCTGCAGCCTTCCACTCCACCGACGAGGATTCAGCTGTCGGGGCATGCTGTCTCCCGCCAGTCCGCCTCTCGGCCCGTACCTGAGGTTCCCATGGAGGTTGGGGATGCTGAATCCTCATCTCCACCTGAGGCTGATTCTGACGCACCTGTATCTGAGGAGGTGACACCTGCTGTGCCTCCATCATCAACGGACCAGGGAGCGAAGAGTGCCAGGTCCTCTAGTTCGGTCCGCCAACTCTCTTGGGGAGACTTTTCCTCCCTCCCCCCTCTTGGCCTCGAGATACTGGAGACCCAGCTGCTCCACTATGAGGACACGGCACCAGTGGAGTCTGGCGAGCAAGAGTTTTCCAAGGGGGACTACCGGCAGGCGTTGCTCTCCTTCACCGAGTTGCGCCGGGGGTCCCTCAAGACTGTTACCGACCCCGAGGAGTGTCTTATACTTTCCTACACCCTCGGGGCCGTGCAGTCTCATCTTGCCGCAGGTTCCAACTCAGACTCAGACTCTGCTGCCTCCACAGTTTAGTCCCAGCCGTCACTTTTGCTGCCCATGCCTTCCTGCTCCACTGCTCCTGATTGTCGTCTGTGCTGTGGACTGTCTGGATATTGTGTGTTCCTATATGTACAAGTGTGTTTATGTATATATGTCCAGTGTATGACACTTTGGTTTATTCAGTGTATGACATTTTGGCTTAATGGCCAACGTTATGGCCGATAGCCAAAAAAAAAAAAAAAAAAAAAAAAAAAAAAAAACGGCTATGCTATTCTTCATTAGGCTGCGCCGGGGATCCCTCCAGGCTATCATCGACCATGATGTATAAAAGATACTTTCATACATTCTTGAGGCTGTATAGTCACATGTATCTATAGATCATGACTCTGAATCTGCCTACAGTTCTACCACCGTTCGAGCCAGCCTTCGACCATAGAACTTTCTGCCATTGTTTCCCGTGTCTGACATCTGTTTCGTGTCCCGTATATATGGACGCTATTCATTATATTCATTCATCTTTTTATGGACACTGGCTTAATTACCACTATGTCCGGTAGCCATAACTCCAAACAAAATTACACGGTACTTGATTACATACACCAACTTAGTGTTGTAATTAATAAAGGTGAAATGCCTGAAGTTACTTGATTGTGAACCTTTACCTCTGCTTTATATCTGTGCATGTCACTCCATAAGAAATTATGACACTTTTTTTTTTTAAATCCTGGTTGATATTGAGCAATGGCCCTAGTTCTTAACTGAAAATAAATAGTAATATGCTTAAGTTCCTTTTGAAACTGACTACTAAATCAAGTAGAAAGTACAACTGTCACTTAACTGACTGATGGATTTATATAATTCACGGATTTTTTTTTTTTTCCATACATAGGTAGTGTTACAGTCCTAATATGGATTCCAGCAAGCATACTTCAGGTTTAATCTTAAAGTAACTTAAGACCTCCCCTACATAACACTACGAAAAAATAAAAAATAATCTGTGGAATCTACAGTAGTCTATCATTAACCCTCACTGTCACGGCGTGCATCATCTTTTAAGTAAACCCAATACAAATCTGTGGAGAGTACAAATTTATCCGATGCAGCAAACTAAAGAGCGCTGAGTGATTTGGTGGTATGGGATTTGACTGGTACTAGATAATAAATTTTGGGAATCATAAATCGATTACATTTATATTTAGCCTATATTGGGTACCCAATCTCTGGTGCTTGGCGGCCCTTTCTCTTCATCTACGTACACCAATCCTTAAACACAGAAAAGCCTCCCCCCCCCCCCCGCCTTTCCTTTCCAAGAAATCGGAATATGACTGCATAGTCTGTGACCTCGTGGTCTAGCAAGGTATGGAACTACAATGTGTCCTATAAAAAAAATATAGTGGTCTGGTTTCGAGGGATAGTTGGGGTTTATTGGTAACAAAATGTTTGCCATGGACAAGTAAATACTCTAATCATAACCTGGACCCCTACACACCAGATTGGTCAATACTGGACTAAAGTTTTTTCAAAAGCAGACTTTACCGTACTCCATCAATGACACCGTTGAAAGTTAGAAATGTAATCTGGAGTTATCATTGTAATAGTTAAATATCGGGCAAGTTCAGCGATTTTAACGGAAAAGGTTCACACTGATTTCTTCCTAGGCATGGAGTGGAGTGAGATCCAGACAAAGTATAAGATGGTGTGGTAGAATTCATGGAGAAACATACAAAAACGGGATATGGGTGTCTGTTCTTGTAACTGTAAAGATCCAAATTTGTCTAGGGAGTTTTGTGAATTCCTTTGATGGAACAAACTCCTTCAGAAGTAGTACCTCCCAGAGGTTAGGATATTGGCGATAGCATTCCAAGTGAAATTAACCTCACACATCCTGGAATCATGCCTGCACCTCAGTATCTAATTTAGGTAATTTTTGGTCAATGGTATTCCATCCTGAAAGAACAGAACTGTACTAGAAATATTTAATTTACAAAAACTCCTTCTGTAACACTACTGGACAATTATTTTATAAATTATAATCCGATTAACAGGATATGACCCGGAGACTGCTGAAATATGTAATTTTGACGTTTCACGGAACAATCAGCTTTATATATAAAACAAGCCTAACATGATATAACCAGGAAAGCAGCATTATGTGGGGCCTAACCTGGGCATCAAAAAGTATAATACAATGAAGATTCATTCTTGTTAAACTTTTGAAACAATTTCTCCATGGTTGTCCCTACAAACTGCCATGATTTTTAACTACTGTACATATCCAACTAACCATAAATTCAAAACTTGAGCTTTCACTTTGCTCTGAGATTTTTTTGACTTATTGTCAAATAAATGTCAAAGACTCATTCTTATAGCTCCAACTCCACAGTCACCAACTTCAGGCGTTATGCATGATAAAATAACCCGTCTTCTACACCAAAACATCACATACTAACCCGTAACTTACTCTTCCCATTCAGGAGATTCTCAGACATATTTACCTATTCTGGGACTCGAACACTAACACCAAACATTAATTTCTAGCTATATATAATCCAATTATCTGCAGATTTTCCGTTTCCTTGCTGAGACAATTCCTCATGACTTCTCTAACGGTGTTGTGATGTAGCACTCTGCATTCAGGTCATGTAATGGAGATATAATTAAAATTTGTCTCGGTCCCTCACATGTTTAACTGGAAAGTAACATATACTTATTAATTGTATTACATTTTTCTTCTTATTAAGGCCAGGGTTCTGCTTCCTCCTACTTTATATAATGAGTGGCAGTACTTTCCATAGTCAACATTTGAGCATTGCATTGTTTGAATCCTACCCAAACAAAACTTTGTACAATATCTTCTGGGTACTTATTGATAATGGCCTGTTAGTCACATATGAATATAAAATTATTAAGGACTGAGTTTTTGTAATATATTTATAAGCCAAAGAGAACATTCACGACACTTTCAGACGCTTGCCGGTATGTGGATATTTTAGCTGTGTTTTCAGGAATAATCCAAGTCCCATTATCTGCACTGAGTTGTGCTACCATCAATGGCTTCTGAATACAATGCCCCATATAAAACATTGTATATTATACATGTTTCAGTCCAAGAAACCTTATTTGTCTGGAGCCATGTTTGTTGTATAATGCCTTTTACATAAAGTTCTGGACAGCGACGAGATATTCCATTGCATTCCTTTAATTTCCCTTTTCACCATGTCCACAGATTAGCCAAGTCACAATTGCTCCAGACCAACTGTCTTCTGTGGACACGAAGCTGAGAACTACTGTTCGGTGCGAATGAATATTATTGTTGTGGCACCAATGTAGTCAAGTGATTCCCTTGTTTGGTTACATAAATGTCCTTCCCTGTCCCCAAAATCAATATGGTGGACTGAAGAAGGGAAGCAATAGCTTATAGTTCACCAGGTTCACGTCCAGATGAGCCTGTAGCCAATATTACCACCGCCATTGCCTCTGAACTCAAGTTCTTCGTATTGGAGCAGAAAATGACAATCCCCGTCCCATTTTTTTTTTTTTTTTTAATGTAGGCAGTTGTATGGCTTCTACAGTACAGGGGGGAGGAACTGGAACAAAGATATCCTAAGTACTTTCCCATCCTATTACAAAATAATAATAAATACGATGGGCTGATTGTGGTTTGTAACTTGTCATTACTGTAACCACTTCTGCACCAAATAAATGTATCATTCATGTATTATCACACCACTATCTAGCAGCAGTTTTATCAGAGATTAAAGTTGTGGGTAACAGCACAGAAAGAAACAGGCAGAATGGGAAATATTCAGAATGAAGGTTCACAGGAGATTAAACAGAAAAAGCGACAACAGTTAGGAAGGCACGATTTAAGCAAAATTACTACAGTGGAGAAAGCATTTAAGATATTAACCCCTTCAATCTCATGACGTACTATGAACCCAGTGAAATGCAAGCTGAAGTTAACCTGCATCCTTTTGGGGAACAAGGAGGAAGCTGAGGGATGTTTGTGTAACTGGAGAACCTACCATCATCGTTTTAGGGAACAGGGATGAAGCTGAGGGATGCTTGTGTGTAACTGGGAAGCCTACCATCCTACTTTGGGGGAACAGGGAAGCGTTCAGTCCATCTATATCCAGACATCATAATCCTGTAAGGGGTTGTCGTTTGTCTAAGTTACAGGGAGGGGCATTAACCCTCCACCAACCCACTTGCTGACATGTAGGGAACATGGGTTTGTTATATGGTTAACACCCAGCATTGTAAATGCTTTCCTGGTTGACAGGAAACCATTTGGCTTGTCACTCAATGTAAGGCTGCATGAAAAGGAAAGAAGAGTAATAAAAAGTGACAAGAAAGATGGGAGAAACAGGAAGAGGGTAAACACAGAATTACATTCGTCATCCAATCCTACGTTGCCCCATGAGGAGCGTAGGAGCCCAAGGCTAGGCAAGTTGGTCCTGACATTTAAGATGAGTGACCAGCCTCACTCATCCCTGAGTGGCATTACATGAGCAATAAACCCCAACGACCCCTAGGATATAAACCTTCACTGGCTCAATCCGATTGGCGCCAAAATTTGGTTATATGATTACCACCCAGCATAGTAAATGGTTTCCTAGTGTGCAGGAAACCATTTGGCTTGTCACTCAGTGTAGTCACCCACAGGCAGAAGGAAGAGGAACGAATGAAGGAAAGACAGAAGAGGAAGTGTAAAGTCACCCATAGGAAGAAGGACGAGGAAAGAATGAAAGAAAGACAGAAGAGGATGGAAGGAAAGAAGGATGGAGGAGAGAAAAGGGCAGACACCCAAGAGCAGCACTACATTGAGTGAGTGAATGATGAGTGCCCCAACCTACCACGGAAGAAGTTGGCAGCACTACATCAAGTGAGTGGACGACGGCTGCCACCAACTACCACCTATTGAGTTGCCTCGTTTATACTGATGCAACCTCAAGAAAGCATCCCTCTCTGGCAACATCTGTGCAAATCAGTCAGGATACTAAAGAGTACTTAACCCCTTTAATTCAGTGACAGGATGTTGGAGGGGGATGCTTCCATGTGGTGGCACCAACGTAACTGAGTGGCTCCACTACCTGGTTATACAAATGTCCCTCACTTTCCTGTCTCCCAAAAGGAGGATAGTGGACTGTAGGACAACTTCAGTCACCACTCCACTGAGTCCACATTTAAGATGAACCTGGGTCTAAAGCTACTACCACCACTACTAGTTCATTATTATTATTATTATTTTTGCTCCTAGAACATACTTCTCAACTGAGGAAGTAGGTCCTTTCTACCTTCTGCACTTCAAAGCCTCTCTGAAACTGAGAAGACCCATCTGGATATAGCCTGAATAAACTAAAAACTGCATCCAAGGGGTGAAGGGGTTAAAACGTGGAAGTTATGTTAAATCTTTCTCTTTTACATCTGGAATTCTTTTGTCAGTGCAGCCCTCCTCAAGATGCAGTGTCAGGCAATGACAGAAACTAATACTGAGTTATTTTTTACATCTGGGATTCTTTCATCACTGCAACCCTCAATAACACGTAGTGTCAGGCAACAGATAGAAACTAATATTGACAGTTATTATTCAGAAAACTCCTTAGACACAGCTGAACAGTACCATGTAGTACATGTAATTTCATTTACTTGTCTGTTCACACAAATTTCAGTGTTAACTTTGAACATGTTTACCCTCCCTCAATACATCAAGTATGTGCAAGAGTACAGGGCACAAAAGTTGAGAAAGTTATATTAAAAAAAAAAAATGCTCTAGATGGCTGAGAACTGAAAAGACTGAACTAAATTACTGCATAAAATCTCCGGGGGGATGAAGTTGTGTGTCATTACTTGATTCAATAATCTGAATCTAAACAAGAGCACCATGAGGAGCATCTGAACTGAATAAAATCGTCTGGTGACAGTAAAATGGGTAAATTATCACGATTATTTTTTTTTCAAACCTGTTTTGGGAGTCTCCTAATTATGCCTGGAACAAAGCTACTATGGCTGATTAATCAATCACATGATCTAACTGCCACAGAATAGTGAATCAAGAGCACACACTTTCAACCAAGGGGTTGATCACTGTATTCCATCCAAGGGCCACTGGTCGATATCAGGAAGGGCATCCAGTCACAATGTGGTACCCACACCAACAAATTCTCAAGAGTAAGGCAATCTCAGAGGGCAGAGTAGCAAGAACATCATTGTACTGAAAAGTGTTCAAGATTGTTACTAGCCACTGTCATGATGGATATCTGATTAACTGAACAGAAAATTTAGAAGGTAGTTCATCATACTGAAGAGGTTGAGTCAAATTAGGGGATGTTTTGCCAGTTCCCTTGCAAAACTGACAGATTCAATTTTGTAGTGGATCCTTACCACTCCAGTTTCAGGCTGGAATTGTTTTTGGTAATATAACTGGTTGCTGGTTACAGAGAGATAAAAAAATCTCTGAATGACAGTCACAAATGGCAGACCTGCATTTGAGCAGGTGAGATACAAACTGGCAGCTGAATGCCTTGGTGACATCATCCACAGAGAGCAATCAGGGTGGCTTGAACATAGTGAAAATTAAAAAATTGAATAATGTGTTAATTTGGAGTATTTAGCACCAACACAAGATGCAAGGAGACCTAGGATGAGGTCTTACAAAATGACCTCAAAGTTATGGGGCTGCACAGCAATACTGCAAGATACTGTGCAGCATGTAGAACCATCATGTAGGTAAACAAGGCTGACATACAAGCTATACAGTAAAAAATAAAAATACATGAAGCCCATTTCACTTGGCATTGCTGATTGTTTCATATCTATGCATTCCTACCCCTATTTTTGGATCCTGTCTACCCTAGTCATTCAAGTTTTGAGCTGTAATACATTATCTTTTGTTAACACACCTATTTGAACTATTATTATCTATTAGTATTTTTATGCAATAATTATTTGAAATTGTCTTGCTACCTGCTACCACTGGTAGATTTCTCACAGTGACAACAACTGACATGTCAACTTACCATGGCAAATACACCTCCTAATCTTATCCCTGTACTTAACTTTACCCTAATTCCCTTCCAACAAAACCACTGAACATACATAACTATCCTTGTAGGGAGACTGACACTAATCCAGCTAATGTCACTTTCCCAGCTAAAAAACTTCCTCACATCATACTGAAAACCATTACAATACATCCACTCTAAATCAGTGGAAACACTTATTTCACCTATTCTTGTTAAAGCTACATCTTAATGGTATCAGAAACTTGGCAGATTATCTCAACATACCATACACCAATGACATCATTGCTTATACTGTACATATAACCAAAGCATCCATGCAAGAACGCCAGACTGTTACTGATGAATGGATGACTCAGACTGGTATTTATTTTATGAGGGGTACCTTCACTCTTTCAGTCTGATATTATGTTAATAATGTTCCTGTCTCCAGATATTTTCTTTAAGCTTTGGAAAGCTTTCACACAGAACAGGATAATGAACATTGTCTAGCTGTCCAGTTCAAAAACTCTCCTAAGCTGAATAAAACTGAAGATGGCAAAAATAAAATTAACATCAGAAAAAATCTAAACCTGCATACCATTGCCAAAGCTCTCAAGTTATGTGGAATGAGCTGAAGGAAAAATAATTTGGAGTCTCCTAAAAGGATACATTTATTGAGGAACATAAATACGTCTGTGTATTACATTATAACTGTGGTGTATGTGCCTATTATAGAAATGCCAGGTATATCACCTACAACACGAATGCTGAAGCCTTAAGGTACCAAGTGTACAAAAGCTAGGGTACAAACATGGTATCATACACTTTGAAGGGTCTAGCAAGATTTCTAGGGCCAACATCAGCAATTAGAGCATAAATTCTTACAATTTGGACTAAGCACAAGGCTACAAACTTCATTGTATGTATGACTTATTTCTATTTAGCACTTCTTATAAAACTGGTGTTTTGGTATCACAGCACAATTATCGACCGAAAATACTGTGCAAATTCCTCTGATACAAAACTGTTGGTTACTAAGAAATTACCAAGTGTATTCTGCTCTCAGCACTCAAGCTTTCTGTGTAAGTCCTTGTGCCTTACTGTAATTTTGATTGTGCGGCACCCTGGTCCCTAGTGACTACTGGGGGCGGTTTTAATCCCATAAATCTGTAGACATATTTCTCACGTCATTCTTACTACCTCCAGAAGATTCTGTTCATGGGAAATCTCTCTCATACTGAAGGGGTCAATGAGTCTGACCCCTCCAGTATGAAAATCTCTCTAGTACTGAGTAAAATCATCTACAGGTAGCAAGAACAAATCCCCAAAACACGTCATCAGACTCGAGGGATTAAAGCAGATCATGGTTGCAATACCTGGTCAACTGTCAATCCAATCTCTGCTATAAATGGGAAAGACTGAGCAGTTCCCATTACAAATCTTGCAACCAATCACCTGCCTAAAAACACGCCACTGTGATGCCGTGAAGCTTCTTTGGATCTGTCCAATTTGGGGGTTTTGCCAAGCCAGGGCTATCTCGAGCTCTTGTCAAGGATAACCACTTTACTAAGAAAAGATCACTATGCTAACAGAGAATCCTAAGTCCTAAAGATCCTCAATTCCTTTTGCATAATGTACAAACTGGAATGGATAACTAAAATTGCAGCCAGGCAGTGCTTACGGACAAGAACTCCAGACAGAGGCCCGGCTTGGGTATATGAGCGTTCCTATCACAAAAAGCGGTGGGAATTTTCCCTCTGGTATCAAAGAACCTATAAAATGAGTATTCCTTATTACAAAATAATTTCCATGTGTAAAAACTATCATAATGTTCTAGATGCCTTATTAAAAGCTAGTAATGTACAAACTAATAGTACAAAAGTGATAAAATATTAAAATAAAATTACTTGTCATGGTAGTAAGTGGCAAACTCATGTTCCATGAATAATACTGCTCTTAAACTCAATATTTAAAACTCATATGGAATCAACCTACAAGCTATGTAAGCCACACAGATAATATGACTCAACCAGTTCAAACCTTCGATTTCTCAATTCTGAATACAAATCTTGTAACCATCAATGCCAGTGAACAGGTGGGCTACAGTACACAGACCAAAAAATTTCTACAAACTGGTATAAATTCAAACTGCAGGGTAAGACAAACCTGTGATACCAATACGAAAAATATCACAGTCCATCCAAAAGGGTGAAGCAGTCCACTCCATATTACCTTACCGTTTGAACTCTGCCAAGAAGAATGAAGGTAAGAACGAGCTTATTTCTGATAGTGGCCACTGAAATGTTAAGGACTAAGTCGGCACAGGGAGGTGCTTGTGTTCCACGCTAACAAGAAGATCTATACAAAGTGTCAAGCAAAAAAAGCCTTTCAAACAACATTTATCACATATATTACAAATAGATTTGGTTCTCGACTGTCTTCAACAACTCTTGGAATAGTTTTTTTTTTATACTTATTTTACTTTTTCTCCTCCTCTTTCTCCTTTTCTTCTGCCTTCTTGTTGTCATCCTTCTCACCCTCTTTCTCATCCTTTTGTGCCTTTTCCTTTTCGGTATCATCCTTATCCTTCTCATCCTTCTTCTCCTCTTCCTTGGTCTTTTCTTCCTTCTTTTCATCCTTCTCCTCAGCCTTTTCCTCTGGGGGTGGCTTGGGTAGATGGGAGTTCATGTCCAAAGTGTTGCACATCTCCTCCCAATCGGGGAAGGCGCGATCTTTGACTCGGTTGCAGAACTCCACAAGGTTACCGCAGTGTTCGGTCATCCAGTCACGCAGGGAGTAGCTCACTTCCTTGTCCATGAACGCAACTTGTGCAAGGTTAGCAAAGGCAACCACATCAAGCTGAAAAGGCAAAAAAAAAAAAAAAAAATCAGTTTGCATCACCACCCTCCTCCTCCTCATCACCACCACCACCACCCTCCTCCTCCTCCTCATCACCACCACCACCACCATCCTCCTCCTCCTCATCAAGACACTTTCCCCAGCCATGGGCAGTGCACAACAGGATTCAGCAACATGGAGTGAGAACATACGACCTGTACCATGCTAGTGACGTAGATCTACATCCCCCTCTATAATGTCAGTGACATATCTACATCCTGCTGCACTGAGAAGTCATTGCATGCATCCAGAGTAAAATGGAAGGTACTAACATACGTCACTAACTTCAGACATTTCTCTGCTACGTTTACAACACTGATTATGAAGGTGTGTGACAGTCATCACAGGCTCAGCCACTCTGCTCTCTCAGTATCCTTGAAGGTTTCAGAGGTCGACTGGCACACCACAATAAAGGTGCTGGTTTTATATTTTCTTCACATCCCTAAACTTAGTCACTGCACTTTATGAAGTGCCATTGGTTTCACAAAAATATTTTGAAGTCATTAGAGTCGCTATATCAAATTCTGATTCCTGACATTTGTAAGAATCATAACAGCTACATACATGGTACAGTTACAGTTCAGCACTTGAGAAAGCAACAATTAAAAAAAAAAATAATAATAATAATTATAATAAATTTGGTTTTACGCCAGGTATCCCCGAAGGGCTAAGGCGTTGCCCCTGGGTAGAGGACTTTTGGACTGCAGCGTGTAGCATTTTATGACCGGATGCCCTTCCTGATGTCTACCAATGACCCTTGGGTGGATTCGATCCTCCGACCCTTCGGTCAGAGTGGAGCCCTCTAACCCACTGAGCCACATGTATAAAATTCAGATTCAGGACTACATTTCGTATCATTTCACTGAGCCACTGGGCATAGAACAGAATTAGCGATATGAACCATTCAAGCAGCGGATAAAAGCAGTAAATCACTCGTCACTTAACTGATCAACATAATATAGTATTTTATCAATAATAATTTGGATAGCCTAATGAAGCAACAGAAAAGCAAGAATATTGGAACAACCATTTTGCTGATCAGAAACCTCTCATGTCTAGAAATTTACTTCTAAACACAATCATAGTTGCACTTTACATGCACAAGTATACATATTAACCTAATTTCCCTTCCTCACATGGAGAGGAGAGATTCAGAGCAAGACTTTCATCTGTGTGGTGGAAGGAGGGGACATTAATCAGGGGAAATGAAGCCATAGATACAATCTCCCTCCTTCCTCCCCGAAATCTACCACCCTCTCACCCCTCTTGTCAGAAACGTGAGACTGCTTGGAGCCCCAGTGTTACATGGTGAAAATGACATACATTTTGGGAAAAACTGAACATTGCACCTCTGCAACAGCAAAACAGCTTTGTTATCTGCATGAAAGCTGGAGCAAAAGTTTTCCGACTGGATTGCAAAAATCCTTTAACCCATGGACTGCGACATCTCATGCGTGGGTGTTTCGTGAAGCCGAGCTAACTCTTATTAGCAAGATTTTCAACAACCCACCAGAAAGATCCTAGAAGGATCAGTGAGAGACAAAATTTATGGGGTAACTGGTAGCTCTCATGCCCACCCTCAATCTTGAGACCAGTTGCCAAGTTACATCACCAACAGCGACCTACGAGTACTCACTTCGTAGCACATTTTCCACAATATTACCACCCCAGGAAAGGCAGTCATGAGTCAAAACTGTTTGGAATAACTTAAAATCAAATTTAAGGTCAATAGGAGGTAATGGAGCAGAAGTATGGTGGTAATCAATGGGTGTAAAAGTGGCGCCCTACGCTCGTACTGCAACATGCAGAGTGAGCTGGCAACCCACCTGGCGAAAGGGGAGACTGGCAAATGCCTGTTTACAGCCTGTCTTGTCTGCCCCAATAAGCATCTCTCTCTCTCTCTCAAAGAATAGTTTGAATGTTCCTGCCAGAAATGGAGTTTGAGGATTTTTCCAAAACTATACCAATTTCAATAAAAAAAATTCTGTGGGTACCTGCGCAATGCAATTTCCTAGCCACTTATAAACATTTCACAGAAATCTGTAAAAGTGACCGAAATTGCCATTTTGCCACGCCAGGGGGGGATGTCTGAACGACCACTTGCTGCAGCCCAAGGGTTAAGACACCCTATAAGTAACACTACAATTTCTGCTTCTTAGCTTTCTCCTTTATCCCAGATACAAGCTGGCATACCACACCTACCATATCATCATCATCATCCGGACCTCCTTCCCCACTCTACGGCAGGGTGAGGAGTAGCAATGCCCAGACAGCCAAAGTTTGCCCAATTCAATGGGCCACGCTTCCATTTGCTCATCGTTCAAGCCCTCAAAATCCTGGCTCCATCAGACAGGCCACAAAAATTTCACCATGTTCTGTAGCTTCACATATACCTAACTGATAGAGCCAATTCAAACAATGCCACGGGGGTGCCAAATCCCCAGTGTGCACTTCTCTGCACAAAATTCATCCAGCCTGCTTGATCACTTGTCTGTCCCTTAGCCTAACCAACTTCACACCCCTCTTCATTACACACTCATCCACCATATCCCTCCACCTTCTTCTTGGCCTACCTCGCCTCCTTCGTCCTTCAAATTCGCTCAGGTATACCTTTTTCACCACTCTATTTTTATCCATTCTCTCCACATGACCACACCATCTCAGTACACTCTCTTCAATTCTGGTGTCCACAGACTTCCTCACTCCGCATCTTTCACAAAGAACATTTTTCCGTATTCTATCCAGTCTCTACTCCATATACATTCCTCAGCAGTCTCATCTCCACTTTTCCTATTCTTGACTTTTCATTTTCATGCCACACCATATTCTCACATCCGTATATTAAAGCTGACACCAACACTCCTTCATAACCTACCGTAACACACTGGACTATTTGTACACGGTTTATGACTCCGGTACTTTGAAAGTTTGATTTAAAAATTATTTTTATTTTTGCATTAATCTGGAAAAAAAAAATCATCTGTATATCATTTATTACTTAGGCTAGGTTACAACACTTGTTGCATTAATCTGCTCCAAAAAACACTTATCCTGGCATTTAACCCCAAGTTTATCCATGTGGTCAAGGAAAAAAATGTTTCAGTTTGTATTTCCCCAACTCTCTTGATTTCCTGGCACACTAAAACTCCCTCACATTCTTTCTTAAATTCCATGCAATCCTTATTGGCCAACCAAGAGTGTATCTTGTGCAGAGGGGGACTAATCTATACTGCAAGCAATAAACATCAAACACTCCTTGTATTTAATCCCTTATAAGCATCGCCCACCTAGAGAAAATTTACCCATTACATCATCAGGTGCCCATTTGTTGACATTATGGTCACAGCCCAACAACAAAAGTTCTACCCTTCCATTATAATCATCATCATCTCTTGACAGCTACACCATATGTGCCTAACACACACTATTATCCCTCCCAATCCACCCTGCCATGTGCCTTATCCTTACGATGCACTGCTCCCTCCTGGGAGCCCCACTGACAAGATATGGCCATTACAAAACCACCAAGCTACTTTGTCCTTACACACCTCTCTCAAACACTTCTATTCCCTTCCCAGCTCAGTCTATTCTGTAATGACAAATGGAGTACTGTACTGTACACAAAAATACTTACACTGGTAGGAGCATCACCAAAGAAGAAGTTCTTATCACCTAGGAGGTCAGAGAGGACCATCAGGTCATTGTGTCCAAACTCCTCAATTTCCTCGGGTTTGTGCACTCCGATGCCATGGGCGCGAACCTTCTTGGCAGCCTGGAATAAAAAGTCTATAGTCAAGAGAACAGCCGCATACAATTATTCTGTAAATTCAACAAGGTAACCTATTATCAGCTGAAAACTGTTACAATATTTTCAGGACTTACTACTACTGTACATGTGAAGTACTCAACTGTTGCAAAGTTATTCAACACTCACAACACCTAAATTTATTTCATTTGGTAAATGGATGAACAGAAAAACACTGATAACACATAAAAAAATAAGCTTTGGGAGTTCAACAGGACAAACTAGGACAGAGGAAGCAACACAGGTGGGGTAAAGGTAAGCAAAGCAGGCCTGGTGGTAGACTCACAAACTTGAAATCATCTTATTGTAGCTGATTTGTTTTGCAGGAAAGATGAAGCTTCACAGCCAGATCATAATAACCTACTAATTTAAAACCAACTTGCTCTCAACTGGCCACAAGCAAGCTTTCAGCCAAAAGAAATTGGAAAATATCAACAATGACAATTTTTGCAGTTATCAGCACAAACTGCATTTAAAATATATATATATATATATATATATATATATATATATATATATATATATATATATATATATATATATACTGTACAAAAACAGCTTCAACAGAATATCCAGTAATTGCTGAGCAACATTATGCTTTGATTTTGCTGTAAATAAGGAAAACAAGCAGTTTCACAGACACTGAAAAACATTGGCAGTCTCTGATTATGTATTTTCCTTACAGTTAAATCAAAGCATAACATTACTTAACTACAGTACTTGATACCTCTAAGGTCAAAGTTATTTTTATGTGATACTTCTATTTTAAAGGTGATTTGTGCTACTACTGTCAAATTTACCAATGCCAATGTTTCTACTTTCCCTGTGGCCCCAGACTCACAAGTGGCTGATTCCCTGTCACGTAAGATTTGTTTCTGCAAGGACGAGGAAATGAAAGAGCAGATTTTCCCCATGTCTAATGTTCTTCCTGCAAAAACACTGAGCTACAAGAGTGAGATGTTAACCTTATCCATCCAATGATGTGCTTTCTTTTTTATTCTTGTTATTTTCAAATTTTATTCACCTTAGGGCAGACTTTTTGAAGCAGTGGGTTAATGATTAAGTTCACTTTCACTGCAGCTCTCCTAAGACCACATCATCCATACCAAATGCTTGCTGGTGCAGGTGGTTGTGGGTGGGAGTTCTGCATAACTGTAACCAATAAAAGTTCTTCCCTGCACCTGCCCGAGTCCAGTGCGGCCATTTACATAGGTTACAGCAATGCAAACCTCTCACTCACACCCACTCACCAGCAAGCTTTTGATGAGACACGGCCTAAGATGAAAAAAATTGTCTGGTAACAGCAAGGACAAAACAGAATTTACATCACTGAGGTGAAGGGGTTAGGCTGGTTAGTGAATCTCGACACAGGTGGGATAAGTGGCTATGCAGGTGGCGGCACAAGCAGCTTACCCTCCTGAACTTTAACTTGAAGATGAATTCAAGGACCGGTTTGGGCCACTTCTTTTCAGTTATCTGCTGCAAGTCCATCTTGTAGGCACCGAGCATTCCTGCGGGATTCTTGGTGCGCCAGGATTTAACCACCCTACAAGAAAAAGGACACCCATGCAACATGCTGGTATTGTAAAAAGTGAACTGCCAGGTGACAATCTAGCCACTACAACCGTGTCAGTAAAATTGGTCTGAGGGCACCAACAAGCAGCAGTGATTCCTCTGGCTTGTATAGTAAGAAGCAGTGTCGCAGTACTGTACACTATAGTTGGTTTGTTTTCACCTGACCGAACTAGACCACTCCCAAAACTTTAATTCCATGTCTCCATCGCTTGAAATTTAACAAGCTTTTGTTATAAGGTTGGGATGTGTACCCGGTTACTTGTTTAATCGATCCTCCACTCTGAATACAGCCATCAAATGAGCTGAAAGGGGTTAGGGATCTTTGTCAGGTTAGAACAAATGCGCTATAGATGTAACTATGGGCTCGCGCGACGCCTCAGATCCTGCAGGTGTTGTGCCTGTACACCAACACAAGGGAGGGGAGGGTGAGACCATGGACGTGAACCCAGTAGACTGCAAGACACCGACCACTTCAGCCACGCACTCCCAGAGATCTTTTGTTGTGTCTGGGTTGTTATTTGTCTGTTGTGAAAGTAATGTGCATAAGTGTGTGTGTGTGTTTTAAGGTGTGAGGGGCTGAATTATAGTGAAGGTAAAGTGGAAAGTTTGTGACTTGTATTGTGTGTGCTAAAGTGGACAGGGTGATGGGCACATCGTAGTCTGGCTAGGTGCACTCGTGAATCTCTGGGATGGGCAACATTATAGCAGCAGCAGCAGCAACAACAGGAACAACAGCAGCAAGAAGAGGTGGAGAAGCAAATCAAATCAACTGTTTGCTAATGTTAGTGCTAGGCTACAGGAGTTAGGTTACCATCTAGATAAAGACAAACCCAATTCCCTTGGCTTTCCAACGAGCACATGGGGGAATTACAGCGTTTAAAATAATAAGGTGATGAATCAGTGATGGGTGGGGGGTGGGGGGTGAAAGCGCTGACCTGACGATATCGCAGTTTGAAGGCAAAGTTGAGAACTGCATTGGGAATTCTGGTGTTGAGGGCCTGTTGGAGATTGAGCTTGGCTGCCCTAACCCATTCACCGGGGCAACGGCAGCGCCACCACTTCACCACCCTTCATGGAGACACCCGACACCACCGAAGTTATTACAAGTGCAGGGTTAGTAGTTATTCACTCAAGTCTAATCAACATGCAGTCACTTAACCCCTTGAATCCACTGACATTCAAGACACTTATTATTGCTGCCTCCACACAATTTTATTCAACATATGATCCTCAGGTAGGAGTTGATGAAGGCCATACTGCATCTAATTCCTCCAATTACGTCCAAGTTGAATAAAACCTTCTGGCAGCAGCAAGAATAAACTACAAAATCAATGACATCCTAGGTCTGAAGGGGTTAAATGCATACCTTGTGCAGCCCCAGAGGTGGTGGTAGTTAGCAAAGCATTTTTTACATACCAAAATGGTGTTAATACTGAAGCTACATGTGAAGACCACGCCTGATGTATAGAAATATGAGTTATGTTAGTAAGAAAGGGGGATTCAAAAGCCACAGCAGCAGCAGTCCATTCCACCACGCCAACAACACCCACCGCTCTCAGTCTGCGCCTAAAGAGGAAGTCAAGGATGACTGTGGGCAGGGCTAGCCGGCTTGTCTGCCTCAGATCCAGCTTAAACCCTTGTATGACACTATCTGGGTTGTTGTTGAAGAAAGCCTTCAGTACCCTGCAATAAGGGGGAAAACACACACATCAAGTTACACCAGTGCCACCTGAAAATCACACACAGAGGGAGTATTAATGCAACAGGTAAGTTAAAATTTCTACATACAGTAATCTGAATAACCACACGTGAACTCTGACCTGAAGAACATACATGTGTTATTATTTAGTTTATCTACATAAAGTAATCCAAGTGCATGTGAACATGGAACTAAACAGTCTCCTTATGTCATCAGGATTTCTATATCTTCTTAGGATTTCTACATACAGTACAGTAATCCAAATAACTGCATGTGAACTTGAAACTGAGGAACCTACATGTGTTCTTGAGGAACCTACATGTGTTATTAGTTAGGATTTCTATATAAATTAATCTGCATAACTGTATGTGAACTTTGAACTGAAGAACCTATGTGTTGTTTGAATATCTACAGGGAAATCAATCTGAATATTAGCTTGTACTCTTACAACTAAAATAACTGAATGAGATTCATTTTTATCCCCTAATTGTGTTATCTGTTAACTGCTAGCACATTAAACCCATCAAATTTAAGTGCTGGCGATAATCCACCAGCAACCATGCAAAGAGGGGAATAATGGTCCATACCCTTAAAAAAAGTTAGGACTTTAATCCGAATATTTATGAGAACCACCAACATTTTTAACTTAATTTCTACCCTGTTCACCCAACGAAGCTAAAAATGGTATACCGTCTTCCCATACATATCCTGAAAATCATGCACACAGGGGAGTATTGGTACACCCTTTCATAACAGTTACGATTTCTAACGTTCACTCATTATTTGCATGTAAATTTGTAAATGAGATGAGCTTAAGTTTTTACCCCATGCGTGTGTTACTGGTCAAGAGTTACGTTACATTAATCTGAATATCTGCTTTTGAATTTGCAAGCGAAGATGTGACCTTCTGTTTTTACCCCTTGCAAGTTTTGCTTATCTGCTATAACATCACACCAATAAAATAAAACTGATAACACTTCGGCAATAAACTTCCAGGAAATCATGCGGAGGGGAATAATTACAGGTAGTGCATTTTCATTACAGTAAGGGAGGCTCCATCTAGCAACGTGAATAGGCCTATCTGATTATCTGCACGTCAAATGAGAATTCTTATCCAATTAGTGTAACAGGTATTTGCTAATGTAAGATAATCAAGGCTAAATTAACGTCTGGTCATAAACTACCAGAAAACCACGCACAGAGGTATCATTATTGCACCTGCTAATCTGCTGCTGGGCATCGAACCAATAAAACTGATATGACCTAACTTCTGGCCATAACTGAAATTTATTTGTTTTCGCGTGTGGGAGTGAGGGTGGAGGGACGCAGAGAGCAGCCAGACGCTCTCCAGACGGATCAATAGGCACTCCCCTCCCCTCTCCTCATTGTCCCCCACCTCTCTCCCCTCATGCCCCTACCTCCCTCCACTCCCATGATACATCTCCCCTCCTCCCCCCCCCTCCCCTTACACCACGCCCGCGCCACCCTCACACCATCTTCCTTCCCCTCTTCTTTAAAACTTCCAAAATTTATTCTCAACCCTTAAACAGCTGGAGGTAATGAACATTTTTTTTTTTAACTCTTGATGGACGATTTTTATTCAAAATTTGGTGATTGGTGTGGCAGATGGTTGTATCGGGGTTGCCAGGTGGTTCGTGGGCTACAGGTGGGTCTCAGCAACAGGCAAACACCATTCTCTTCAGACCATTCACCTTAGGACCACAGACAAACAACAAACCATGAATCCTCCATCACAGCTTACGCCCTTATGCTTAAACTTTGAATCACTATGGTGGGAGGCAAGTCGATATTTATTTTACGCGCGAGCGCGTGTGTAATTTCAAATTAATATATATCAGCTGCATCAAACATTACAGTGCATTTTGCAATGATCGACAAGTTACTGTATGTTCCATATTCGTGATTAAAGTTTCAAGTGGCCCAAAGGCTCATCCATCGTAAGACCTGTTTACCAGGAATGGAAGGGAGGGTGTGCATATTATTTCTTTGCGTTGCTCTTCAAATAAATACGTAGGTTCAAGAGGAAGAGGAGTTATCTTGGACTCAGCCTTTGTTTGCAACAGCATACTTATTGCTATCTACTGATTCTACTCTTATAATTCCATGCGATCTACATTTGGTAATTTACCACTATTAATCAACCTTAATTGATAAATCCAAGATAACTAATACCCCATTACCATAATTAATTCTGGTATGAGTATTAGATTGCAGACTCCTTCCTTGCACCCACGGTTGTTTACGTTCAAGGCTACCTACGCAACCAGCAATTCCACCCATCCTCTCTATAACACAGACGCAGCTGCTCGTAGTCGGGTAGTTGTATTCCAGCGCAACCCGATTCAGTGGTAGCGAAGCAGCCATTATAGCGAGGTTATCCATTTTCTACTGGGAAACTTCAGCGCTCAGTGGCAACCCGCGGCCAGCTGTTCCCTTGCCACTCGCGGGAAACACGAATAATTCCATCTTTCACTCAAACCGCACCTAATATAGCTCAACTTGCTACATATCCTGCTGGCAATAAAAAATATGAATTAAATCTCCAAGCACAACGGTAAGAAGTGACTATTAGAATGAGGCTCGCGTAAAAATCTATATCCACGACCACCAGTTGGCAAGAAGGATGGAACTGGAGGGGCCAAACAGTAGGACGTTTCATACGACGCGGCTGTTTCCCAGCCTGCCTGTGTGTATGTATGCTGCTTATGTTTCTTGCACAACAAATAAACCTTTCTTTCGCACTGCTCAGACTTTTTTATTACTGCTACAATGTTAATGATTTTTTTTTTTTTTTTTTTTTGCAAGGAACTAAAAAAAGATGGTAACGACTGATCATGTGAAGCCCTCTTACCATCTAATATTTCCAAATTAATTCCGCACGCCATCATCAATTTCTAAACTTAATTTCTATAATATTGTTTAATTGGAAAGCACCTGAATATGAAACCCCGTTTCTATCAAATACTTCAAATTCGAGTACTAAAGTCTCTCATTCATTTTGTATTTTCTTTGAGCTGATCTCTCTCGTTGTCTGATCACAACAAAAACTGAATTAGGGACCTACTTCTAATGATGGTTGCGAAGAATTGTTAGGGGAAAGGTTTGCTATCCTTGTCAGCTACAGTCATGGAACGGAGAGGCAACTCGCCGGAGCTGTCATGTGGAGCGCTGTTACCATATTTCAAATTCTAATAATAAAATTTGGTTCGGTTGAGAGCCCACAGTTCCCCCTTCCCCTCCTCTCGTCTCTCCCTTTCCATCGCCTCCGTCAATTTCTCCTTCCCCACTGTTTCTCTCCGTTCATCCCGCTCTCATTCCCTCCGTCCTTCCCTTTATTGCTCTCCGTCCATTCCTTTCTCCCTCCCCTCCTCTCTGTCCCTCAGTCCCTCTCCCCTCCCCTCGGTCCCTCTCCCCTCCGTCCCTCCATGCCTCTCTGCATGTCAACGACCAGTGACGTATGCGTGTGTAGAACTCTGCAAGGCGTATCCTCGTCCACTGGAGACTATTACCAACTGACTATTTTTGCGATTTTCTAACAATGCACATAGCAATTACAATTTTCTAACAATGCACATACCAATTACTATTTTAGCAGTGCACATTAACATCCTCTTCTTTACTTATGGAAGCCTTAATCAGTAATAACACCCTTTCTAAAATCTTCTAAATTTTGGAAGATTTCATTCAATTAGAAATGATTTTTTGAGCTAGGTGTCTGATACAGCCTCCTAAACTCCATCAAAACTCAGAAATTATTAAAACCTATACATTATTGAATATCTAATAATAATAAAAGTAGTAAAAGACGTCCTGACTCGAAAGGCTTAGCTGTGTCTACCCAACCTCCACGGCTTTCATACCGGTTTCTTCCTGTCAAAGCTTCCGCAGTTTCGTTAATTCAATACATTCCCACTTTCTGGAGGGACACCTTCACGTGGTGGCAGCGTTGTAAGTGTCGGGTCAACTGCCTGGTTATACAAACATCACTGTACTTCCCTAACCCCCCAAATGAGGATGGTGGGCAGCAGAGGGGGAACTTAAGCCTGCAGTCTACCGGGTTCACATTTCTGATGAACCTGAGGCTGCTACTACACCTGCTACTACTACCATCACCACTACGCATCTGTAACATTCCTCGACTGTCCACACAACATCCCCCTGCACCCTGTTTCTATCCAGCTCATACGCAGTTGCTAACTTACGCAACTCGCACGCATTTTTTTACGCAACTTCGGCGCGGGACGCCTTTTTTACGCGGCTCACTCAGGTAAGGATTCTACGCAACTCTCCCGTTATACGCATTTTTTTGTTATACTGTTTTGTACTCATCCTTGCTATACGCTTCCCTGTTTCTTCGCAATTCGTATCTAAAAGCACTGTTTATAGAGGAATACTAATAACTATACTGTTTTTACTTTAACTTGGCCTAAAATTGCCATCTCTCCATCTTGAATGCTGCGTTGTAAAGAGATTGGTACCGTAAACAGGGTGTTAGTCGTTAAGAGTGGTGTGGAAAGGATTTTGAGCCGAGTAGTAGTAGTAGCAGAAGGAGGAGATGGGGAGAAGATGGAGGAGGAGCAACAGCAGTAAATTCATAATACAGACCCATCGTTATTCTTGTATCATTATTCCGCCACTGAGCGACTGAATACAAGACGCAAAAGGACGAATACCTGGGCCAAACCATTTTTTTCTTTTTTTAATGCAAGGAAAAAGGAATCAAAGGCCAGAAGCCCGTAAGATTAATCCATAAAATAAAAAGCCAAATTCAAAATCCGTTCAAATGAAAAAGTATACCATCTTAAAGTAACACGAATTTTCAAACCACCACCAGATCACCCCCAACGAATGAGTCTTCACCGTCACAATTAGCAACCTTAACGAACCAATTACAAAACCAGCAGGGTGGGGTGGGGGAGCAGGGAGTAGGAGTAGAGGGGGAGCAGGGAGTAGGAGTAGAGGGGGAGCAGGGAGTAGGAGTAGAGGGGGAGCAGGGAGTAGGAGTAGAGGGGGAGCAGGGAGTAGGAGTAGAGGGGGAGCAGGGAGTAGGAGTAGAGGGGGAGCAGGGAGTAGGAGTAGAGGGGGGGCAGGGAGTAGGAGTAGAGGGGGGGCAGGGAATAGGAGTAGAGGGGGGGAGCAGGAAATATGAGTGGAGGGAGGGAGGGGGAGACAGGGAGTAGTAGAGGGAGGGTGGGAGCAGGGAATAAGAGTAGAGGGAGGGGGGGAGCAGGGAGTAAGAGTGGAGGGAGGGAGGGACAGGGAGTAGTAGTAGAGGGAGGGGGAGCAGGGAGTAGAAGTGGAGAGAGGGAGGGGCAGGGAGTAGGAATAGAGGGAGGGAGAATGGTGGGATAAGGACAGAGAGGCAGGGTTGATTAACTAGCTCGAGGGATTAAAAGGCAGGATTAAAACCAGCCCCTTCTTAATGCACCGTTCACCCTTGAATTTAAAGCACTGGATTTACGTCACGGAACTGGACTTATGTCACGGTAATGGATTTACGTCACAGTACTGGATTTGCGTCACAGAACTGGATTTGTCACAGAACTGGATTTACGTCAGAACTGAAGATACATCACAGTACTGGATTTGCGTCACGGTACTGGATTTACGTCACAGCACCCCCTCCCCCCTTTCTCGACCCGTCAGTACTTTTACCCAAATTCTACTACAAATAGAACGCTTAAGAGCAGTAATATAGTAGTAATAGTAATAGTAGTAGTAGTGTATATTCAGTATCTACTAATATCTACTGTACACATCTACCGCCTACTTTTCTTGGTAACCTGCAAGACGGACTGACAGAACAAAGAGCGTTCACCTTTCCATCATGACAACCGCACCACCACTATAACCACAACCACCAAACTCACAATCCCACTACCACCAAACTCAACCACAATCCCACTACCACCACACTCGCAACCACAATCCCACTACCACCACACTCGCAACCACAATCCCACTACCACCACACTCGCAACCACAATCCCACTACCACCACACTCGCAACCACAATCCCACTACCACCACACTCGCAACCACAATCCCACTACCACCACACTCGCAACCACAATCCCACTACCACCACACTCGCAACCACAATCCCACTACCACCACACTCGCAACCACAATCCCACTACCACCACACTCGCAACCACAATCCCACTACCACCACACTCGCAACCACAATCCCACTACCACCACACTCGCAACCACAATCCCACTACCACCACACTCGCAACCACAATCCCACTACCACCACACTCGCAACCACAATCCCACTACCACCACACTCGCAACCACAATCCCACTACCACCACACTCCACCACTTTACGGCCACCAATCAGTGCTCTCTCCGTACAATACACCCACACACGAGGCTCATAACACGCTCTATGGCCTTATCCCACACTATAAAGGAAAGCAGAGCAGGCTAAGCAAATTTTGGTGGGGGGAAGCGTGGTTTCTGTGGGTGTGGAGGGGCGCCGTGTGGGAAGGATGGTGTGGAGGGGTGCTGTGGGAAGGATGGTGTGGAGGGGTGCTGTGGGAAGGATGGTGTGGAGGGGTGCTGTGGGAAGGATGGTGTGGAGGGGTGCTGTGGGAAGGATGGTGTGGAGGGGTGCTGTGGGAAGGATGGTGTGGAGGGGTGCTGTGGGAAGGATGGTGTGGAGGGGTGCTGTGGGAAGGATGGTGTGGAGGGGTGCTGTGGGAAGGATGGTGTGGAGGGGTGCTGTGGGAAGGATGGTGTGGAGGGGTGCTGTGGGAAGGATGGTGTGGAGGGGTGCTGTGGGAAGGATGGTGTGGAGGGGTGCTGTGGGAAGGATGATGTGGAGGGGTGCTGTGGGAAGGATGGTGTGGAGGGGCGCTGTGTGGGAAGGATGGTGTGGAGGGGTGCTGTGGGAAGGATGGTGTGGAGGGGTGCTGTGGGATGGAGGAACGCTCTGTGGGTAGGAAGGATGCTGTGTGTGTGGGGAGAAGGGACGCTGTGTGTAGGGAGGAGGAGGGACGCTGTGTGTAGGGAGGAGGAGGGATGCTGTGTGTGGGGAGGAGGAGGGATGCTGTGTGTGGGGAGGAGGAGGGATGTTGTGTGTGGGGGGAGGAGGAGGGATGCTATGTGTGGGGGGAGGAGGAGGGACGCTGTGTGTGAGGGGGAGGAGGGACGCTGTTTTTTTGGAGGGAGAGAAGGAGGGACGTTGTGTGGGGGAGGAGGGACGCTGTGTTTCTGGAGGGAGAGAAGGAGGGACGTTGTGTGGGGGAGGAGGGACGCTGAGTGGGAAGGAAGGACGCTATGTAGGGCAGTGCTTCCTCCAGGCCACCCAATCAACCTACCTACCAATACCTTCCCCACCCAATCAACCTACCCACCAATACCTTCCCCACCCAATCAACCTACCTACAAATACCTTCCCCACCCAACCAACCTACCCACCAATACCTTCCCCACCCAACCAAACTACCCACCAATACCTTTCCCACCCAACCAACCTACCTGCCAATACCCTCCCCACCCACCCAACTAACCTACCTACCAATACCCTCCCCACCCAACCAACTAACCTACCTACCAATACCTTCCTCAACCAACCAAGCTACCTACCAATACCTTCCCCACCCAGCCTACATCACCTTTGCACTGTCCTCATATTCTCATAAATTGCTTAAGAGAAAAACAAATGAAAAACAAGAATGCAACCAATTCAGAACCTACGTAAACATGATGCTAAACTCTATATATATTTTGATTAAGGAACAAAAGATTGATAATGAAGGAAAGCATGTGACGGTGGTGTCTAAAAGGTGGGTCGTTAATGAGTGGGGAAGAAAGTCAGATTATTTTGTCCTCTAACACATTACGGTGTCTGGAAACTTTTTTGTCCGCATTTATAAACAGGAGAGTCATCGCGACCCACAAAATCAATCGATAATGTGGAATCCTTATTTACACCCACACAAGAGATGACACAGCACACCCACACAAGAGTTGACAAAGCACACCCACACAAGAGCTGACACAGCACACCCACACAAGAGTTGACACAGCACACCCACACAAGAGTTGACAGCACACCCACACAAGAGTTGACAGCACACCCACACAAGAGCTGACACAGCACACCCACACGAGCTGACACAGCACACCCACACGAGTCGACAGTACACCCACACACGAGTTGACAGTACACCCACACAAGAGTTGACAGTACACCCACACCCTCCTGTTTGCACGATGGCGGAAACTGAACCCAATTTAACGTGGAATGGGCAATAAGGGTGACCTATAGGAAACAGCCTCAGTAAACCACTCCAATGTTTAAGTATAACAAACCGGGTGACATTGCTGTATATTTAGCACGAACAAACCAAGTCTCTTTTTATCTATATAGTACGATGCTGTGTTTTTATACTTGTTGGACTCTCTCAAACACGAAAGAAAATCGGAGCCTGAGAAACTACACGACCTGGATATAACAATGTAAACAAACGACTATCACTATTCACACCAAGACCACTTCCTGCCTGTCCGTCTCTCTCTGGCCTGGAACACTACGGTACGTACCATGGCTACGTAACCCCATCATGAAGCTAACGGTACAGCTACATGTATGGGGGAAATTAGTGTTATTGGGAAAGTGTAGGTAGAGGAGGGGAATGGGAGGAATAGGGGAGGGGTATGGGAAGGTAATGGGAGGTATAGGGGAGGGGAATGGGAGGTATAGGGGAGGGGAATGGGAGGTATAGGGGAGAGGAATGGGAGGTATAGGGGAGAGGAATGGGAGGGGTAGGGGAGGGGAAGGGGAGGGGTAGGGGAGGGGAAGGGGAGGTGTAGGGAAGAGGAATGGGGGGTGTAAGGGAAGGGAATGTGGGGGGTGTAAGGGAAGGGAATGTGAGGGGTAGGGGAGGGGAAAGGGAAGGGAAGGGTATGGTAGGAATAGGGGAGGGGAATGGGAGCTGTAGGAGTGGAGTCATTAAAGGTACTCATCAATTAAGGTTCATTTGCCTCTCTTAACAGTTTATATACTCAGGACTGCAATTAATTCCTGTCATTTCTGCAATCAATGTCGCTGAAAACATCTGATAAAGCCGTAAAATCCAATACAAATCTTTAGAGAAATGGTGTTTAAGAAGCCTAAGTAAGTGTGTGTGTGTGTGTGTGTGTGTGTGTGTGTGTACTAGTGGCATTTAACAGACAACAGTGCTGTTATGGAGCCAGGCATTTCCTAAGGGAGAGGATGGCACGAGGGAGAGGGCATGAGGGGCGGGGGGAAGAGGGAGGTGGGAGAGGAGTAGAGAAGTGGATAGAGAGGGGGTAATGAGCAAAGGGAGACCTCTGAGCAAGGGTGGGACTGAGGGAGGGAAAGGATTAGGGGAAAAGGGAGGACGAGATGGAAGGGAAGATGGGAGAAGTGAATAGGGAGAGGAGCAAAGGGAAATCTCAGAGCAAGGGTGTGTGTGTGTGGGAGGGGAAGGGTGATGAGAGAGGTCTATTGGGGGGTTGGGAGATGGGAGGGTGGAGAGAGGGTACTGGGGTGAGGGGTGGGGAGAGGGTACTGGAGTGAGGGGTGGGGAGAGGGTACTGGGGAGAGGGTACTGGGGAGAGGGTACTGGGGTGAGGGGTGGGGAGAGGGTACTGGGGTGAGGGTGTGAGGGGTCAGATTTCAGTAAACAAGCAGGGTTCTCTCCCCGCACAAAAGTAAAGTGTTTGCTAATCCCACGAGGCCCCGATGCTGCCACTCATCACACACACCATTACCATAACAGCACCCTAATTCATTCCATTAAAACACAGACACAGAGACACACACACACACACACACACACACACACACACACACTCTCTCTCTCTCTCTCTATTTCCCAAAGGCCTAAACTGAGACATAAGCAACGCAGTGAAATCTATCATGGCGTCTACCCCACATCTTTGCTTTTTACCTTTACTAACATTACTTTTCTGATCAAGGTATATTCTGCCTTTGCCATGGATTTAGCCAGCAAAAGAGTCACCTTTAGCCTCAACACCCAACTACCGAGTATATAATCTGCCTCCCTCTCCCCCTCCACTCTGCTATAATCTGCCTCCCTCTCCCCCTCCACTCTGCTATAATCTGCCTCCCTCTCCCCCTCCACTCTGCTATAATCTGCCTCCCCCTCCCCCTCCCCCTCCACTCTGCTATAATCTGCCTCCCCCTCCCCCTCCACTCTGCTATAATCTGCCTCCCCCTCCCCCTCCACTCTGCCTCCCCCTCCACCCTGCCTCCCCCTCCCCACTCTGCCTCCCTCCACCTCCACTCTGCCTCCCCCTCCACCTCCACTCTGCCTCCCCCTCCACCTCCACTCTGCCTCCCCCTCCACCTCCACTCTGCCTCCCCCTCCACCTCCACTCTGCCTCCCCCTCCACCTCCACTCTGCCTCCCCCTCCACCTCCACTCTGCCTCCCCCTCCACCTCCACTCTGCCTCCCCCTCCACCTCCACTCTGCCTCCCCCTCCACCTCCACTCTGCCTCCCCCTCCACCTCCACTCTGCCTCCCCCTCCACCTCCACTCTGCCTCCTCCACCTCCACTCTGCCTCCCCTCTATAATCTGCCTCCCCCTCTACCTCCACTCTGCCTCCCCTCTACCTCCACTCTGCCTCCCCGTCCACCTCCACTCTGCCTCCCCCTCCACCTCCACTCTGCCTCCCCCTCCACCTCCACTCTGCCTCCCCCTCCACCTCCACTCTGCCTCCCCCTCCACCTCCACTCTGCTCTAATCTGCCTCCCCCTCCACCTCCACTCTGCTATAATCTACCTCCCCCTCCACCACCACTCTGCTATAATCTGCCTCCCCCTCCACCACCACTCTGCTATAATCTGCCTCCCCCTCCACCACCACTCTGCTATAATCTGCCTCCCCCTCCACCTCCACTCTGCTATAATCTACCTCCCCCTCTACCTCCACTCTGCTATAATCTGCCTCCCCCTCCACCTCCACTCTGCTATAATCTGCCTCCCCCTCCACCTCCACTCTGCTATAATCTGCCTCCACCTCCACCCTCCTATAATCTGCCTCCACCTCCACCTCCACTCTGCTATAATCTGCCTCCACCTCCACCCTCCTATAATCTGCCTCCCCCTCCACCCTCCTATAATCTGCCTCCCCCTCCACCTCCACTCTGCTATAATCTACCTCCCCCTCCACTTCCACTCTGCTATAATCTACCTCCCCCTCCACTTCCACTCTGCTATAATCTGCCTCCCCCTCCACCTCCACTCCACTATCACCTCATAAATCAGCAGCAGTGGTGGTGGTGGGACTCCATAACCTTGGTTCTTAACACTCACCAATCACTCCTTATTTTTTTCCCTTTTTTTCTCACAAGGACAAGATGGTGACTGACTAGCTGAATAGGCCACGTCCACTAACACCGTGAAGCATTTTATTTTTTCCTGTGTGTGTGTGTGTGTGTGTGTGTGTGTGTGTGTGTATTCACGGCCAAATGACTTACCACCCAATTTCTTAACGTTACAATCTTCTACATTCTGGTTTCTTACAAGATGGTGAGTTTTCTAGGGAATCTGGAGTGGTCTTAGCCTTTTAAATACGATGACACATTCCATCAACAAATCCATCAGTCAATCATCATCAATCAATAATCATAATCATCAACCACCACCACCATCATCAATCATCAATATCCACCACCACCACCATTTTCTTCCCCCCAAGGACATTACAAGATCTACGTTAAGAATCTGTAGGAATCACATCACCACCACCATCATCAATCATCATTATCCACCATCACCACCACCACCACCACCATTTTCTTCCCTCCAAGGACAAGACGGAGCTAAGTTAAGAATCTGTGGCAAGCAAATCATCATCATCATCAACATCCACTACCACCACCATCATCATTTTCTTCCCACCCCCCTACAAGGACGACAGAGCTACGTTAAGAATCCGTAGCAATCACATCACCATCATAATCATCCACCACCACCACCATCATCATCATCATCATTTTCTTTCTCTCAAGGACAAGACAAGAGCTACGTTTCGAATCTCAACGCCAAAAACGCCAAATTACGTCTTGCCCCACTAAGACGTAGAAAAACGTTTTGCCGTGACTGTGGAGAAAAGAAATCCATTAGCCCCATGACCACGCCAATTCTCTCTCAAGGCGGTAGAACGTCTGGAGAAAATCTTACAGGTCGTGGAAGGGAAGACGTTAAGTGTACCAAGATGCTGAGAAGTATATGGTAAAGTCAATCGAAAAGTAGGATAGTGTAATAAAAAAAAAATGGATGGAATTTCCTTTGGTAATACCCATAAGCTACGGTAATGCATAAAAATCTAGTGGTGGCTGCAATAAATAAATGCAAATAAAAATAAATAAATGAATAAATAAATGTACGAAACTAATTCTACCCTCTTTCCAAAAAATAATCTTCAAAATCGGGAAAAAAAAAGGGCGGGAAAAACAAACGGTAATTGTAATATTGCTTCTGTCATTACCGATACGCTTTAAAAAAAAAAAAAAAAAAAAAAAAAAAAAAAAAAAAGGATAAGCTTGCATAAAATAGGCAGACACACGACATTGTAATAAAATCTTCAGTGAGCCAGTTCCGTTAGATGAAAGAAAACCTAGACTTGATTGTGAATATTAAATAGTGATGGAGCCGTGTTAAACAGTGATGGAGCCGTGTAAATCCTCCGTGACCCGATAGGCGCCATCTCGCCAGGGTCTGCCAAACACTCAACAATGACACTCCTTCCTGCGCCCTCCTCACTATCTCACTCCACATCTTTATGACCCTCTCCCCCCCTCCTGCCCTTCCCTCACTTCTCTCCCCCCTCCTGCCCTTTCCTTCTTCTTCTCCCCTCCTTCCCTCTTCTCTTTCCTCCTCCCCTCCCTTCCTTCCCCTTCCCCGTCACTCTTTCTCCCTCCCTCCCCTCCCCACGCTACACTCAACCTCACACACTGATACACACAGACCACATACACATCTTTACGTCTCGCTTCTCTCAACCTCACGCGCACACACCCACCTTCCCTACGCTCACACACACACACACAGACACACAGGTAAGGCCGAGATAAACAACAAAACAGGAAATGGAAAATACAGAATAAAAAATAATCTTCCTAGACACGCCAAGATATGCAAGTTATCTATCTAGGCTCTATCAATCTATCCATTTATCTACCTATCTACCTACTTATCGTATACCTACCTACCTACCTGTCTATACCTACATACCTATATCTCTACGTACCTATCTATATCTACCTACTGATACCTGCCTACCTATCCATCAGTATATCTACCTACCTGTATCTGTAGCCAAGCACCTTACCACTCCTTAATATAAACACCATAAAACATCTTGCCTACCTATATACCTACCTACCTATCTATCTGTCCATCAGTATATCTATCTAGCTATCTACTTATATCTGCAGCAAAAGGCCGTAACACTCCTCCGTATAAAAACAGCACAAAACACCCAGGCGTTGCATATCCCCGCCTCAGCCACCGGAGCATAAACACGGTACAAACTTTAGCCGTGTTATTCAAAGCAACATCCACACAAGCCTCGCCAACCACCCTAATGCGCTCAACACTCTAACTACCCAATTACTCTGTCTGACGGCCATTAACACTGCTATCGTTAATGTGATGGTCTGGTTACATGCAGAGGTTTAATTTGGATTTTTTTTTTACTAATCTAGATATGTTAATTATCTAAATGAGGTACATTTTTCAACAGCATGTCTATTAAAACGATAAATACAATGAAGCCTAACACCAGACTTGATAGTACTGGAGAGAAGAAGGAAAAGAAAGAGGAGGAAAAAGAGAGGAGGAAAGAAAGGAGGAAAGAAAAATGAGGAAAGAGAAAGGGGAGAGAGAATGAGGAGGAAAGAGAAAGGAGGAGGAAAGAGAAAGAGGAGGAAAAAGAAAGAGGAGGAAAGAGAAAGAAGAGGAAAGTGTAGACGAAACGAGACGAGAGAAGAACAATAATGATGAAGAGTAAGATGTTAAGAGACGATTATGATATTTCCTTCTGTGAGATTACGAAGGACAGTAAAGCACAGGATCATTGTTTCCTGCTGTCAGTACGAGAGGATAGACAGGCCACAGATGATGATAAGGGGGAGGGGGAAGGGAGGGATATGAGTGGGAAAGAGAAAGGGAGGAGAAGGAATGGAGGAGAGGAGGGGATGTGGGGAGAAATGTGGGGAAGAGAAAGCAGAAGACAGGCAGTAGGTGCAGAGGGCGACGGTGGGGTGGGAGGGGAGGGGATAGAGAAGGGGAAGGGGAGAATGGAGAGGTGAGAGGGGAAACGGTAGAGAAAAAGAGAGGGTAAGGATGAGAGGAGAAGTGAAGAGAAAGAGGGGAGGGGGGTACAGGAACAGTTTAAAGGGATGGGAACAGAAGGGACACGAAGAATGAAGAGATGGAATGGGAAATAGCAGAGAACAGTATAAAAAAAGAGAATGATATAAGAAAAGAGAACAAGGGTAGGGGATACGGTATAGATGGTGGGAAGGGGAAGAGGGAGGGAGGGAGGAGGGAATGAGGCACCACAAAAAGGGGAGCTGAGGGAAAGGATAAACAAGGGAATATGGCTAGGTGGGGATCAGATGGCACTAGAGGGGAGGAGGAGGAGGAGGAAGAGAAGAAGAGGTGGAGGAGGAGGAAGAGAAGAAGAGGTGGAGGAGGAGGAAGAGGAGGGCGTGAGAAAGGAAAGCAGGAGAGGTGAGTCAACAGTTAGAAAGTGCAAAGGTAGAGAAAGCGAGGGCAAGGAGATGCAAAGAGTGCGACGGGTGAGGCAGAGAGAGCGAGGCGGGCGAGGCAGGGCAAGAGAAACACAGCAAAACAGAGCGGGAGGCAGAGTAGGAGCGTGAGAGCGAGAGGAAGGCGAGGCAGAGCGAGAGGGGACAGCTGGAAGGGATAGAGACAGCAAGAATAGCACAGCACAGCAACACAGCAGAGAGCGAGAAGGGTGAGAATGAGAGAGGGTGAGGAAGAGCAAGAGGAGAGAGAGACAGAAAGGACAGACATAGAAATGATAGGCAAAGAATGACACAGCCAAGTCAAACAAAAGCAGACAAAGAACGAGACTTGTGGGGTTGATCACAAAACACGAGGAATGGAAGAGCAGACCAAAGCAGAGCAGCAGGAAGGGGACAAGGCAGGACGAATGGTACAGCAGAGCGACACAGTAGGCAAAAGAGGAAGGGGGTGCGAGAGGAAGAGGGAGAGGGAGCGAGAGGAGCAGTGGAGGAGAGGTGAAGAAGAGATGGGGAAGGGGGGGTGAGGAGGAGGGAGAGGGGGAGAAGAGGAGGGGGTGTGCGAGAGAAGGGAAGGGAGAAGGGATAAGGTACAGCTAGAGACGGACAGGGAGAAAAGGAGAGCCAGAACAGAGAGACAGAACAAAGCAATTGGGGTGAGTGAAAGGGCAAAGGCTGGAAGGGATAGAAGGGATGGCAGAAATAGACATGAGAGGAGAGAGAAGAGAAAAAGATAGGTAGAGATGAGAGATGAGGAAAGGTAAGCGAGGAGAGGAGTGAGGAGAGGAGAAGAGAGGAGAGGAGAGAGGAGGCAGGAGGGGACGGGAGCGATGAGTCATGATCAGATGTTAGGGCACCAAGTGAATAATCAGCAGGCTGGGGCTCTCACGCACACCACAACCCCACACCACACCACCATACCCAATACCACAACCCCACGCCACACCACAACCCACACCACCATACCCAATACCACAACCCACACCACCATACCCAATACCACACCACCATACCCAATACCACAACTCACACCACCATACCCAATACCACAACCCACACCACCATACCCAATACCACAACCCACACCACCATACCATCACCACACCACCACCACAACCCCAACCCACGCCCTCCATCACCACCCAACAACAATTTACACTACACCCTACCACACCACACCACACCTACCCCACACCACACCACTGTCACTCTACAAACTTATCTTACACTTACTTGTCCATTTAATTCCACACTACATGTTCAACACCATTTGCTACACCACAAACACACTGGTTCCATCACACCACCATACCACAACCACATTCAACAAAGCCAACACTACACCACAAACACCAGTTGCTATATTCCACGACCCCAAACACCCCTACAGTAGTAACCATCCCACACCACACCACCCCATACCCAGTAACACCACCAAACAATTCCACACCACATCCCATCATCATACCATACCACACCAGACGTAAACACACACACACACACACACACACACACACACACACACACACACACACACACACACACACACATTCGCGTTGTATTAGACATGAAAGGGCCAAGTCAGATGCTGCAGACCGTATGCTGACAACGGAGACAGCAGAGATCACACTGAGAAGGTAGTGAGGGAAGCAGCAGATGAAGTGAACGCGGTATACACAGGAAACAGACGGTAGGATCAGAGGGATAGAAAGTACGAAGAGACAAAGGCAGAGGGAATGACAGCAAAATATATAAGTAAATAAATAAATAAATAAATAAAACTGGGAACAAAGGAGAAAAACAAAATAGGAAGATAAAGACTGACAAAGAAAGAAGCATAAAAATACGTTAATAAAGACAATAACAAAGAAATCAAAGAAACCCAAAGAAATAAGTACAAAAGAATACAAAGAAAGTGTAAAACAATGACAGACTCTTGAACGGTTGATATAAACAGTACGACAAAGACAATAGGGTAAAGATAAAGACAAAGGAAGATATACGTGAGATAGACAAAAGATATACGTGAGATAAAGACAAAAGATATACGTAAGAAAGACAAAAGATATACGTAAGATAAAGACAAAAGATATACGTAAGATAAAGACAAAAGATATACGTAAGATAAAGACAAAAGATATACGTAAGATAAAGACAAAAGATATACCTAAGATAAAGACAAAAGATATACCTAAGATAAAGACAAAAGATATACCTAAGATAAAGACAAAAGATATACCTAAGATAAAGACAAAACATATACGTAAGATACAGACAAAAGATATACGTAAGATAAAGACAAAAGACATACGTAAGATAAAGACAAAAGATATACGTGTGACGAGAGGAAATGACAAACCTACAAGACAATGACAAAGACAACAGACATAAGGGACGTAAGCAACACCCCTGTACATAATTATCCACTTCTTAACTCCCCTACTTGTAGCAGCACTTAACACTTACAAAAAGCGGGGATGAAAGGGGTACTGTAGTGAAGATCAAGACACCGACATTCCTAAGTTGTAACACTAGTACAAGACACCTCCTTCCCTCTGCTAGTACCCTGCCACCTCCCCCCATGCTAGTAGTGCCCTGCCACCTCCCTACCCACCCACCCTGTAACGATCTACCCTACACTACTTATCCCTGTACTACACTAATCTCTCTCTCTCTCTCTCACTCCCATCCCACCCAGCATCCTTTCCCAAAACATTCCCCCCTCCGCCATCCCAACATCCCCTTCCTTCACATTCCCCCTCCCTCTCTCCTTCCCCTCCCCCTCCAATGCAACAGTTGATCTCCACCCCCACCAGCATCCTTTCCCTACAAAGCTCCCCCCCCCTTCGTACCCCTTCCCCCAACAGCTCCCCTCCTGCCCACCATTACTACCATTCCCCCAACATTTATTCCATTGCTCATTTTACTTTATTACTTTCTCCTTCAGGTCATTCGAACTGGTAGCTTACTGTATAGATAAAATATTACAGAATGTAACATTTCCCTTTCAGTCTTCCCTACGAAATTTCCATGTCAGTTTTTCCATGCTGCATGGTGGTATTTCTCTTCTTTCTGCCAGTTTTAACTGGAGGGTTTGGAGGTGGGGGGAGCCTTCTTGCTGTACTATCCTTATCCTTCAGCATGTAGAAGTAGATCCCGTAGTTACAGTCTACTCTGTAAACAAGCTGCCTCAAAAGGACCATCAGGTCTGTTGCTGTTTGCTTTCCTTTGCATCTCCCCCCCCCCTTTCCCTCCCCCCACGCACCCCCTCCCGTCAAAACCCTTTTGCCTCACGTACCCATCCCCCAGCACTTTCATCTTCCCCCCCCCAACGCATCCTTCCTTTAAAGCTCTCATCCCCTCCCTTCCCCCAACCCCTTCCCTCCGAAACTTTCATCCCTCTCCCCTCACCCCAAAGCTCTCTCCCCATCCTCACCACCACCCCCTCCCTCCCGCATCCCCCCCCCCCAGTACTACGGCCACCGCCCCACACATTCCAGAAGAGACCACAAAAAACGGGGAGGGGGGGAGGGGGGAGGCAACGAGGACTGAGGGAGAGACTGAGCAGAGGGGGAAGGGAGAGATTGGAGGAGGGAAGAAGGGTTTAGGAGAAGTATTTGAGAAGGAGGAGGAGACTGGGAGAAGGGAGTGGGGAAGGAGGACAAATGGGGGAGAGGGGGAGGGGAGACTGTGTAGGCTGAGGAAAGAGAGGGGTACAGGAAAGGAGGGGGAGGGGGAGAAGTTTGCAAGTGTAGGAAGCAAAGACAGGCATAGGGAGGGAGGGAGGGGGAGAAAGGAGAAAAGATCTGGAGGAAAAATCTGGAGGGAGAGGTGGAAAGATCTGGAGGCAAGAAACAGAGGAGAGATCTGGATTATGGGAGGCTGGGAGGGAGAAGAAAGGGAGAGGAGGATTAGGAGGGGAGGAGAAAGGGAGAGGAGGAGAAAGGGAGAGGAGGATTAGGAGGGGAGGAGAAAGGGAGAGGAGGATTAGGAGGGGAGGAGAAAGGGAGAGGAGGATTAGGAGGGGAGGAGAAAGGGAGAGGAGGATTAGGAGGGGAGGAGAAAGGGAGAGGAGGATTAGGAGGGGAGGAGAAAGGGAGAGGAGGATTAGGAGGGGAGGAGAAAGGGAGAGGAGGATTAGGAAGAGGGAAGGACGCGGGAGGAAGAGGACTTCAGTGAAGGGGAAGGGAAAAGGAGGTAGGAGACAAGGGAACGAAAGGAGGGGGGGATAAAAAGGGCAGGGAGGGAGTCAAGGGAGAGGGAGGAAGACTGAAAGGAGAGATTGGAGGGTGTGAGGGAGGGAAGGATTGGAGGGAGAGGGAGGGAGGGAAGAACTGGAGGGAGAAGGAGGGAAGGACTGGAAGGAGAGAGAGGGAGAAGGAGGGAAGGACTGGAAGGAGAGAGAGGGAGATGGAAGAACTGGAGGGAGAAGGAGGGAAGGACTGGAAGGAGAGAGAGGGAGATGGAAGGACTGGAGGGAGAGGGAGGGAGGGAAGGACTGGAGGGAGAAGGAGGGAAGGACTGGAAGGAGAGAGAGGGAGATGGAAGGACTGGAGGGAGAGGGAGGGAGGGAAGGACTGGAGGGAGAAGGAGGGAAGGACTGGAGGGAGAAGGAGGGAAGGACTGGAAGGAGAGAGAGGGAGATGGAAGGACTGGAGGGAGAGGGAGGGAGGGAAGGACTGGAGGGAGAGGGAGGGAGGGAAGGACTGGAGGGAGAGGGAGGGAGGGAAGGACTGGAGGGAGAGGGAGGGAGGGAAGGACTGGAGGGAGAGGGAGGGAGGGAAGGACTGGAGGGAGAGGGAGGGAGGGAAGGACTGGAGGGAGAGGGAGGGAGGGAAGGACTGGAGGGAGAGGGAGGGAGGGAAGGACTGGAGGGAGAGGGAGGGAGGGAAGGTCTGGAGGGAGAGGGCGGGGTGGAGGGTGAGAAGGGACGCGAGTGGTGTCTGCCTGCTTCACCCAAACCATCACGGCTTCACACATCCACTATAAACACTCCCATCTTCACTACCAACCATTCGCTACCACAATACACTACCACCAAACCATTCACGCCTCCACTAACTACTACCACCACCACCACCACCATTACAGATATCAATACTACTCATTATTATTATTCATTATTATTATTATTATTATTATTATTACAATTATTATTATTATTATTATTCTCGTAATTCCGCAAAATCTGCGCATGCCTTTCGTGTCTTTATCCCTCTCTCCCCCTGTCCTGAACGTTATCTCAAGATTCTGAACACTACTTCTGAAAATGTCACAGGCAGAATGAATGACGGTGTGGGGATGAATTAAAGCAGAAATTATACATCTTCAATAACGAATGAACGGATGTATGAACTTTATAGCTGTGTGAATAATTCCAATAGGCAATGGACAGTCCTTCATTTTTCATTTCCTAGAGCACTTCTTGCTGATGATGTTTACAATGATGGGTGACACTGATGTAGACTGCGAGGAAAATTTTGATCATGTACAGTTTGGCTACACATGAACAAGGGACTGTGTGTGTGTGTGTGTGTGTGTGTGTGTGTGTGTGTGTGTGTGTGTGTGTGTGTGTGTGTGTGTGTGTGTGTGTGTGTGTGTGTGTGTGTGTGTGTGTAGTGTACCAAATGCCACACCTCTGCTAAATATTGATGCTGTCCCAGGTGCATATGTTGCCTACTGTACATTATCACTTAGAAGTCCAGGTGAGTACAGGTGTGAGCAAAAGTTAGTAGACAGTTTTCTTCCTCTCCAAACGACACATTCTCCTTCATTCTTGTGCTATACTCTTTTTACTCTAATTTGGCCTAAAAATGCTCTCTCTCTCTCTCTTGAATGCTGAGTTTAACAATAGATTAACATTGTAATATGATGACGGTCAGGAAGAAATGCTAAGAAAAGGACGTAGTAGTAGTAGTAGTAGTAATAGTAGTAGTAGTAGTAGTAGTAGTAAATAATAATAATAATAATAAAGCAATGTAAAATATGCTACAAAATGACGAAAATCTGGGCCAAGTTAGAGTGAAAAGAGTAGTGTTAAGTGCTTCAAATTTCTATTACATAATAGTAATTCAAGTTACACCTTTCACTCACTTGCAGAACACGACATAAGAAGAGAGAGAGAGAGAGAGAGTGTGTGTGTGTGTGTGTGTGTGTGTGTGTGTGTGTGTGTGTGTGTGTGTATGCAGTAGGCCATTTGGTCCAAGGCAGCTCCTGAAAGTGATTAAAGTACTAGAATATGACAAAGATAGCAGACAAGAAGGGTAGAATAAGACAAAGATAGCAGAGGAGAAGGGCAGAATAAACCAAAGATAGTAGAGAAGAAGGGTAGAATAAGACAAAGATAGCACAGAGGAAGGGTAGAATAAGACAAAGATAGCAGAGAAGAAGGGCTGATGAGTTTGCCTGGTAGTGGTGGCTACTGACCCCGCATACACCTGTGTGTGACCCCAACTACACCTGCCGTACACACACACACACACACACACACACACACACTCACTTTGCCCCAAGCCAGGCTGTGGTGGTGGGGTGTGTTCACTATAGGGAGGTCAGGCAGCTCACCCGCACTTCCCGTACCGCACACCAACCTCACACACACACACACACACACACACAAACTAATCTCATGTACAATAATCAGCTTAAATCTTCACACTGCAAGCTTTAATTTTCCTTTTGACTACAGATACTAAAGCTTTTATAACGGGGAAAAAGTGATTATTATTATTATTATTATTATTTGGATCTGGGTGGCTAATATCCTTCTGTGTATATGAGGGAGGCGGGAGTGAGTTGGGGGAGGGCAGTAAAATGGTGGGTGACAGAGCGACTTGGAGGCGTTTTGTCTGCGGGATTAGGGCGTCGGGCTATACAGATAGATAGACAGATGTTATTGATGTGGTGTAGCGATATTGGAAAGATTTATGAAACAGAAGGGGATAGTAAGGTAAAGTAAACCGCTTAGGAAAAGGTGTTAGGAAGCTCCCTGAAACGACGAGAATAAAGGTTTAAGACGAAGTTAATATTTAGGAAGTATGACTATGTAGGGATGAATTATGTAACAAGGAAGGTAAGTTGTAAAATAAATCGCTTAGAAATAGGTTGTTAGGAGTAAATATTCAGGTGTGGTGGGGCCAAGGGTGTGTGGTGATAGATGTGGTGGGGCCAAGGGTGTGTGATGTCAGGTGTGGTGGGGCCAAGGGTGTGTGGTGGTGGTGTGTTGGGGCCAAGGGTGTGTGGTGGTGGTGTGGTGGGGCCAAGGGTGTGTGATGTCAGGTGTGGTGGGGCCAAGGGTGTGTGATGGTGGTGTGGTGGGGCAAAGGGTGTGGTGGGGCAAAGGGTGTGGTGGTGGTGGTGGTGTGGTGGGGCAAAGGGTGTGGTGGTGTGGTGATAGTCAGGTGTGGTGGGGCAAAGGGTGTGGTGGTGGTGGTGTGGTGATAGTCAGGTGTGGTGGGGCAAAGGGTGTGGTGGTGGTGGTGGTGTGGTGATAGTCAGGTGTGGTGGGGCCAGGGGTGTGGTGGTGGTGTGGGAATGGGGAAGGTACCAGAAATGCAGGTCTCAGGTTTTCTTCCGGTAAGGCGACACCTGAACCTCTTCCCACCACCACCTCCACACACACACACACACACACACACACACACACACACACACACGCGCGCGCACACACACGCGCGCACACACACGCGCGCACACACACGCGCACACACACACGCGCACACACACGCGCACACACACACACACGCGCACACACACACACACGCGCACACACACACACACGCGCACACACACACACACACACACACACACACGCGCACACACACACACACACACGCGCACACACACACACACGCGCACACACACACACGCGCGCACACACACGCGCGCACACACACGCGCACACACACACGCACACACACACGCGCACACACACACACACACACACACGATTTAACTCTCAATGTTCTTGGGAAAATTCTAACTACTTATCGAGATGGCAAGCCATAAAAACGATCATCAGGTGCAAAAGAATGGCTCCAAAGTGACGGAAATTGACACTAACAGGGCAGTAACTGACAGCTTTTAAGTGCACATGGACGGAAATAACTGAAGGAAAGACGATAAAATTGAAGGAAATAAGAAAAATGAAGACGATAAAACTGAAGGAAAAAAGGGTGAAGGAAAGACGATAAAATTAAAGGAAATAAAAAAGCTGAAGGTAATACGATAATATTGAAATGAAAAAAAAAAAAGTAATGAAAGGAACACGATAAAGCTGACGGAAATGGAAAAATAATTGACGGAAATACGAAAACTGTTAAGGGAAATACGAAGAGATTTACGAAAATACGAAGAAATTAACAGATATACCAAGAAACTGACAAGACGGCTCTGGATACTGATACTGACGAAAGAAGACGACCGGTTCAGGAAAATCAGGTAAAAATACGCGTGAAACGACGGAAATGACGCCAAACTGAGACTACGAAGAAAGCAGGAAAATAAACAAGGAAAAAATGAGGAAAACTAGAGGGGCACTCAGTGGAGCGCATCTCTCCGACAAGGGCAACGTAATTTCCAAACCACTCTTCATATTGGGTTAGGTCTTCTCATCACTGACTTGGGTTTCGCAAAAAGTTTTTTCCGGATCCAGAATCCGTAACAAGATCCGGATCGGTCCTAAAAGTTAATCGATTATCCTAACAAACAGGGGTGAAAGCACTCCCCTTGTCGGAATGAAGAAAATGACAAGGGAGAAAATTGTCAGAAATGAGATAAACCTACCAAATCCTCTCTTACATACCCATCACCCTTTCACCTCACTGCATTCGTTATATTCAAACCACCTTCAGCTCTCTGCCTACGAAACGATAACTTTTTATCTCGGTTGACGTCAAACATACTCAGCCAACAGAAACCAACCACAGATTAAAAAGTCGAGTAACATTCAGGACAAATAATAATAATGCAATGGTTATAATAATAATAATAATATCACTAAAATTCCTACACCACACCCATACACAATATTCATGTCACCCACAGTAAAAAAAAAAAAAATAATAAATCCAACAACCACAGAAAACGAAAAATAAATCAATTTCTGAAGATTTAAGGACTTATTTTTTTCATTCACAGTAACAAGATATACGTTCAATTTCGATATTTAAGAGCTCTTTGCCCACCCGTACTGCCAGTCCCTCATGAATAATATTGTTTGCCTGACTATAAACAAGGAGAAAACGCCCCAAACAAATGCCAATCACCACCTGCACCCACCTACAGACCTCTCTATACCCGCACCCCACCTACGGCCTTCCCTTTACCGGCCATCATTCAGGCACAGTTAGCATGCCAGTCACACTTTCTACAGACGCACAAAACATTACTTTCTATACTCCCATTGTGGTGCTTTGTATGTACATGCATCGCTACACACGAGACATACACGAACACACATACATACGGGTACATGTATACAGAAATATATACAGACAAACACACACACACACACCTCACATCCCTCCCCCCACCCACATCCCCCCCACAAAAACCCACACTGCAGATTTCCACCACGCCAGCAAGTGCACTAACGCATACCACCCAGCCTACCCTCTGCTCCCACCCAGTCCCCCGCGTCAGCACTGGCTCAGCACCCGTTCTGCTGCGCACACAGCACAAATGAAGCCAACATGGGCAGCATAAGATTCAACCTTTACAAACCTGGCCGCTCTTAGGACGTGGGAAGACAAAAAGGACTGTCTTCCACTTTGTATTCAGAACCTTAGCACTTCTTTGTGACTTTTATCCTGCTCAATACTTTCCTAAAACCAACGATATTTTCTTTAACATTTTTGTTTTGTTTATATATATGTATTCTCTGACTCAAAATTGTTGTAATACCAATTTTGTTCTATTTTTCCCACTGTATTCAGCACCTTAGCACTTCTTCGTGACTTTTTTCGCTTGTTCTACGATAAGTTCTCTCCTAATACTATCAGTATTTTCTTATCAATAACTATTCTTTTTTAATGTATCTCTAGACTCCAAATTCTGTGCTACTATCAAAGATTTCTTCTTCTTTATTTTACAAGTCAATTCTCTTAGGGAAAAATAAGAAAGGAATAACATTAAGAAAAACAAAGACAAAGGATGAAGGAAAAGGGGACGAAGGAAGGGAAGGAAAAGAAGACGAAGGAAAAGACGAAGGAAAGAAGACGACGTTAAGACAGAGATGGGTACAAACATACAAAGACTAAGACACTAGAAAGGTAGAGAGAGTTTGCAAAGAAAGAAAATTAAAGCAAGAGGCAGAGAAGGGGGAAAGGAAAAAGATAAAGTGAGAAAAAACAAAGGTAAAGGAAAAGAAATACAGAAAAGCAAGAGCACAAAGGCAGGAAGGAGGGGGAGAGAGAGAGAGAGAGAGAGAGAGAGAGAGAGAGAGAGAGAGAGAGAATTATGTGGGCGAGGCAGCAGGAACAGCAGCAGCAGCAGCCCCACCGCTTCCCACGTCGCCATGACAACGAGAGAGAGAGAGAGAGAGAGAGAGAGAGAAAGAGAGAGGAGGGGGGAGTGAGAGGCACGGAAATAACTAAAGATATAATACTGAAGTTTTTAAGGAACAAAAGATAACTATAAAAAGAAATGCGCAATAAATAGAGAGAGAGAGAGAGAGAGAGAGAGAGAACAGCAGGAGCAGCAGCAGGCGTCTGACCGCTTCCCCGTTACCATGGCAACCTCCCTCGCACGTAGCAACCCCCCAAGCTATCAGATTCCAAACAAACCCACATTTTTTCTAATTAACCACGATTGCGACAACTGGCAAGAACGGGTTTTAAATAAGCTAAATACGGGTAAATTATGTATTATACGGTTTTATCTACCTAATATACGGTTTTATCTACCCAATATACGGTTTATCTACCCAATATACGGTTTTATCTACCCAATATACGGTTTTATCTACCCAATATACGGTTTATCTACCTGATATACGGTTTTATCTACCCAATATACAGTTTTATCTACCTAATATACGGTTTAATCTACCCAATATAGTTTAATCTACCCAATATACGGTTTAATCTACCCAATATACGGTTTTATCTACCCAATATACGGTTTTATCTACCTAATATACGGTTTTATCTACCTAATATACGGTTTTATCTACCTAATATACGGTAATCGTCACCACCTAAAAATATACGAGAAAGAGAGAGAGAGAGAGAGAGAGAGAGAGAGAGAGAGAGAGAGAGAGAGAAAATGGCATCCTCACAATCCATTTTTTTCCCAATAAAAAATAAAAATACTGAATAAGAAGAAAATTCACAGAAGGTAAGCACTACACCCTGAACAAATACACACTATACACCCACACCCACTTCCTAAACACGCCCGTTTAGTATACACTGATATCCACTAAAATTTTGTATATACTGAAAATAAACCAAGGTGAGCAACACACAATACAGTTTTGAGAGAGAGAAGCATTTTTTTTTTTCCTTCAAGGGTGACTGGTATTATCTTATGTAGGCTACCGGTAAATACCAAAGAAATACCAAGCACTCAACCCCACCAAACAGCATCAAGTGTCCTTTGCTTGTAACCTCTTGTCCTACCACACACTCTTGCTTTCTCTCACCTTCTACTCATCTACCCCTCCTACCAATCAACAACCACACACACCACTGCTCTCTCTCACCGTCTACTCATCTACGCCTGTCCTACCACACACACACACCACTACTTTCCCTCACCGTCTACTCATCTACCCCTCCTACCAATCAACAACCACACTCTGTTTTCTCTCACCTACCCCTGTACTACCAATCACAACCACACACCACTTCTTTCTTACACCGTTAACTCATTTGATCCTACCAAAAAATGTTTCATAACGCAACTACACCGACACTCCCCACTGCTCCCTTTCACTCCACCCTACCAATCTGATCTTCTGTCCTATCAAATGCTGCTTCAGAACTAAACTACACTCCCTTACTTTCTCTCCTAAGCAATTTGGTCCTTTATCCTACCAAACTGATTCATAACGAAACACCCCCTTACGTCCTTTAATCCTACCAATCCGGGCCTGTCCTACCAAACAATGCTTCATAACATTACACAACACTCCCTCTTCCTTCCTTTCTCTCCCCACCACCATCAACCCCCAAACAATCTTCAAGATAAACGTCACGATAAGAGGCGCTTGGTTCGATAGTTAGGCTGTATAACTAAACACACCAACATCTTCCTAACTAAAGTAACTATGGTAATCAAACTTCAGCCACATACAGCCCCGTCAACACAAAATAACACAATACAGGAGAGTTAACAGCATGTCTTCCTGTTCTTGCTGCCACGATAACTCTTTAGCCCTATACACCCGTTTCGTGTATACTAACCCTTCCCTCCTGATTAAACACACACACAACCTTGAACCCACAGTCAATTCTTGCTATACTTACCAGGCCAAGTGGATGTAGTAGCGTGCGTGACGATGCTAAATTCAACGCAGAGAACCTAATCTAACACCACAAAAATTCACATCTAAAACTCACAGCTCTGAACCCCAACAAGCTTTCTACTCTATTAACTAGGCAAAGTGGTTCTCGATGAAGGAGTCTCTAACGCGGGCGACAACGCTTAATCCAAAAACACAACTTAAAAATTAAATAAATAAATCCAATAACCCCATTAACCCTGAACCCTAACAAACAAGCTTTCTTTTCTACTAACCAGGCAAGGTGGTTCTAGTTAATGGTAACGAGGGTGACTGATAGGTCTCTGGAGTTAATACTAAGAAATATAAATAAAAAAAATAATTCCCACAACCCTGACCCTAACAATCCATTCTCTCTCAACTAACCAGGCAAAGTGGTTCTCAACAACGGAGGCAGTAACGAGGGTGACAATGGTAAGTTAGGTTTCTGGAATTAATACCAAACAATTCAAATACAAGAAAAATAACTCCCACAACCCTGACCCCAACAATCAACACTCTCTCTACTAACCAGGCAAAGTGGTTCTCAATCATGGAGATGGTAGCGTGGGCCACATTGCGCTGTTCGGGGGTGAGGCCAGCATCCAGGTCACAGTTGTAGCGCTGACCCAGTTCCTTGATGATGATGGCCGAGTCTGCGATCTCCTCACCGTTCACCTCGACGAATGGCAGCTGCCCCTTCTTGCTCTTGTACTTCATCTTGTGGTCCACGTTCTGCAAAGGAGGAGAAGAGAGTTTTAGTTTGGGGTGGACTTGTTAATTTTAATATTCAGAGGGACGAGGTTATGTATTGTGACCTCAGGGAAAAGGGACTGAAAAGAGAGGCTGCTAGCAGTCAATGACCTGTAACCTCATCTTGTAGAAGGGCGAGATGAGATGGTTTTAGTGTGGGGTAGGAAAGTTAATTTTTTAGAGGGACAAGGGTATTCAAAGTGACCTCAGGGATAAGGGACTGAATAAAGAGGCTGCTACCAGCAGGCAGACAATGCTAAAACGATGCTAGTCATAAGTGCCATGGAAAGTTTGTAAAAGCGTAGTATGGTTTTATTCTACCGATGAACTAAAATAAAGTGACAAAACATTAAAATTCTCCGTCATTTAAAAGTGAAAGAATACGGTAACTTATTTTTTTCCAATACAAAATGTCTACTGTTTACATATATCTATTTTCGCCAAGATGTCAGACGCACAAACACCCAATATATCCGGCAGGGAAGCGGGAGGAATGCAATTTAGTAGCTGTAGTATTTTTACCCAAGGCACCGTTTAAATATATGACTTTCCTTTTGCCTATTTCCTCCGGTGAGACGAGATTTAAATTCTTCCTTTCAGACGGTTTGCTCTAACTTCACGATATCTACTGCTGAGGGGGTTAACTACTTCACCTCGATTATCTGTTCTCTATTTTTGCTACTGCCAGACGATTTTATGTTTTTTGAATGATTTTCTAACTGGAGATGTCAAATAGAGCCACTGACTACTCCAATGTTCTGAACCAAACCTCAAATTTTGCGAACCAGACCTCAAACTTTGCGAACCACACCACAAACGTTCCGAACCAGACCTGACCCCAAACGTTCCGAATCAGACCCCAGACGTTCCAAACGACCCCAAACGTTCCGAACCAGATCTCAAACGTTCCAAACCAGACCCCAAACGTTCCGAATCAAATCTCAAACGTTCCAAACCAGCCCCCAAACGTTTCAAACTAGACCCAAAACGTTCCGAAGCAATCTCAAACGTTCTGAACCAGGGCCAAAACGTTCCCAATCCAAATTTGTCCGATACCATAAACAGCTCACGGATAAATCACCCGTGCTGGAGGCCAATGAAGAGAACTCCGATATTGGCAACTGTGCTATTTTATCGGGGAAGGCTTTGTGCGCTCTTGCCTCGAGTGTGCCGTGACGTTTTTTCCAATCAGTGTTAATTTCCATCGTATTTATTTTGAAGTACGATCACTCATTTATCATTCTGGTTACTTTTTTTAGACGAATATTCAGCTCCTGCCATCTACCTTGCGTTTATTCATTTTTATTCAAGCATTTATTCTCCTCTTGGGGCTAAGATGCGAATGTGTGTGTGTGTGTGTGTGTGTGTGTGTGTGTGTGTGTGTGTGTGTGTGTGTGTGTGTGTGTGTGGTGCGTAAAAACATTCTACTCACTAGGCGATTTCTCTACCACTTTCTTACTAGCCAGACGGTTTTACTCAACTAACGAAATTTCCTATACAATACCCCCTAACAAACTGCTTAGTGTGGGCTGAGGGTTGTTAGGCGTGCCAGGCTTTCACCGTGACGATTTTATCACTACTTTACGGAGAACAGACGATTTCTTTCAGCTGAACAGTGAATTCCCGTATACCTAACATACTTGCTGAGTGTGGCTCGAGTTGTGAGGCAGAGAAGGGAGGGAGGGAGGGAGGAGAGAGGGAGGGAGGGAGAGAGGGAGAAGAGGGGGAGGAGTTCAGGGGGCCCAGGGAGGGAAGCATCCTGGCGCAGACGTGGACGGAAAGTCTTTGTGTGAGGGAGTATGGCGCGGCTGGGGTGGGGAAGGGGTGGGGGATGGGAGGGGCAGGGATAGAGGGTCGGGGTGGAAGAGAGGGGATAGAGAGAGGGAGAATCAGAATCAGAATTTTATTTCCATTATTACAATGGTTATTCATTACAAAAAGGGGATAGAGAGAGGGAGAGGGGATAGAAGGTGGATGCAGGGGGGAAGGGAAAGAGAAGGTAGAGTGAGTGGGGGAAGGGAATAGAGAAGGTGTAGGTTGCAAGGGGGAAGGGATAGAAAAGAAGACAGGGAAGGTAAGGGCTCAGAGGGTGGACGCACGAACGAGAAGGAACAGATGGTGAAGGCAAGAAGGAAGGGATAGAAAATGGAAGATTGGATAGAGGATGGAGGCAGGGAGGGGAAGGGATTGGGAGGGATTGAGAGGGAGGGAGGGAGGGAGGGAAGGGGAAAGGATAGAGGGAGTGGATGAGGAGAAGAGACGAGTGGAAAGGAAGGAAGAAGAGGAGGGAAAAGAGAAAGGACAAGAGAAAATAAGTAAGGGGGAAGGAGAGTAATGGCAGACTGAGGGGTTGAATTTGTAGAGGTGAGAGGATAGGTGGAATAGGAAGGGGAAGGGAATAGAACTGGAAGAGGTGAGGGATAGAGATGGGGAGGGAGAGGGACAGACAGGACGTGATGAGAGGTGGAAACAAAGAGAAGTGAGACAGATGAAGAGGACGTGGAGTAGCTAGAGGCGAGATGGAATAGACGTGTGATAGAGATGGGATAGAAAGTTTAGCGGGTGGGACAGAGGGAGAGAAGATGGGAGCTGAGACAGAGAGGCAGGATGGAGGGGACAGCGAGGTGGTATGGAAGGGATTGCGAGACGAGATGGGAAGAGGGGAGAATTGACAGGTTGGGAGAGGGAGACTGCCCCAAGAGAGGACCAGTGGTGGAAGGACAGGGGAAGGAACAGGTGGGGAGGAAGAGAAAGGAGAGGGAGGAGAGAAAAGGAGGGACGGGAGAGAAAAGGAGGGACGGGAGGGAAAAGAAAAGGTAGAACAGATGCGTAGTAGAGGGAGGACGGAGAGGGTGAAGTGGGAGGGTGGAAAGGAAGGGAAAAGGGAAAGAAGGGCAAGAGAAACTGAGGAGGAGGGAAGAGAAAGGGGGAAGGGAGAGGAATGTTAGAGGAAGGGAAGAGGGAGGAGGTGGTAAGAGAATGGAAGAGGAGAAAAAGAGGGAAGAGGAGAGGTTACGACAGGACAGAAGGGAAGACAGAGATGGTGGTAAGAAGGGAAGAGAGAAAGATAGTGGTAGGGAGGGAAGGGGAGAGAAGAAAGAAGAGAGAATGGGAAAGGAAGGAAGTGGTGGTGGAAGGAAGGGGAGAGAGGATGGGGAAACAAAGATACGTGGAAGGGAGGAGAGAGGAGAGGAAGCGAAAAAGAAGGGTAGTGGCGGTAGGAGGGAAGGCAGAGAGAGAAGAAAGGGAAATGGTGAGGGGAGCGGGGGAGAAGAGGGAAAGAGACGGGAGAGGGGGGTAAGAGGGAAAGTGAGGGGAGAGGGGGGGGGAATGAAACGCACTGGGATCAATATACGCACGTGCACCAGCCCTGTGACCCAAACTCAACACTCAGGATTCTTTTTTCCCTTGTTCTCGTATACGTAATGGTGACTAAGTATGACGAAACTAATTTTTATATTAAAAACACCTTTATGATATTCTTTCTTTCTCTCCCTCCCTCTCTCTCTCTAGCTACCACCAGAATGTATTTAAACAAAGAACCTCATTTTTTTTCCATTTACAAGAATCCTACTTTTATATATTTTTTTCCTGTAATCAAACTACCATTACATTCAACTGATTTTTTTCTTTACAATATACAAGTATCCTCTATTTTTCTTTATATATTCTCAAGATTTACAAGTACTGTTTAAATAAAATTGAGCAAATAATTATAAAAAAAACGGCTTCTACTGGTACTCAAAAAATTTTCTATACGGCCCATTTTTCGGTCAGGGAAAATAATAAGAAAAACGGCATCTATCTGAACTAAAAATCTTCTGTGCGATCTATTTTTTCGTCCACGCGTTCAACCAAGGCGTCCTGGAATAAAATGCGTGCCTGGCCCTCCATCACCACTCCCTGCTGCCAACCCAAGCGGCCCTCCCTCATGCACGCCTCCTTGGGTCCTACAGTACTCTCCACTTGCTGCTTTCAATTCCAAGAAGGTTCCCCTCAATTCTGTACCAGCTTAATAGGTTTATTTTCTTAGTTACACTTGGATTAAGACACACAAATAGGTGATTATTCTATTGATGTTACTTTTGGACTGATTAAAACACACACACACAAACAAATCAACACCTGCATTAGTGACACAGGTAACGTGTCCCATGCCTAAAATAATCAACTAATTGGAGGTAACAGGTCCTCTTAACCAGGTAAATACGACCCAGCCTCCTTTATCTTGTTCTCCTCCTCCACGCAAACGCTCGAGCGAAATGTGAGGACGGCTTGAGGCCAAAGATTTTAAAAGCACACCAGAATTAATTTTTTTATGCCTACCAGAATTAAACGATTATTTTTGCACACTAGAAATCTCATTTATTTATTTGTTTATCTATAAATCTAAACGTCTGTCAGGCTAACAATTTGGGCTAAAGAAGGAATTAGAATCGTCATTAACCTAACCTAACCTGCAAACAAACTACACTGACCTTACCTTAAAAATACACTGACCTAACTTCAAAACTTAGTCTAAACTAAACTAACCTAACCCATCTTAACCTCACCTCATCTAACCTAACTTAAACCTCACCTCACATAACAAACCTAACCTAACCTAAACCTCACCACCCCACCTAACCTAACCTAAACCTCACCATCCCACCTAACCTAACCTAAACCTCACCATCCCACCTAACCTAACCTAAACCTCACCATCCCACCTAACCTAACCTAAACCTCACCATCCCACCTAACCTAACCTAAACCTCACCACCCCACCTAACCTAACCTAAACCTCACCTCACCTAACAAACCTAACCTAAACCTCACCTCACCTAACCTTATTTAAACTTCACCTCACCTAAGAAACCTAAACTAACAAAACCTCCTAATCTAACCACCCCACTGATGATTATATCCCATGTATCGCTAATCACTATTTTATTTCCAATGGTTCAAAGGAAGAGAGTTACGTCTACTT